>NW_028176801.1:0-153826 GCF_949987555.1 Borostomias antarcticus
CACGGTCTTCACTGGTGAAGGCAGGTGGGTAGCCCGGCACGGCCTACACTGTCCAAGACCGGCTATGACCCAAGGGGGCGGAGTCTCGCCACCACGCCACTATCCACGCCACTGACCCCACATCTCAGCCCATGAGTGAGCTACAGACACACGGTCGTCACTGTTGGGTGCATGAAGATTGCCCGGATGTCAATGCACTGCCCTCGACCTGCTCTGACTGGAGGGGGCGGAGTCTCGCCATCACGCCACTATCCACGCCACTGACCTCACAACACAGCCTCTGAGGTGGCTAGAGACACACGGTCTTCACTGGTGAAGGCAGGTGGGTAGCCCGGCACGGCCTACACTGTCCAAGACCGGCTATGACCCAAGGGGGCGTAGTCTCGCCACCACGCCACTATCCACGCCACAGACACCACAACTAAGACCCTGAGTGAGCTACAGACACACAGTCTTCACTGGTGGGTGCATGGAGATTGCCCGGATGTCAGTGCACTGCCCCCGACTGGCTCTGACCCCAGGGGGCGGAGTCTCACCAACACGCCACTAACACGCCACGGACCTCACAACACAGCTTCTGAGGTGGCTAGAGACACACGGTCTTCACTGGTGAAGGCAGGTAGGTAGCCCGGTGTGGCCTACACTGTCCATGACCGGCTCTGACCCGAGGGGGCAGAGTCTTGCCACCACGCCACGGACACCACAACTCAGCCCTTGAGTGGGCTAGAGACACATGGTCTTCACAGGTGGGGGCAGGTGGGAGGCCCAGAGGGGCGTACACTGTCCAAGACTGGCTCTGACCCAAGGGGGCGGAGTCTCGCCATCACGCCACTTACACGCCACGGACCTCACAAAACACCCTCTGAGGCAGCTAGAGACACACGGTCTTCACTGGGGAAGGCAGGTGGGTAACCCGGCGCGGCCTACACTGTTCACTACCGGCTCTGACCCAAGGGGGCGGAGTCTCGCCACCACGCCAATACCACGCCACGGACCTCACAACATAGCCTCTGAGGTGGCTAGAGACACACAGTCTTCACTGGTGAAGGCAGGTGGGTAGCCCTGCGCGGCCTATACTGTCCATGGGGGCGGAGTCTCGCCACCACGCCACTGACCACACCACAACTCAGCCCTTGAGTGGGCTAGAGACACATGGTCTTCATAGGTTGGTGCATGGAGATTGCCAAGAAGTCACTGTACTGTCCCTGAAGGGTTGTGACCCAAGGAGGCGGAGTCTCGCAACTACGCCACTATCCACGCCACAGACCCCACAACTCAGCCCCTGAGTGAGCTAGAGACACACCGTCTTCACCAGTGGGTGCAAGGAGACTGCCCAGAGGTCAATGCACTCTCCCCGACCAGCTCTGACCCAAGGGGGAGGAGTCTTTACACCACACCACTATCCATGCCATGAACCACAGAACTCAGGCCATGTGGGCTAGAGACACATGGTCTTCACCATCTGGTGCATAGAGATTGCCCACAGGTCACTGTAATGTCCCCGACAGGCTTCCAAGCTTTTAAGCTATACATTTCATTATGTATTCCATCAGCTTTGACAGTATTACTCTATTGCTCATCTTTCAAGCTAAAGGCTCAGTTCAAGGCTTAAACTACTCAGGTTGAAAAGTTTAAAAGTATTTAAGTTCTTAGCTTCATTAGGTAATGCAGTTCCAATTCTGCCAGTTTCACATTTCAGCTCAGCTTCCAGGTTTTCCAGCCTACAAGCTTTTTATCAATACATTCCATCATTTATTCCATGTTTCAGCTTTGACAGTATTACAGTTTATCTTCCAGCTTTTGTAGCAATGTATTTAAGCTTTTAGCTTATTTAGGCAATGCAGTTCAGATTCCAACTCTCCCAGTTTCATATTTCAGCTAAGCTTCCAGGTTCTTCAGCTTCCAATCTTTTTAGCTATACATTCCATCATTACAGTGTATCTTCCAGCTTTTGTAGCAATGTATTTAAGTTCTTAGCTGCTTTATGTAATGCACTTCAGCTTCCAATTCTGCCAGTTTCACAGTTCAAATGAGCTTCAAAGTTTTTCAGCTTCCAGGCTTTTTAGCTTTCAGGATTTTCAGCCGTTCAGGTGTGATGCATTTGACATTTCAGATTTTTCATAATATTATTCATGCTTTTTCAGCAATGCTTTTGCTATTCCGTTCAGCTGCTCAGCATTCACACGCATTTTCTGCAGGAAATGCAATTTTCTAGTATTAGAATTGACACCTCTCTTTTTTCCTTCCGTACATACTTTGGCTCTCCTTAACTCCCTCATACTTTGAGCTACAGAAACCATTCAAATATCAAAATGTTTGTCTTTTTATGGACACGATGGGACTTCTTTCCGATTTTTAATATCTTTCATACTTTTTAAAATATTCAGCTTTTTCAATATTTTTTTTACAATGGAAGTCAATGGGCGGACCTTGAAATCCTCTTCAGCTTTGAAACCTATCTCCTCCTACATTTTTTGTGCTAGAAACCTCCTTCGAAGTTTAAAATGTTCAGGACCTTTAGCACATTTAACGCATTCAACAGATTTTTAAAATTCCTTATAGTTTTTATGAAATTAAAGTTTGTTTTGGACCTTTTTTAACATTGAAGCGGATGTGTGGAATGTTCAGTTTCTAGAGTGTGGTAGCCTGTTTTTTGAAAATATCTACACGTTTTGTAAACTGCTGTCGCTCCTACAGTTTTAACAGCTCTTACACATATTATACATTAAAATGTTCACACAACTGTGCTGATTTGTACAATGTAAGTCTCTAAGCCGTGTGACTTATAGTTTTGGCTCTATGACGATTTGTTCGGCAACTGCGCTCTCCATTGAAACGTATGGGCCCACCCTCTAACTTTTGAGCTGCTAATTTTGCATTTTTACACTTTTTCTAACTCGTCGCCATGCCTACAGTTTTTAAGCTACACGGACAATTATATATACAAATGTTCAGCCAGTTCTCAGGATTCCTCCGATGTCAATAGCTAAGCTGTAGCCTTTATACTTTTTGAGAGAGAGCTGTCTAAAGCCGGCATGCCTTTCCATTGAAGTGAATGAGAGGATGCTCTGTGTCAGTTGGGATTTGAATTTGGGGACACGCGCAGGCTCTCTGTACAGGCACCCTTTTATGACTACTGTGGTAGCATTCATATTCCTTCCTTCCATCCTTCCTTTCTTCCATCCATCCTTCCTTCTTTCCTTCCTTCCTTCCTCATATTCAAATAAATATTTAGAATGACACTCTTTTTCAGGCTGCAAACTCATATTAATATATTTTCTCCTCTTTCAGCTATTGAACTCAATAAAACTATGAGTTATGATGAGTGGTCTAATATATTTTTGAGTGTAGTACTAGCAGTACTTATAACAAACACCTACTGCTTTTCACTGCTACTTCTTCTAACCTCAAGTTCCATACAACACCTCTACAGCTACTGCTCCGCCCCGGAGTGGGCTATAGACACATGGTCTCCAATGAGGGGTGCCTGGGGATAGCCTGGCAATCACTGACCTGCCCCCCACAACCTCTGATCTGAGGGGGTGGAGTCTCGCCACCACGCCACTATCCACGCCACCGTCCCCACGTCCCAGACCCTGAGTTGGCTAAAGATGCAGTTTTCACGGTTGGGTGCATGTGTGTGGCTAGGGGAGCAGTACACTGACCTCGACCGGCTCTGACCTGAGGGGGCGGAGTCTCGTCACCACGCCACTATCCACGCCACTGTCCCCACATCTCAGCCCCTGAGGTGGATAGAGACACACGGTCCTCACTGGTGAAGGCAGGTGGGTAGCTCGGCACGGCCTACACTGTCCACGACCAGCTCTGACCCAAGGGGGCGGA
Organism: Borostomias antarcticus; assembly: GCF_949987555.1. Taxonomy (NCBI): domain Eukaryota; kingdom Metazoa; phylum Chordata; class Actinopteri; order Stomiiformes; family Stomiidae; genus Borostomias; species Borostomias antarcticus. The sequence continues at coordinate 3,844 of NW_028176801.1, forward strand.
GTCTCACCACCTCGCCACTATCCACGCCACTGACCCCACATCTCAGCCCATGAGTGAGCTACAGACACACGGTCTTCACTGTTGGGTGCATGGAGATTGCCCGGATGTCACTGCACTGCCCCCGACCTGCTCTGACCGGAGGAGGCGGAGTCTCGCCATCACGCCACTATCCACGCCACGGACCTCACAACACAGCCTCTGAGGTGGCTAGAGACACACGGTCTTCACTGGTGAAGGCAGGTGGGTAGCCCGGCACGGCCTACAGTGTCCACGACTGGCTCTGACTCAAGGGGGTGGAGTCTCGCCACCACGCCACTATCCACGCCATGGACCACAGAACTCAGTCTAGAGACACACGCTCTTCACCGTCTGGTGCATAGAGATTGCCCAGTGGTCACTGTAATGTCCCGACAGGCTTTTAAGCTATACATTCCATCATTCATTCCATCTTTCAGCTTTGACAGTATTACTCTATTGCTCATCTTTCAAGGTAAAGGCTCAGTTCAAGGCTTAAACTACTCAGGTTGAAAAGTTTAAAAGTATTTAAGTTCTTAGCTTCATTAGGTAATGCAGTTCCAATTCTGCCAGTTTCACATTTCAGCTAAGCTTACAGGTTTTCCAGCCTACAAGCTTTTTATCAATACATTCCATCATTTATTCCATGTTTCAGCTTTGACAGTATTACAGTTTATCTTCCAGCTTTTGTAGCAATGTATTTAAGCTTTTAGCTTATTTAGGCAATGCAGTTCAGATTCCAACTCTCCCAGTTTCATATTTCAGCTAAGCTTCCAGGTTCTTCAGCTTCCAATCTTTTTAGCTATACATTCCATCATTACCGTGTATCTTCCAGCTTTTGTAGCAATGTATTTAAGTTCTTAGCTGCTTTATGTAATGCACTTCAGCTTCCAATTCTGCCAGTTTCACAGTTCAAATGAGCTTCAAGGTTTTTCAGCTTCCAGGCTTTTTAGCTTTCAGGATTTTCAGCCGTTCAGGTGTGATGCATTTGACATTTCAGATTTTTCATAGTCATGCATTTTCAGCAATGCTTTTGCTATTCCGTTCAGCTGCTCAGCATTCACACGCATTTTCTGCAGGAAATGCAATTTTCTAGTTATTATTATTATTCTTCCGTACGTTTTTTGGCTCTCTGTAGCTCCTTCATACTTTGAGCTACAGAAACCATTCAACTATCAAAATGTTCAGCTTGTTAAGGACACGATGGGACCTCTTTCAGATTTTTAATACCTTTAATACTATTTAAAATATTCAGCTTTTTCAACTTTTTTTTTGAATGGAAGTCAATGGGGGAGTTTTGAAACCTTCTTCAGCCTTCAACTCCTTCATACTTTGAGCTACAGAAACCATTCAACTATCAAAATGTTCAGCTTGTTAAGGTCTTTATGGCATATCTTTCAGATTTTTTATAACTTTCATACTTTTTAAAATATTCAGCTTTTTTCAAAAAAAAATTACAATGGAAGTCTATGGCAGACCTTGAAACCCCTTGTCAGCTTTGAAACCTATCTCCTCCTTCATTTTTTGTGCTAGAAACCTCCTTCAAAGTTTAAAATGTTCAGGACCTTTAGCACATTTAACGCATTCAACAGATTTTTAAAATTCCTTATAGTTTTTATGTAATTTAAATTTGTTTTGGACCTTTTTTAACATTGAAGTGGATGTGTGGAATGTTCAGTTTCTAGAGTGTGGTAGCCTGTTTTTTTAAAACATCTACACGTTTTGTAAACTGCTGTCGCTCCTACAGTTTTAACAGCTCTTACACATATTATACATTAAAATGTTCACACAACTGTGCTGATTCGTACAATGTAAGTCTCTAAGCCATGTGACTTATAGTTTTGGCTGTATGACGATTTGTTCGGCAACTGCGCTCTCCATTGAAACGTATGGGCCCACCCTCTAACTTTTGAGCTGCTAATTTTGCATTTTTACACTTTTTCTAACTCGTCGCCATGCCTACAGTTTTTAACCTACACGGACAATTATAAATAGAAATGTTCAGCAAGTTCTCAGGATTCCTACGGTGTCCATAGCTAAGCTGTAGCCTTTATAATTTTTGAGAGAGAGCTGTCTGAAGCCGGCATGCTTTTGCATTGAAGTCAATGAATAGCTGTGTCAGTTGGGATTTGGGGACACGGTGGACAGGCAAACTGATGCTGCACATTCCGGCATGTAGGTGGCGGTATGCGTCTTATGTTGTTTTGCGATCCGCCAAAAAACTGAGAGGAGAAGAAATAAGTCATCAAGTCGTGGGCTGGCCGAGTGACTGCTTGTGGCTATTGTTGCTGGAGTTTCTGGCGACATCTTTTACACATGACAGCAGCACGCCGCTTTTGTTTACATCCAGTTCGAAGTTGAAACCATGGATATCTTGCAAACGCTCTACATTCTGCCTTGCGATGGGGTAAGCTAACGTTACCTATCCCCTGTTGAAGAAGGACAGTGTGTGTGTGAGGGAACACAGCAACGTCAGCTAGTGATCTATCTAGATCTCTAGCTACAGCCAAAAGTTCAATCGAATATCTAGTAGCTGGCTAGCTTGAGCCTGGGTCAGTCCTCAGAAGCTAGCAAAGGCAGCTTAGCGATTATGTCCGTTCTGGATAGTTAGCTAGCTAGTTACTAGCTGCTGAAACTGCCTTGCGAACTTAAATGCTAGCTGGCTAAGTTAGCCAACGGTAGCTAGCTAGCAACTAAGTGAACGTTGCACAAGAGGCAGGCTAACTGAATAATGAACGTATCATGCAAGCTAATTAGCTAGCTGTTTAATGTCGGAGGGACAATACTGAATGTGTCACTTTGATCAGATGCCTGCTGATGGAGGATAAATAAATGGCCCATTATAGCTACTCCTATGTCACACTGACTGTGGAGCCTCTGTGTTTGACTTAATCTGCAACTGTTGTGCTTTACAGATGCAGAACAAGAGAGGGAAACACTTCAGCTACAAGAAGACAGGAACGGTCAAAGCCAAGGAGGAGTCGAAAGAGGACAGATGAAGAGGATGATGACGATGAGGAGTGTGAGTTGTTCAGAAAGTGACCCATAATCTTTAATAAGAAATGTTTACTTGCACATATCTCCCACTCCTCAGCTCGCCAAGCCGGCATGCCTTTACATTGAAGTGAATTTAGAGCAGCTTAAGTTGGAATTTAGGGACACAAGCATGCTCTCGTAAAGGTCAACAGCTCCACAGCTACTGCTCAGCCCGGGGTGGGCTATAGACACACGGTCTCCAATGAGGGGTGCATGGGGATGGCCTGGCAATCACTGACCTGCCCCCCACAACCTCTGACCTGAGGGGGCGGAGTCTCGCCACCACGCCACTATCCACGCCACCGTCCCAACATCTCAGACCCTGAGTTGTCTAAAGACAGTTTTCACAGTTGGGTGCATGTGGGATCTCGAACGGATCGGGTTGAATGATACTCGAAACGCATATTAATGCCAGGTGTAAATGTAATCAGGCTAAATCATTATCTAGATACAATCTCGATACAAGACGCATTTTAATGCAAGGTGTAAACGGGGTCTAAGTCTACACATGTAGCCTAGATGTGATATGGTCTGCTCTCGTCTATATGTTGGTATTTTAGCACCTTGGTTAGAAAGCTTCCTTTAAGCTGTAATTGAAGGTACGGCCGACCTCCAGAATGAACTCTAAGATTTTCACTGACAGCAACGATATCAGGGGTGTTGGCTGTGATGTTTTGAAAACACTGCCTCGTCACTACACAGACTGAACATACTCATCTTCATTCTACAGTAGAATGCTTATAAAGCATAGTGGACGATGTGAACTTAGATGAACACATACACACTGGAGACCAGGTAGCTTGCAAGGACCAAGTGAGGATTACTACACACTCGTACTGAATAAGACTGTATTTACCACACCATATTGGGCATGCTTGCATCTACCAGTGAACAAGTCAAAGCACCCACTGGGTCTTAGGCCAGCGTAAAATTAAATAAAGATAACGTTTATAATGATGACCTTTCATGTCCCATGTTTGTGGTTTAGTAGCTGCTCTCCTTCCAGTACGCTTTAGGGGAGAAGCTGTTGGATTATACAGATCACACAATGACAGCGTCCGCCACCGTCATGAATGCCACTCTGGCGCATGTAACCATCAGAACACTGTCAAAATGCAGGTCAGTACTGTTTGTCTTGCTCTTTTTTCACATGCTTCACTCTCCCTTGAGGGTTCAGTTGTCTCAACACAGCTATTTTCAGCTCTATTATTTCTGTCTTGTTCCCTCCTCCAATCACTTACACACTTAGGAGTGAGGTGAGAGCGCACACTCTTCTCTACAACCTTCCAATACCTCTTTCAGTTGTTAGCTTTAACACAGATCTCTTATGCCACTTCTTTTGCTCTCCCTCTCTCGCCTTCTCATCAGAGATTGACCTGAAACGGAGTTGCATAGACGTTGACTTGGAGTCTATGGACATTGACCATGGAGAGGTAAGGACTATAAATGTGCAGATATGCCATCCTCCTCCCTTACATTAAATAGCATTGTTAAATGAATGCTGCTTGTTGTGTATCAACAAGGCTGTATACTGATGTTGAATGTCTTCCTTGATGTCATCTTCCGTACGTTTTTAGCAGTCAACTCCTTCATACTTTGAGCTACTTAAAACCATTTAAGTATCAGCATGTTCACCTTTAAGCCCATCTCAGACCCATTGTATAATATATGTACTAGTAGTGCACGGCCACAGTAAGTGAATTGCATGTTCTATGCTTTACAAATGCCCACACATGTTATGTGACGGATGTCATGTACACGTTCTTTCAGATTTTTTATATCTTTTATACTATAAAAAATATATATTCCATTTCAGGCTCGCTGGTCCTGGACTGTAAGGAGTGCCGTCCCCTGGTCCTGGAGGCCGGGAGGTTCCAGGTCATGGGGATGTTGGTGGACTCATCTAGGACCAGAACACAAGAGGTCACTTGCAACAATATCGCTTCTTGATTCAGTTCTGTGTGTTGGGGGAATGGCTTTAAGATCAGAGAAAAACAGTATTTAGCTCTTGTGAAGCCTAACTCAAACTAGTGTATCAAAGCAAATCTTTAAGGTGTGTGTGTTCTGGTAGTAGTAGTTGCGTAAATCTACTGTATCTCTGTGCAAGGCACTGTGCAGGGCTGAGATGATTGTGTTGCCCAGCTATAATGAGGATAAACATCATGAAACTCAACCCGAACACCGGGTGCCAACATACCACCTACCATCAGCCAATAGACTTTGCCATCTATGGCCTTTAGAATGAAGTACATGTATCAATATGAGGTAATTAAAGACCTACACCTGTTCTTTCAAACAGGTCTTAAAGTTATGGGCATAGCCATGCAATTCTATACAACAGAGTGAAGATATAGTACAAAATACTATACTATTCTATCCAACTAGTCTTGTGTATGGCATCTATGCATTCGTGTTAAGAGTATGTTATCAGTCACCAGATGTCTGTCTTCTGAGGAAACTGAATGTGGTCAATGACTTTGATTAACCCTCATCAGAGATTGACCTGAAACGGAGTTGCATAGACGTTGACTTGGAGTCTATGGACATTGACCATGGAGAGGTAAGGACTATAAATGTGCAGATATGCCATCCTCCTCCCTTACATTAAATAGCATTGTTAAATGAATGCTGCTTGTTGTGTATCAACAAGGCTGTATACTGATGTTGAATGTCTTCCTTGATGTCATCTTCCGTACGTTTTTAGCAGTCAACTCCTTCATACTTTGAGCTACTTAAAACCATTTAAGTATCAGCATGTTCACCTTTAAGCCCATCTCAGACCCATTGTATAATATATGTACTAGTAGTGCACGGCCACAGTAAGTGAATTGCATGTTCTATGCTTTACAAATGCCCACACATGTTATGTGACGGATGTCATGTACACGTTCTTTCAGATTTTTTATATCTTTTATACTATAAAAAATATATATTCCATTTCAGGCTCGCTGGTCCTGGACTGTAAGGAGTGCCGTCCCCTGGTCCTGGAGGCCGGGAGGTTCCAGGTCATGGGGATGTTGGTGGACTCATCTAGGACCAGAACACAAGAGGTCACTTGCAACAATATCGCTTCTTGATTCAGTTCTGTGTGTTGGGGGAATGGCTTTAAGATCAGAGAAAAACAGTATTTAGCTCTTGTGAAGCCTTTTAACTCAAACTAGTGTATCAAAGCAAATCTTTAAGGTGTGTGTGTTCTGGTAGTAGTAGTTGCGTAAATCTACTGTATCTCTGTGCAAGGCACTGTGCAGGGCTGAGATGATTGTGTTGCCCTGCTATAATGAGGATAAACATCATGAAACTCAACCCGAACACCGGGTGCCAACATACCACCTACCATCAGCCAATAGACTTTGCCATCTATGGCCTTTAGAATGAAGTACATGTATCAATATGAGGTAATTAAAGACCTACACCTGTTCTTTCAAACAGGTCTTAAAGTTATGGGCATAGCCATGCAATTCTATACAACAGAGTGAAGATATAGTACAAAATACTATACTATTCTATCCAACTAGTCTTGTGTATGGCATCTATGCATTCGTGTTAAGAGTATGTTATCAGTCACCAGATGTCTGTCTTCTGAGGAAACTGAATGTGGTCAATGACTTTGATTAACCCTCATCAGAGATTGACCTGAAACGGAGTTGCATAGACGTTGACTTGGAGTCTATGGACATTGACCATGGAGAGGTAAGGACTATAAATGTGCAGATATGCCATCCTCCTCCCTTACATTAAATAGCATTGTTAAATGAATGCTGCTTGTTGTGTATCAACAAGGCTGTATACTGATGTTGAATGTCTTCCTTGATGTCATCTTCCGTACGTTTTTAGCAGTCAACTCCTTCATACTTTGAGCTACTTAAAACCATTTAAGTATCAGCATGTTCACCTTTAAGCCCATCTCAGACCCATTGTATAATATATGTACTAGTAGTGCACGGCCACAGTAAGTGAATTGCATGTTCTATGCTTTACAAATGCCCACACATGTTATGTGACGGATGTCATGTACACGTTCTTTCAGATTTTTTATATCTTTTATACTATAAAAAATATATATTCCATTTCAGGCTCGCTGGTCCTGGACTGTAAGGAGTGCCGTCCCCTGGTCCTGGAGGCCCGGAGGTTCCAGGTCATGGGGATGTTGGTGGACTCATCTAGGACCAGAACACAAGAGGTCACTTGCAACAATATCGCTTCTTGATTCAGTTCTGTGTGTTGGGGGAATGGCTTTAAGATCAGAGAAAAACAGTATTTAGCTCTTGTGAAGCCTTTTAACTCAAACTAGTGTATCAAAGCAAATCTTTAAGGTGTGTGTGTTCTGGTAGTAGTAGTTGCGTAAATCTACTGTATCTCTGTGCAAGGCACTGTGCAGGGCTGAGATGATTGTGTTGCCCTGCTATAATGATAAACATCATGAAACTCAACCCGAACACCGGGTGCCAACATACCACCTACCATCAGCCAATATACTTTGCCATCTATGGCCTTTAGAATGAAGTACATGTATCAATATGAGGTAATTAAAGACCTACACCTGTTCTTTCAAACAGGTCTTAAAGTTATGGGCATAGCCATGCAATTCTATACAACAGAGTGAAGATATAGTACAAAATACTATACTATTCTATCCAACTAGTCTTGTGTATGGCATCTATGCATTCGTGTTAAGAGTATGTTATCAGTCACCAGATGTCTGTCTTCTGAGGAAACTGAATGTGGTCAATGACTTTGATTAACCCTCATCAGAGATTGACCTGAAACGGAGTTGCATAGACGTTGACTTGGAGTCTATGGACATTGACCATGGAGAGGTAAGGACTATAAATGTGCAGATATGCCATCCTCCTCCCTTACATTAAATAGCATTGTTAAATGAATGCTGCTTGTTGTGTATCAACAAGGCTGTATACTGATGTTGAATGTCTTCCTTGATGTCATCTTCCGTACGTTTTTAGCAGTCAACTCCTTCATACTTTGAGCTACTTAAAACCATTTAAGTATCAGCATGTTCACCTTTAAGCCCATCTCAGACCCATTGTATAATATATGTACTAGTAGTGCACGGCCACAGTAAGTGAATTGCATGTTCTATGCTTTACAAATGCCCACACATGTTATGTGACGGATGTCATGTACACGTTCTTTCAGATTTTTTATATCTTTTATACTATAAAAAATATATATTCCATTTCAGGCTCGCTGGTCCTGGACTGTAAGGAGTGCCGTCCCCTGGTCCTGGAGGCCGGGAGGTTCCAGGTCATGGGGATGTTGGTGGACTCATCTAGGACCAGAACACAAGAGGTCACTTGCAACAATATCGCTTCTTGATTCAGTTCTGTGTGTTGGGGGAATGGCTTTAAGATCAGAGAAAAACAGTATTTAGCTCTTGTGAAGCCTTTTAACTCAAACTAGTGTATCAAAGCAAATCTTTAAGGTGTGTGTGTTCTGGTAGTAGTAGTTGCGTAAATCTACTGTATCTCTGTGCAAGGCACTGTGCAGGGCTGAGATGATTGTGTTGCCCAGCTATAATGAGGATAAACATCATGAAACTCAACCCGAACACCGGGTGCCAACATACCACCTACCATCAGCCAATAGACTTTGCCATCTATGGCCTTTAGAATGAAGTACATGTATCAATATGAGGTAATTAAAGACCTACACCTGTTCTTTCAAACAGGTCTTAAAGTTATGGGCATAGCCATGCAATTCTATACAACAGAGTGAAGATATAGTACAAAATACTATACTATTCTATTCAACTAGTCTTGTGTATGGCATCTGTGCATTCGTGAAGAGTATGTTATCAGTCACCAGATGTCTGTCTTCTGAGGAAACTGAATGTGGTCAATGACTTTGATTAACCCTCAATGCTGGTGGCAGTAATGTTTTTTGTCTGACACAAAGCCCAGTTGATGTCCTCTGCACTGGGCCTGATGTAATCAGACAAACAAACCTCAGACTCATATTCAATATTGATCCAGTGAAGGATGTAATTATAAAGCAGTAGTAAACAGGACAGATGTGAGACATAACAGGCATTGTAGGTGTTCAATCAGTGGCAGTAAGTAGATCCACGACTGTAGGTAACATGGTTGAGAAATTGTGATGTTTGTTTAATTACCTTACTGCATTGCACTTTTTAAACATAGGCTATCAAAATGAACAGTTTGGTATTCAGCAGTAGTTACCTTGAGGTTCAGCATGTCAAACACCTCCCCTAACACTCCTGGTTCTTGTTTGAAGGGTTCTGATGACAGGGAGAGGAATCACCATCTCCTGGAGCAGCCTGTAGCAAAACAATGGTTTTATTGCCTAAAGGTGTAATTCCTCCATCAATCACTATGACGTGTGTGTGTGTGTTCAGCCTGAGGTTTCTGAGTGGCAGTCGTGATGGCAAGGCCCGGATTGAGCACTACCAACAACAGGAGTGATGACAATGGGTGGTAGCTTAGAATCTAGCTTTCCCATCGAAGCCTTAGATCACGTGATCTCAAATTCTCAGGATGGCCATGCCAAGTTACATGGGTGGGGGAATAGACTGGACCATTTAAACTCTACCTGGACATATTATGAAATAAAATGTTTTGATGAATGCAACTGGTGTCTTTGTTGTTTATTTATTGAGGCAATAACTTGCGAGAGGGTGTGGTATATCGTCACTATACCACTGGTTGTGCTGTGGTCGTAGGCACGAGACTGAAGGCTGAGATCAGCACAACCCCTGGTATATTGGCGATATACCTCAACCCTCGAGTGAGTTATTATAGTATAGTTGCTAGTATAGTGCTTTTATACAATGAGTTACATAGGGAAACATTATGGGATATAGTGAGTAATAGTGTGTTTTATATCGATACAGTGAACAAGTAAAGTAGTTCCATTAACTATCATTTGCTAGGGAGACTGCAACTGCGTTCCTTAGCGACCAACTACTGTGCCACTGTCCAAGGCCCAGGTGCTGATTAGCCCGCAGTGAATTGTAGCCTGCCTCGGCTAGTATTATTCATTGCAATATCTCATGTGCTCATGTTGAATGATTGAATAAAATACATTTATTTATTTATTAACATTAACATTATTTTATAACATATCAACCGACCTATTCTCGCAACAAAGAGGCAACTGCCTGTTGGTTATGGTACGATCCTAACACAACATAGCATCAATTAGGTAGTTACAAGTGGCACAGTAATATCTTAAGTAGAATGGTAGAGACTAGTTTACTAGTGATGACAGTTTGAGGGGCTGTCAGTTATCATGATAGGTCTCATGTTTATACTGCTATTTCAGTTTAACAAGTACACATTTATCACTAGTAGGTCATGGATGGGTATTTCAGCAGGACAATGACCCAAAACACACGGCCAAGACAACAAAGGAGTGGCTCAAGAAGAAGCACATTAAGGTCCTGGAGTGACCTAGCCAGGAGGGAGCTTACGATTCAAGTTACCAAACATCAGCCTCAAAACCTTAATGACTTGGAGAGGATCTGCAAAGAGGAGTGGTACAAAATCCCTCCTGAGATGTGTGCAAACCTGGTGGCCAACTACAAGAAAAATCTGACCTCTGCGATTGCCAACAAGGGTTTTGCCATTAAGTAACAAGTCATGTTTTGCGAAGGGGTCAAATACTTCTCTCATTAAAATGCAAATCAATTCATAGCTTTTTTGTGATGCATTTTTCTGGACTTTCACTGGTCTCTCACTGTTAAAATAAACCTACCATTAAAATTAGACTGATCATTTCTTTGTCAGTGGGCAAACTTACAAAATCAGCAGGGGATCAAATCATTATTTCCCTCACTGTATGTACTAGTAGTGACCAAACATATTTCTTGTCTTAAATGAAGCAGTTGCTGGCAAGATTGATATTTAAATTACAGATTAAATTGTCATTACAAGAGTCATAAGTGCCATTTTGGGTACCTACACTAATGTTATGCAAGTCAATGTTGCACAGCCACAGTAAGTGATTACTGTGTAGTATGTTCTATGCTTTACAAATGCGCACACGTGTTATGTGACAGATGGCATGTACAAGTTTGTGTGCGAATACAATCTGCCCTATTTCTTACCGTGAGGGGGATCCATTTTGTCTGCTCAAAATAGGAGAGTTAGAGGGGAATGACACTTACTGCACTAGGGAGGGTAGGATGTTGCAGTCCACTACATGGCACAGAGTCCAAAGACCTTGTTCCCGAGGGCTCAGACTGCCTGCAGGTTCAGGAGCACACAGTACGAAGAGCCATCAGAAACTCAATATAAATCAAAAAAGGTCACAGAGCTTAAGATGTATTTTATGTATAGCAGTTAGAATAAGCGAGCATTGAGATTCTTCATTTCATCCCCGCTGTACCTGTTCCTGGACGTCCTGGAAGTCACAGCTGAGTATCTCTATGAAGATGGGGACAGCACCTGCCTGGATCACCTCATCAGTCTGGTGGGATGTCCCTTATTCAATGTTGGTCTGGAACCATGCAGCCTCAAACTGCACAAACACATCACACCAAATCATTACTACAGTACATCCATATCTAACTGGAGTCGGTGTCAGAGTGTGTGCATGAGAGAGTCAGTGAGAGAGCGAGAGTATCTGCAGAGTACAGCTTTCCTTTATCTTCAGAAACTACACAACGCCATGTCTCACACAGAGATTAGGCTGTGTTCACACTGTACTTCTTTTTTACATGCAACCCTATAGGGAAAGACAAATGGCGGATGCCTTTTTAAAAAGCGCAGCGCCCTCCGCCTTTTTGAGTTGAATTTTGTTGAACTTTTCAGAAAAGCGCTGTGTGATGTCAAGCGCCTTTCTGACAGCTGACCAATGAGGACAAGGAGAGGTTACAGAATACTCGCACAGACTGAAAAGGTGCAGAAGGCAGTGCTTTTTTCTAAAAAAAAGTAGTAGTGTGAACATGGCCTTAAAGAGGTATTCTCCACTCCATGCCCGGGGGGACAACACCTCATTGATAGAATATCTACTGCACATAACCTAACCACATGCAAGTGAAAATGTCATTATTCCTCACCCCCACCCTATTATTTATTATAGCTATAAGCATAGTGGCACGGATGTGAGACTCTAGCCCCTTGGGTCCCAGCTAGTTGGGACAGTATAGTTAACACCTCTCGTGTTAGCAGGGCCATACTTTATTTTCGCTCAGGGCTGTAGTTTATGTGTAGGAGTTAGAATAAGCGAGCATTGAGATTCTTCATTTCATTCCCGCTCTACCGCTCTACATCCTGGAAGTCACAGCTGAGTATCTCTATGAAGATGGGGACAGCACCTGCCTCGATCACCTCATCAGTCTGGTGGGATGTCCCTGATTCAATGTTGGTCTGGAACCATGCAGCCTCAAACTGCACAAACACATCACACCAAATCATTACTACAGTACATCCATATCTAACTGGAGTCGGTGTCAGAGTGTGTGCATGAGAGAGTGAGTGAGAGAGCCAGTGAGAGAGAGTTGGCTGTAAGACTAGAACTCACGTCTGCTTCACTGTCTTCATCTGGCATCTCCATAAATTGGCCACATAGCCACTCCTTCAACTGCAAGAACATGTCACTCCATCAACAGCAAGAACATGCATCTTCCTCAGAGACAACATCCAGTCATCTTTGTTTCTGATTACTCTAATCAGATTCAAACAGACAGTAATTATTTACATGAATAGAAATATTGATTGATTTTGATTGGCTGTTCTATAATCTAACTGTACTTAAGTTATTCATTTATTCTGTACTGTGTTTATAATTTATCCACTGATATTGTTTTACCAATGATATATAGCTAGGTTCCCACTTTGGTAACTAGGGACACCTCAGGTAGCCACAGGGTTTCGAAACGGCTATAGACTACTGAAACTAATAAATATTAATTTTAAAATGGTTTATATAATATATGACAATGGTACCATATGAAAATGAATGTGGCGAAATTGTAATAAATATTCTCAATATAAAATATTGGATCACCAACACTATCCAATCACATTCGAGGGTCACAACAAAACTGAGATGCAGAAGTGTGAGAGACACTACAGCTACAGAACTCTACAGCTGACACCGACGACAGTACAGTAGCCTACTAACGTTAGCTAACGATAGAATAAGAAGTAAGTATTTAGCTAGTTATACTTAACATTCAACAATGGTAATCAACTTGAAATCGTCTTCAACTAAGAAAACTAATGTTAAATACATCATTTATTATTCAAAGTTTAAAATGTTAAGGACCTTTAGCTGTTTCAAGGAATGATTTCAAGCAGAGGGACCTTTAAATTCAGCGAGCTAGCCAAGGTTGTTGTTCAAGTAACATTACGTTATTGAAGTTTTAGTGTTATTAATATAATAAGAGCAGTTACTAGTAGTTATAATTACTGCTTTAGATGTATTTTTGTAACATATTTTTTATTTATTTTTTACGTTAGCATTAGATAGCTAACTCTAGCTACAAGCTAATGCTAAAACAAGACTTCAAAACTCCTCGAGCCATTTAAATTTCCCGGGCTTGGTGAACCATAATCTCGCGACCCATACAGTCGCGAGTCAGATCATAACGCAAGTGTTCGTTTAGCCCCTCTCAGGCTAGTGATGGGCAGTCCGACTCTTTTCAAAGATTCGGTTCATTCGAGTTGATTCATCTAATTGTGCCTGAACCTTTCGAGTTCATACTTTTTTTTTGTCAGCGCCAGCCCAGAACACGAACGTTTGACAGCTGACCCCACAAAACTTCTCAACGATGCAAAGAATGCATGCATTACCAGTCAACATAACATTAACACATTTAAAATGCTCGTCTCTATTAACGTTAGCTATAATTATAAAGATTCGTTCGTTCATTTTCGCCCATCACTAAAGTTAACGTTAACTTACTCTCGAAACTGTGAAACAGCCCGTTATCAGTCGCCCATGTTGGAGGTTTTAGGCTAGTGAATGTAGATAGCCATCTAGATAGATATCCGTCTATTAATCTTTATATCCTCCTAGAGCTTAAACCTCCAAAAGTGGCTTAAGCCTCCAGAACCCTCGGACTAGTGTTCGTCCGTAAATTTCCTATGTACGTAGAAAGGACTGTGGTAGCAGATGCTAAGTCATCAGCCTACTCACAGTTCCTGAGAAGGGCTAGTGTTCGTCCAGACCACGCTCTGGCCCAGGACAAGTTAGCTAGCTACCGTTAGCTAACGTTACTTACTTGTGGAGTAGCTTTTCTTGTCTGCGTCCATCTTCGATGTCGCTGGCATTCACAAAGCATGCTCAAAACGGAGAGAATTATCATAAACACGTGTATCCTCGTCACCATGTCAACCATTGCAAGAAACAATTAATAAAGCAACAACTAACTAGTATTACGCTTCAAGCTCAACTGAAGTCCAGACGCGTGTCGCTGCTGCACACATGTGCCTGTCTCCGTCTCCAAAGTTCCGTTAGGTTACACAAAGGGGTTTCCGGTCTCTACATTGATGGGAGCTAGTCCCCACTGACAACACAAGCACTTAACGCTAAACAAACTCAACTCTGTACCTATGCTGTATCTTTCATTATATTAACTTTCATTATATTAGTAGTGTATATCCATGGTGTCAGTCTGTGTCTGCTGAAATACAATCACTTTTTTCTTTTTTAACGCGACACAATACCGTATGCATTATTTGCATATGCAAAATAGTATGCATTATTTTCCAAACCGCCGTAAAATGTTAACTTTCTCAAATGAATTAGAATCACCAGGGAATGATGATTATGGAATAATATATTATTCACTTTTCAGAATGGCACTATCAGAGATTCTGCGCCCTGGCTGCTCAACCGGCCCCTACACAAGACCGCCCCCTGTAGGAATTACAGTGCTGGGCGAGAAGGAGCAGGTGAAGGTCCTTAAATGGACCTTCAAAAATGAGGAGTGCTCCCCCACCCTCATAAAAAATAATAAAATCTGTGCCATCAGCGATGGCAAGATGGTGACGAAGGTCACCCTTTTGGAGGAGCTGGCGGACAAGCTGAAGGTTTTTACGGTTTCATTATCATACCTATATTACATGCTACAGTGGCCTGCCCATGTGACCTGAATTATTTGCATCCTACTGTAGGTAGGCTAAATACATTGAGCTATAGGGTAAATCTGAATTAAATCAGTTTTCAGTCTAAATCAGCTTGACCTTTAGAACCTTCTAAACAGACATCAGTAGCACTCACAATAAATCTCTCTCACAATATTGTCAGATAAATGGAACCTTTTTTTGAATTAAACTTGTACAAAAAAACAACTAAAACATTCATGTCACATTGTTTGACAATAGCTACATGTAGCTCATGCACATTCTTTTCTAGATATCTTTTGACCTCTATATGTGTGAATTGAAATATGATAGCCTACCAATTTGTTCTTGGTCATAGCTACTGGTAGAAATATAGAAGAAATATGTCTCTGTCATAGAGTATGAATAGATTTCCTATTGTACTCTATTGTCATTTGCTTTATGCATGCATCTCTTACTTCTCATTAGGTGGGCAAAAGCTATGTCCTCCGGGGCTACCAGGTCCGGGGAGGGGACAACCCCTCTTTATTTATAAGGAGGGACACCCAGCTCTTTATGACGGCCCCAATTGAGGTGAGCGAAGACCTCAGGGCCACGGGACACCTGCTCCTCAACCCCCAGTCCATACTCCAGGACATCAAGTCCCACAGCACTGGAGGACTGGTTTCCCTGGAGGGGAGAGTGGTTGAGGTTAGTTCACATTCTGAGTTAATAGCCATTTATGTGTGCCTTACTACTTCAAAATTCAGGCTGGCTATTAAAATTGTGATCCAAAGACTTGAATACACAGACAGTTCATTTGTTGAAAGAGTATTATAGGCCTAGCGTTAATGCCTTATTTATTGTCCTGCTATTTGTGGTAGATGTCGGCGGTGACAAAGGTGACCAACCCCAGGGAAGAGTTCCCTGTCCGGCGGGTCACTATTGAGAAGGTAAATATGTTTTAGTAATAGGATTAGGGGTCTAAAATTCTAAACGTATCACTTAGTGCATTTAATTAATTTTTATTTTGCTATTTTCAGGATGGCGAGAGAGTGGTGGTGTCCCTGTGGAGGGAAGCCACCCTCCTCGCCACTCCCCTCAATAGTGGCCTCCGCCTGACCCATCTGAAGGCGACGGTTGGGGACTTTGGGTACACCGCCCAGTCCACCCTTTACACCACAGTAGAGGTAAATTATGTTGTGGTAAATGTGGGGAAATGGCGATTTTAGGAAATAGCTTGGTATATGTGCATACATTCTACATTACCTGTCAGGTCAGTCCACAAAGTACTTATTGTTTTTAACTGTACACTTATATGACTTCTAAATATAAAGACATGAAAAAGTGCTGATCCCATCTCAATAGGATGTTACTGATAATAAGACAAACTTGTGTGCTCTCTCTACCATTTTCCCAAAGCTACACCTGTTTAGGTTTACAAGCCTTGCAGAGTTCTGTTGTGTCTAGGACCACCTAATTGTTGCTTGCTAAACGAAATGGTTTCTGAACAACAGCTATCGTAGTAGCAGATTAATCTTAATAGTAGATTAAGGTATACATGCATATTGCTTATTATCACACACGTATGCTCTAATTTGATAAAACTGATCAGTTAATTTCCATACATTATTGCATAGTGTTTGTGTTAATTGGTACTTAAAATGGCACAGGAAAATAAGTATAATATGGAGCAAAAGTACTTGAAAATAATTAATATACATTTAATAATGTCTGTACACTGAACATATGTTTGTTTTTTTGTGCTGCAGGACATTGAACAAATATTGGAGAGAGAGTTTGCGGTGTGGGGCTGTGAAGGGGACGGGGACACCCTGTCCATTCTCCTCTCCACCGACGAGGAACTAAAGGTGGCCAGGGACTTGTGGGAGAAGGTGGTGGGGAAGGAGCTTCCCTATGCCCCCTTCCCGGTCCAGGGAGAGGTCAGGGGAGACACAATCGTGTCATTGCGAAGGGAGGAGTAAAGGTCGAGGACCTTTACAGTGTATCACTCCTGCCCCACCCCCACCCTACCCTTTGCCCGGACGGCGGCACGGACGCTGGGGTCACAGCGCCTCGCCCTCCTGCCCCACCCCCACCCTACCCTTTGCCCGGACGGCGGCACGGACGCTGGGGTTACAGCGCCTCGCCCTCCTGCCCCACCCCCACCCTACCCTTTGCCCGGACGGCGGCACGGACGCTGGGGTCACAGCGCCTCGCCCTCCTGCCCCACCCCCACCCTACCCTTTGCCCGGACGGCGGCACGGACGCTGGGGTTACAGCGCCTCGCCCTCCTGCCCCACCCCCACCCTACCCTTTGCCCGGACGGCGGCACGGACGCTGGGGTCACAGCGCCTCGCCCTCCTGCCCCACCCCCACCCTACCCTTTGCCCGGACGGCGGCACGGACGCTGGGGTCACAGCGCCTCGCCCTCCTGCCCCACCCCCACCCTACCCTCTGCCCGGACGGCGGCACGGACGCTGGGGTCACAGCGCCTCGCCCTCCTGCCCCACCCCCACCCTACCCTTTGCCCGGACGGCGGCACGGACGCTGGGGTCACAGCGCCTCGCCCTCCTGCCCCACAACTTAGTTCAGTTGTACATAGTTATTTTACCTCATTCAGTTGTATATAGTTCTTTTACCTCATTCAGCTGTACATAGTTCGTTTACCTTTACAGTGATTTAAACTGATCAGTTCTACCTTTACCATAGTACCTGTTGTTATACAGTATAGTTCTACCTTCAGTGTTTTTACACAAATAAGTTCAACCACTACAGTGATTTAAACTGATCAGTTCTACCTTTACCATAGTACCTGTGTTAATACATAGTAATCCACTCAATTGTACTTAGTTATACCATCAGTCTTCTTAAGTTCTACCTTTACAGTGTTTTAAACTGCTCAGTTCTAGTACCATGGTAACAGTGTCATGGCAAGGTGGGGTTGTGAACAGGGCTCTTGGAGGACAAGATGGACAGGACATTTCAAGGTCCAGTAAGACATTTCAAATTAGCCTACTCCCTGCCTACCTCAACGGATAACAGCCCAAAGCGTCCAGCACCTCAGAGCAGGTGCAGCACATCACCCCAATACCCATTCATCAGTGACGTAGCGGCGCAACTGACTTCTATCCAATCTCCACTGCTGCAAGAATCCTGGTCTTCCCTTCATTCGTCACCAGATCTTCCCATACTCTACATGATTGTGGCAAGTCCTTAGCCAATTTAGCCTACTCATCAGAGTTTGCGTTTATAGTGCTAGCCTTACCTTGCTTGCTATGGTCGTACTGTAACACTCTTTCCTCTGTCCTTCCAGAACTGGTAGCTGTGCCGCCTGCCTGCTTCCTCTTCTAGGTGTCCTCACCAGCCTTGTTTATACCTGCCTGAGTATGTAACACCTGGCAAGGCATTAACCTTTCCCCCCAGACCTGTGCGCCTGCTTCCTCACCAACCCAGCCCCTTACAGCTACTTCCAAGAGCTGCCACAGTTCAGCTCTGGCCTGGCTACATGGACATCAGAGATACGTCATGGTGAAGGTAAGAGATATTTTGAAGATATGAAAAATGCACTGACAAGCATTTATAATTACATCTTGGTGATTTATCCCAAGTAGTCATCAATCAATTTTAATCAATTTTAAGGCACAAGATGGAGGTATGAATTGCAGCCCAGTCTAGCGACAAACTGGGATCAAGGGCCAACTTCTACAGAAAGTGTTCTAATCATTTACTATTGGTTTCCAATACTTCAACTCACTGGGGCGTAAACATATCCCGGGTCCAGGGTGCTACACTATTTGGTGCATACCCTGGTATGATGCCCTACGACGTTGCCCTGCCACCAATTCATTAATTGCGCCATAGACATGTTTGTCTTTTTCACCATTTCTTTTTCCTGCAGGCTGTCCAAAACGTCTTCCAGCAGAATCCAGTGTGCTGCCTATGCCCCACGGATTTTCTCTTCTGTGCTGGAGTTCTTTTAAGAACTTGATGGTGTCAGCATAATCTTTATATTAAAACTGTTCTTAACTTAAATCGTGTCTCTTCATTATATCCACATGCTAATAAACATTTAATTCATTATTATTACTTATATATTGGTATTACTTTGAAATGCTTGATTCTGATTAGTTCTCAGGATTCCTACGGTGTCCATAGCTAAGCTGTAGCCTTTATAATTTTTGAGAGAGAGCTGTCTGAAGCCGGCATGCTTTTGCATTGAAGTCAATGAATAGCTGTGTCAGTTGGGATTTGGGGACACGGTGGACAGGCAAACTGATGCTGCACATTCCGGCATGTAGGTGGCGGTATGCGTCTTATGTTGTTTTGCGATCCGCCAAAAAACTGAGAGGAGAAGAAATAAGTCATCAAGTCGTGGGCTGGCCGAGTGCTTGTGGCTATTGTTGCTGGAGTTTCTGGCGACATCTCTCACACATGACAGCAGCACGCCGCTTTTGTTTACATCCAGTTCGAAGTTGAAACCATGGATATAACGCTCTACATTCTGCTTTGCGATGGGGTAAGCTAACGTTACCTATCCCCTGTTGAAGAAGGACAGTGTGTGTGTGAGGGAACACAGCAACGTCAGCTAGTGATCTATCTAGATCTCTAGCTACAGCCAAAAGTTCAATCGAATATCTAGTAGCTGGCTAGCTTGAGCCTGGGTCAGTCCTCAGAAGCTAGCAAAGGCAGCTTAGCGATTATGTCCGTTCTGGATAGTTAGCTAGCTAGTTACTAGCTGCTGAAACTGCCTTGCGAACTTAATTGCTAGCTGGCTAAGTTAGCCAACGGTAGCTAGCTAGCAACTAAGTGAACGTTGCACAAGAGGCAGGCTAACTGAATAATGAACGTATCATGCAAGCTAACTAGCTAGCTGTTTAATGTCGGAGGGACAATACTGAATGTGTCACTTTGATCAGATGCCTGCTGATGGAGGATAAATAAATGGCCCATTATAGCTACTCCTATGTCACACTGACTGTGGAGCCTCTGTGTTTGACTTAATCTGCAACTGTTGTGCTTTACAGATGCAGAACAAGAGAGGGACACACTTCAGCTACAAGAAGACAGGAACGGTCAAAGCCAAGGAGGAGTCGAAAGAGGAAGATGAAGAGGATGATGACGATGAGGAGTGTGAGTTGTTCAGAAAGTGACCCATTATCTTTAATAAGAAATGTTTACTTGCACATATCTCCCACTCCTCAGCTCGCCAAGCCGGCATGCCTTTACATTGAAGTGAATTTAGAGCAGCTTAAGTTGGAATTTAGGGACACAAGCATGCTCTCGTAAAGGTCAACAGCTCCACAGCTACTGCTCAGCCCGGGGTGGGCTATAGACACACGGTCTCCAATGAGGGGTGCATGGGGATGGCCTGGCAATCACTGACCTGCCCCCCACAACCTCTGACCTGAGGGGGCGGAGTCTCGCCACCACGCCACTATCCACGCCACCGTCCCAACATCTCAGACCCTGAGTTGTCTAAAGACAGTTTTCACAGTTGGGTGCATGTGGGATCTCGAACGGATCGGGTTGAAGATACTCGAAACGCATATTAATGCCAGGTGTAAATGTAATCAGGCTAAATCATTATCTAGATACAATCTCGATACAAGACGCATTTTAATGCAAGGTGTAAACGGGGTCTAAGTCTACACATGTAGCCTAGATGTGATATGGTCTGCTCTCGTCTATATGTTGGTATTTTAGCACCTTGGTTAGAAAGTTTCCTTTAAGCTGTAATTGAAGGTACGGCCGACCTCCAGAATGAACTCTAAGATTTTCACTGACAGCAACGATATCAGGGGTGTTGGCTGTGATGTTTTGAAAACACTGCCTCGTCACTACACAGACTGAACATACTCATCTTCATTCTACAGTAGAATGCTTATAAAGCATAGTGGACGATGTGAACTTAGATGAACACATACACACTGGAGACCAGGTAGCTTGCAAGGACCAAGTGAGGATTACTACACACTCGTACTGAATAAGACTGTATTTACCACACCATATTGGGCATGCTTGCATATACCAGTGAACAAGTCAAAGCACCCACTGGGTCTTAGGCCAGCGTAAAATTAAATAAAGATAACGTTTATAATGATGACCTTTCATGTCCCATGTTTGTGGTTTAGTAGCTGCTCTCCTTCCAGTACGCTTTAGGGGAGAAGCTGTTGGATTATACAGATCACACAATGACAGCGTCCGCCACCGTCATGAATGCCACTCTGGCGCATGTAACCATCAGAACACTGTCAAAATGCAGGTCAGTACTGTTTGTCTTGCTCTTTTTTCACATGCTTCACTCTCCCTTGAGGGTTCAGTTGTCTCAACACAGCTATTTTTAGCTCTATTATTTCTGTCTTGTTCCCTCCTCCAATCACTTACACACTTAGGAGTGAGGTGAGAGCGCACACTCTTCTCTACAACCTTCCAATACCTCTTTCAGTTGTTAGCTTTAACACAGATCTCTTATGCCACTTCTTTTGCTCTCCCTCTCTCGCCTTCTCATCAGAGATTGACCTGAAACGGAGTTGCATAGACGTTGACTTGGAGTCTATGGACATTGACCATGGAGAGGTAAGGACTATAAATGTGCAGATATGCCACCCTCCTCCCTTACATTAAATAGCATTGTTAAATGAATGCTGCTTGTTGTGTATCAACAAGGCTGTATACTGATGTTGAATGTCTTCCTTGATGTCATCTTCCGTACGTTTTTAGCAGTCAACTCCTTCATACTTTGAGCTACTTAAAACCATTTAAGTATCAGCATGTTCACCTTTAAGCCCATCTCAGACCCATTGTATAATATATGTACTAGTAGTGCACGGCCACAGTAAGTGAATTGCATGTTCTATGCTTTACAAATGCCCACACATGTTATGTGACGGATGTCATGTACACGTTCTTTCAGATTTTTAATATCTTTTATACTATAAAAAATATATATTCCATTTCAGGCTCGCTGGTCCTGGACTGTAAGGAGTGCCGTCCCCTGGTCCTGGAGGCCGGGAGGTTCCAGGTCATGGGGATGTTGGTGGACTCATCTAGGACCAGAACACAAGAGGTCACTTGCAACAATATCGCTTCTTGATTCAGTTCTGTGTGTTGGGGGAATGGCTTTAAGATCAGAGAAAAACAGTATTTAGCTCTTGTGAAGCCTTTTAACTCAAACTAGTGTATCAAAGCAAATCTTTAAGGTGTGTGTGTTCTGGTAGTAGTAGTTGCGTAAATCTACTGTATCTCTGTGCAAGGCACTGTGCAGGGCTGAGATGATTGTGTTGCCCTGCTATAATGAGGATAAACATCATGAAACTCAACCCGAACACCGGGTGCCAACATACCACCTACCATCAGCCAATAGACTTTGCCATCTATGGCCTTTAGAATGAAGTACATGTATCAATATGAGGTAATTAAAGACCTACACCTGTTCTTTCAAACAGGTCTTAAAGTTATGGGCATAGCCATGCAATTCTATACAACAGAGTGAAGATATAGTACAAAATACTATACTATTATATCCAACTAGTCTTGTGTATGGCATCTATGCATTCGTGTTAAGAGTATGTTATCAGTCACCAGATGTCTGTCTTCTGAGGAAACTGAATGTGGTCAATGACTTTGATTAACCCTCAATGCTGGTGGCAGTAATGTTTTTTGTCTGACACAAAGCCCAGTTGATGTCCTCTGCACTGGGCCTGATGTAATCAGACAAACAAACCTCAGACTCATATTCAATATTGATCCAGTGAAGGATGTAATTATAAAGCAGTAGTAAACAGGACAGATGTGAGACATAACAGGCACTGTATGTGTTCAATCAGTGGCAGTAAGTAGATCCACGACTGTAGGTAACATGGTTGAGAAATTGTGATGTTTGTTTAATTACCTTACTGCATTGCACTTTTTAAACATAGGCTATCAAAATGAACAGTTTGGTATTCAGCAGTAGTTACCTTGAGGTTCAGCATGTCAAAGACCTCCCCTAACACTCCTGGTTCTTGTTTGAAGTGTTCTGATGACAGGGAGAGGAATCACCATCTCCTGGAGCAGCCTGTAGCAAAACAATGGTTTTATTGCCTAAAGGTGTAATTCCTCCATCAATCACTATGACGTGTGTGTGTGTGTTCAGCCTGAGGTTTCTGAGTGGCAGTCGTGATGGCAAGGCCCGGATTGAGCACTACCAACAACAGGAGTGATGACAATGGGTGGTAGCTTAGAATCTAGCTTTCCCATCTAAGCCTTAGATCACGTGATCTCAAATTCTCAGGATGGCCATGCCAAGTTACATGGGTGGGGGAATAGACTGGACCATTTAAACTCTACCTGGACATATTATGAAATAAAATGTTTTGATGAATGCAACTGGTGTCTTTGTTGTTTATTTATTGAGGCAATAACTTGCGAGAGGGTGTGGTATTTTTCCGCCACTGAGTACACCGTGCTCTGCAGAGCAAAAACCTTCCCTCCTAGAGCTACATGGCCCTGGTCATATTCCAATATCTCTCTCTCCCTCTCCCCCTCTCTCCCTCCCCTCCCCCCCCCCTCTCTCCCTCCCTCCCTCCCCCCCCTTTGTGTATGAAATGTGCTATATATAAATAAAGTTTGATTTGTTTTGATTCACTGCTTAGGCCTCCTGTTCAGCCACCCAGTGCGAGCGGTGGTGGTGGCCGTGAACTACATAGAGAGGTGCTGGGAGATCTACCAGGCCTTCTGCAGGGTCAGGAATGGTCAAGCCATGGAAGAGTCGGAAGATGAAGATGAAGATGATGATGACGACAAGGATGAGTTCAGAAAGCGACCCAAAATCTTTAGTAAGAAATGTATACCTGCACATTATATGTCCCACTACTCAGCTTGCCAGGTGAGGGGGAGGACCCGCATGCATGCGCACACACACACACACACACACACACACACACACACACACACACACACTGGAGACCAGACAGGTGGCAACCATACACCTTGCACAAACCAAGTGAGGGTTAGTACACTCTCACACTCAATAACAGACTGTATTTACCACACCGCATTATGCATGCTTTTATCTACCAGAGAACAAGTCAAAGTCTTAGGCCAGCTGAAACCCACGTAAGACTAAATTAAGTCTATGTGAATGGCTTTTCATGTCCCATGTTTGTGTGTTTTCTCTCTGTTCTTGTTTATGCCAGAGCTGCTCTATTTACAGGATACTTTTGCGGTGAAGCTGTTGGATTCTACTGACCACACCGAGACACAGCGGCCACCACTGACTGCCCGAGCAGGTGTGTGCACATACACACACACGTACGCTCGATCCAGCGGGCATCCGCCACCGTTATCGAGCCGACATCACCCCTCTGGAGCCCGTACAGACAAGATTGGGTCTGTAACACCCTTAATATTACAAGATCATCTGGGCCGAACATCAGTTCCAACAAACGTTCCAGACCAGATTTCTCCTCCGATTGTCGGGAGGGATGAATAGGGGTTGAATCGGCCAAAATATCCTGTAGTATGAGCCTGGCAAACGACAGCGTTATTAGAGTGTCTGGAAGTGGATCTAACATTCTCATCTACATCCAGAAGTGATTGTCTTTGTGTTGGTGTGCGTTTGTGTTCATATTTGATGTATTTAAAAATATATATTTTTTTATATATTTTTCTCTGTCTCTCACCTCCCTCCCTCCCTCCAGTCTATGAGGAGATCTCCATAGACCCAGTGTGTGGCTGGAGGCTGGTCCTGGTCAAACCAGACCTGCACATAGAGGAGGAAGCAGATCGACTGTTGCCACTCTGTCAGCTCCAGTCACATGGGCCTGGCCTACACCATGGAGATGATTGCGGCTCTGGGCTGTGTGTGTGCACGTGCTCATTAAAGTTACAAACCTATTGAGACTTCTGTTTGAGTTGTCTTTGGCATTATTCAACTGTGATGTCCTCCAAGTACAGTAGCCTAGTTGATTTTGACACGTTTTTCCCCCATACTTTTCCGCTGCTGAAACACCCAATTTCCCCACACTGGAATTATTAAAGTATCTATCTATCTGTTCTCATTTGTTAATGGCGAAAACGTTTTGGGAGAGAATAAAGCCATGTGAGTTTTCAAATTCACTGTACACTAAGCATTTCAAGACCAGGATCCTCACTGTCTGATTACATCTCATGCAGGGTTTGCAATAGCCTGAGGTCAATATTGCCTGTGCATAATGGTGTCCTTGCACCATGTAACTGTAACTGTAGTTAGATCTTTCAAATGTTATAATAATGACTGTAGGCTAACTAGAAGTGCATTATTCACCATAACGGAGGCCAGAAGACATTAAGTTCAATATACATATCCAAGTGGGTCTACTGCTGCAACAATTGAATGTAAAATGTGAACTATAACCTTGTTTAGACCAGATTTGAATGAAGTACAGAGACGCGCGTGTGCACGCTGTGTTGTCAAGCTGCCCTAGCAACAGCTCATTCCGTCACCTTTAAATCGAAGGTAAGTTGATGTTAGTAATGTTAAGACAGTTGGCTAGCTAATACATCATAGCTAAACCATGTCAATGTTATCAATATGCAAATTATTGGTAAAATATCGTTAACTCACTTTGTAAGTTAATTCTGCCCAAGTTAAAATGTGTTTTTTTGTCGACCATTGTTTTAACGCTAGCCATCTAATGCTAACGTAAACGATACGATAGCACTGACGTGCCAACACCGGTGCCTGATAGATTCAATTAGTCATCGTATCCGCGCGAATTCTAACGTGGGAATGCTAATGCCACAGGGGCAATTTATATGGGCATTATATCTTTGTTTGTATGATAACTAAATCAGTGGTCATTTTGCTATAATCATTGCCTATCATCATTAAAGTATTTTTTCCTGGCCTTTCAAGACATCCTCGACGGGGCTTATATGTCCCGATCCGATCCATGCTCTTTCTTGGATATTTTATTTGATGTAATGTAATTTGATGTATGAATTGGGACTATCACGAGGTATCGCTTTGACTCTTAAATACATTAGCAGATGAGCTTTCGGAGGCATAGCTTCCTTTTTGGTAATATTTAGACTGAAATAAAATAATTAAGACAGCACGTATTATTTTGGCACGTCATTTCTGTGACTTTACGAATGGCCATCGATGTGTGCGGCATCGATTCATTCTTTTTTCAGCACCGCGCCCAGGGACAGCTCCTCTAACGATAAACGAAGTGGGAGGGGCATTGAGCGAAACTAGAAGTGCTGTCCCATTTAATTCACAGCCCTGCACCCTCTGGCCCTTCCAGCTGACGTCAATTAAGTGCTCAGGCCTCAGGCCACAAGTGCGAGGGGCCGCAAGTGCGGTTTGCGCACTCAGATTGGGATTCAGCTGATGTATCTTGGGATGGACCTAACGATGTATCTTCAGGCGCCCACTAAGGGATAGTCTGGGAAACACTCGTAGGAAAAACTGTCCCTTCGGCAAGGTATACCTTGAGAAGCGTCGTAGCGCAGAGAAGTTCGGCGAATCTGGGAAACGCAGCCCTGGTCTGTAGCTGTCTCAGTATCAGGCTGGTCTGTAGCTGTCTCAGTATCATGCTGGTCTGTAGCTGTCTCACTATCAGGCTGGTCTGTAGCTGTCTCAGTATCAGGCTGGCCCAGCGCTGGTCTGTAGCTGTCTCAGTATCAGGCTGGCCCAGCGCTGGTCTGTAGCTGTCTCAGTATCAGGCTGGCCCAGCGCTGGTCTGTAGCTGTCTCAGTATCAGGCTGGCCCAGCGCTGGTCTGTAGCTGTCTCAGTATCAGGCTGGCCCAGCGCTGGTCTGTAGCTGTCTCAGTATCAGGCTGGCCCAGCGCTGGTCTGTAGCTGTCTCAGTATCAGGCTGGCCCAGCGCTGGTCTGTAGCTGTCTCAGTATCAGGCTGGCCCAGCGCTGGTCTGTAGCTGTCTCAGTATCAGGCTGGCCCAGCGCTGGTCTGTAGCTGTCTCAGTATCAGGCAGGTCTTTAGCTGAGCTGGTGCCCTTACGCCACATGGTTTCTTCCCAGACTCTAGAAGCCTAACTGAAGCGCTCCCCTCAGTCACCTGATTGGTTGAGTGTACTTTTCTGTATGTAGGAACAGTCTGTCACACCTATTGGCATGTGTGAAATATTGCAAAACCTTTGCGTTCAGTTTGCAAGCATAACACTAGGGTGTTTATATATAAAACTGTTCATTGTCACTGTTCAAGTCTAAAACTGTTCTAAACGGTTCATTCCAATGCATGAACATGAAATGAGTTACAATGAAATCAATGCTTTTAGATGTTGAATGTTTGCAAATGTATTTTTACATGTAACCATGTTTAGCCATTGAGATGTGTTTTATGTGTTTGTTTGTGTGTGTGTGTGTGTGTGTGTGTTTGTGTGTGTGTGTGTGTGCGCGTGCGCTGAACTATGAAGTTGATTGGAGCTTCTCATAGTCCCACAATGAACATAAAGGCTAGCGCCTCCTTATGGAGAGAATAAAACACTCCCTAATTATAAATAAGATATTAATGGATTGGATTAGGCATTTCAATGTATTGTACTATTTGTGCTAACCAGTGTACTTTTTTGTTACCTCTTTTCTCTTTCTCCATAGATTTGATAGTGACTCAGGTAAGTTAACCAATGTGGGAGATGTATTTTGATTATACAGTTGTGGGTACGACCTGGAGAGTGGGGAGGTGATGTCGTCATTTTGGAAATGCAACTTTCTAGATGTCTTTAATGATGTCTTTTAACTGCAGTCTGGTAGTTTCTGTTAAACACATAATGGCATCAGACTTCACCAATCTGTTGATCTAATGTCTAAATAGGCCTAATTGATGTGGCCTTACACTTTGAAAACCTCTGGGCTACATATTGTGTATCTAATTGTTCATCTCTCTTCACAGAGCAACTTGTTGGTTCAACTTGTTGGATAGCCTACCCGCATCAGTAAGTCACACTGCACTCATTACCATTACCATGGGGGGGGGGGTGCAGGGCGGCTGTAGCTCAGTTGGTAGAGTGGGTCGTTCAGTGGTTCGAATCCCAGCTCCGACTGTCCACATTGAGCAAGACACCTTACCCCATCTGGGGCTTTTTCAATTGTGATCAAGCGCTTTAAAGAAAGTGTGTTTCCCCAGCCAGACCTTTCTCCAGCGCTGGCACAGCATAAACAATTAATTGTTCTACCCAAGTGAAATTATTGACACTGACATATGGGGATGCCACTGATTTTAAGAATTGACATGTTATTCTGTACCCAAGGCAACCCATATTTGTTAACATTCACCACTTCTAAAGCTGAAACGATAACACTTGATGTGTGTGATGTGTCCTGGATTTGGAAATAAAATACAATAAAACATAATATACAAGCAGTTTGGCATAATATTTGCTAGCTTAGCAGTACATGCATTTTAAAGGGAAGACTGCTGAAACTTAAAAGCCTCAACACCATTTTTTCTTTGTCTTACAGGTGTTCCACTGCTACTGCCACCAAAACAGCTTTTATCAAAGCTTTCTACTTCAAAAGCATTCTATCTTTCTCTCTCTCTCTCTATCCCGCTCTCTCTTTTTTTACAAGCAATCTACTTAACAAGCATTCAATCTTTATCTCTCTCTCTCTGTCCCGCTCTCTCTTTTGTTACACGCAATTCCAAGCATTTACAGCAATTCCAAGCATTTACAGCAATTCCAAGCATTTTCCATTACAGACCATTTACCAGAACCCATATGGTTCTGGCATTTACCAGAGCCCTTCTTCACAGAACCCATTTACAAGAACCCTTCTTCACAGACAATTTCTCAGCAACCTCTTCACGGCATATATCTCAGCATCTGTTTTACTAGCATTCTATTTAAAAGCATTTCTGATCAAAAGCATTTCATTACAAGCCTCTTTCTCTCATCTATCCTGTTCTGTTCTATACTGAAGCAGAGTTTTGAGTGATTTATTTTCAACCCGAATAGCAATAGATTTACAACTACATTGTTTAGATATCAGCATTGAATTGTATTTGCACAGCATTTGCATTTAAGTCAAAATAATACTAAATATGTTGCTTTGATATATTTGAAAAGTACATTTTATTACTGATTGTCCCAGATCTATATTAAGTACATTTGTTTAGTAGAATTAATCTAATTTAAAGTTAATTTGTTTAGTATAATTTATTTAATTTGTATTAGCTAAGTTTTTGTTCTGCGTTGAGATACTTTAATAAAATAAATAAACCAACAAGGAACTCGAATTGATTTGTGGCTTTGGAAAACAACAATGCCAAAGAAGTGTAAGAGGTCCCAAGTTGCAAGACTGCGCTGCCAACGGTCAACTGAGCTTCACTGTGAAACAACTGAACAGGAAGAATGTGCTGGTCCTCAGAGCCCTGGAGAGGTGAAGGTGTCTGCAGTGTCTCGTGCTCAGAGTGCAACACAGGGAGGTCTACGTAATGCATCGTGTGTACAACAGGTATCTTATGCAGACATTGTCAAGAGAGTACTTCACAGTGATGATCCGTGTGTACCAGGGCCATCTCATGCGTACCAGGTAAACCACAAAGGTCGAAGTGATGTGCCATGTCAACCACAGGTATCGTACACAGACACTGTAACGAGGGGACGTGATCCGTGTGTAGCAGCACCTTCTCATGCAGACTCTGTAAACCTGGGAGATCAGCCTTCTGTAAAACATGTCTGTGCATCCCGCAGCCAGGATTCTCCTAGATATGGCAAATTCAGAAATACCCAGTGTACATGTAATTCACTAACTTTCCTTGCATTCCTTCATGAGAATGAAAACATCACCACAGCAGACCTCAACCTCGTTTTGGATAAGGGTGACGTTATGTATCAACAGGCCAGGAAAAGGTTTCCTCAGCACATCTTTTTGACTACTGACGAGCTACCCCATGAAGCCCCAGCACGCAGGTTTACACACCATGTGAACATGGAACACCTTTCCAGATATGGCACATTAGGAGACCCTCTACCTGGAGCTGTAGATAGCTTTCTGGACCTAGAGGCAGGATTGAGCTGCTTGTTATCAGATGTGCAGTATGCATTGCTGTTGATGACAGGGTTATGTATTGCAGTATTCAGAACTACGACAGGCAGATATGGTTTCTTCGACCCCCACTCCAGAACAGCTGATGGTTTGCCCCCACTCCCGGGATCACACACTCGTGGTACTGCTGTCATGCTGACATTCACACATCTCAGTGATATGATTGACAGGCTCCTAAAGTATCACAAGATTTTGGGCACACAGTCCTCCTGTAACTATGAGTTGAAGCCTGTTGAGTTTTACAATGTGAACACAGTCAACCTGAACGATGCCATCCCAGACACAGAGAGTCGGCCTACAACTCACACTGCTGCTGTATCAACTGCTGATGCTCTTCAAAATGAGTCAAGCCTGAGCGCTCCAAAGGTAAACACTGTTGTCACTGATGTATGTGAAGTATTATCCACTGATATGGAAATTGAACCAGAGCCATCAAGCTTAAATTCTGTCACATCACCTGATGCTCCTCAAAGTGAGTCAAACTCAACTGCAGCAACGACAGTGATGAACACTGATGCCACCGATGTCTCTGACAACATATTACAGGGAATGTCCACTAACATCACTTGTAGACCTGTATCATTTACGAGACATGAATCAAACTCATCTGTTCCACTGATAAATACTCTCGCCAGTGATGACATCTCCCGTAAACTGTCAAAACTTAATACGCAGCAAAGGAGAAAATTTAAGAGGAGACTATTGCTTAATGGAAAGACATCACAAAGAAAGGAGAATCAGAAAAGGAAAGAAAGGGCAAAGTATGCTTCAAATGAAGAACACAGACAAGGAAAGCTAAAGTACTTTACCAACCACTATCGTATCAATTCTATATTACGACAAAAGAAAAGACTGTTTATTATCAACAGATACAGAAACAACGTAGAGTTTAGAGAGAGGCAAAAACAGTTTATTATCAAGAGATACAGAAACAACGTAGAGTTTAGAGAGAGGCAAAAACAGGTTATTATCAAGAGATACAAAAACAACGTAGAGTTTAGAGAGAGGCAAAAACTGTTTATTATCAACAGATACAAAAACAATATTGACTTTAGGCAGAGGCAGCGATCTTATATCACTCAGCGGTATGCACATGACCAAGAATTCAGGGTGAGACACAGACAACTAATGAGACAGAGAATGCAAGACAGATATAAGAACAATCTTGCATTTAGGAGCAACATGAAATGTGCTGCATAAACTCAAACACATTCACCCACAGTATGAGGATGTTACTATCAGAGATGAGGCTGAGTTATGTGACCCAACACTTCCCGATGATGATGATGATGAGGATGATGATGACGATGATTATGATGAAGCTGCTTTGATGGAAATTGACAGGTGTGAGAACAATGCACTGCGCGAGGCAGAAAAGGATCCTGAAAATGAGCAACAAAACAATGACGTGCTGCCTAGTGATGACGGTCAACCTCAGGAGCAGAGAGATGATCCAGAACAGGAGGGTGACATGCCTAATGGAGGTCTTGCTCTAGAATCATGCCTGCAGCCACGTGATGTTTCAGAGGAGATATTATGTTTTAGTGAAGGAATCTACTCTGTTGCCCCTGCAGAAAGGAATACTCCAGTCAGCTTTTTCAGAACACCTAAGCTGGAAGCCATGTCTTTCCCTGTTCAGTTTCCCACTGGTCAAAACACACTGGATGAAAAGAGACCCATTCGATTAACACCTAGTAGTTATTTCAAAACAAGGCTTTTCGGTGTCGACAATCGGTTTGCCAGAGATACAAACTATTTGTTCTTTGCACAGTTTGTGACTGAAATACATTTGGCCACTTCCAGCATGACAATACAGTTACGTAAAGGAAAACCTTTCACCAGAGATGGACGCAGAATAACCTCAGGAATGTTGCAAGACCGACGCGAGGTTGAGAGACTGGTGAGAAATAAAGATGCAGTCAGATTCATGCAGCCATTGAGAGGGACGCCAGCCTACTGGGAAAAAACAACAAAAGATCTTTTTGCCATGATCAGACAGTTGGGAAGTCCTACATTCTTTTGTACATTTTCTGCAGCAGAAATGCGTTGGCCTGAGGTGATTGAGGCAATAAAAACTCAGCAGGGTGAGGAGGTTAATTTTGAGGATCTTGACTGGTCCACAAAGTGTGACATACTGAGAAGCAATCCTGTGACAACAATGCGCATGTTTGATAAACGTGTTGAGGCCTTATACAGAGATTTAATCTTGTCTCCTGCGCAGCCCCTTGGCAAAGTTGTTGACTTCTTTTACCGAGTGGAATTTCAACACAGAGGAAGCCCGCACATACACTGTCTCATATGGGTAGAAGGTGCACCTGTGTTTGAGCAAGATGATGACCAGACTGTATGTAATTTTGTGTCCAAATATATCACAGCCCAGCTACCCGATCCACATAAACAACCTGAACTGTATAAGAAAGTAACAGAAGTGCAAATACACAGCAAAAACCACACAAGGACATGTTTTAAAAGTCTAGGCTCTGGATGCCGTTTTGGATTTCCCAAACCACCCTCCAAAGAGACAATGATAACAAGACCTGGAGATGATCCGCTCGAACTGGAAACAGCTAAGGAAAAGCTTAGACCACTGAACCTGCTGTTGAATCAACCTGCCGCCGCCTCCCTGAGTTTAGACCAGCTACTGGCTCAATGTAACTTAACACTCGGTGATTATGAGGGATACCTGCAGATGATGAACAAATCCAGCGTACTGGTACTGAAACGTGATCCAAAAGACTGCTGGGTAAATGGATACAACCCCTATCTACTCGATGCTTGGGACGCTAACATTGACGTGCAGTTTGTACTCAATTATTTCAGTTTAATACATTACATTTGCACATATATATGCAAAAGTGAGAACGCTGTAAGTGAGTATCTTAAAACACTGATTCTGAACTCAGGAAACCGGGAGTATGCAAATGAATGTGATGAAATGAGGGAGATTATGCAGGCTTATTCCAAAAAGAGAGAGGTCAGTGCTCAGGAGTGTGTGACTCGTGCATGTGGAATTAACATGAAGAAGTGCTCACGTGGTGTCATATTCATACCAACAGATGACAACCCACTGAGAATGAGTCGCCCCATGGCATACCTAGAGAGCACAACATCAGAAAGTGACAATGTGTGGGCGACGTCTTTGACAGACAAATACAAAGCCAGACCTGAAACACCAGAGTTTGAGGAGATGTGCTTGGCTGATTTTGCCTCTACTTGCAGAATTGTCTATGGCCGACAGACAAAAGGTAAAAATGTTTTGCCCCTGCTGAATGACATGGGATTTGTTCAAAGGAGAAACACAGACAAGCCCGCTATCATCAGATATTATCGCACATCACAGGAGAAATATCCTGAGAAGTTTTATGGCACATTACTGAAACTGTACATTCCTCACCGATCAGACCAGGAACTGAAAAGACCGTCTTTACCCACGTATGAGTCATTCTACAATGGTGGCTGGGTTCAACTACCAGGTTCTAACTATGGAGAGTATGTCCCACACATTGTCAAACGAAACAGAGACAAATATGAGAAAAACAGTGAAGAAATTGAGAATGCAATGGAGGAGTTTGAACAGAACAGAGGCGCGATTGATGAATGGTGTAATCTGGCGCCAGAATCCGAAGCAGTGAGGTTGGAGTGTATTGAAGAACTGGAGGCAAGAGAGCCAGATCATGAACATGTACAAGAGAATGTCCCAGAGTACAGTAATCAGGCTGCTGCAGCAACAGAAGTCAGAGCCATCAGAGAGCCCCCTGCAATAGACCCCACACTGTTACGCCACATGTATCAGAATCTCAATCAGAAACAAGCATGTGTATTCTATGCAGTTAGAGACTGGTGCATAAAGCGCGTCTGTAGCCTAAATCCAGAGCCGTTTTTTTATTACATAAATGGTGGTGCTGGAACAGGAAAGTCACATCT
The DNA here is from genome assembly GCF_949987555.1 of Borostomias antarcticus. Classification (NCBI taxonomy): domain Eukaryota; kingdom Metazoa; phylum Chordata; class Actinopteri; order Stomiiformes; family Stomiidae; genus Borostomias; species Borostomias antarcticus. The sequence goes on from NW_028176801.1 coordinate 37,885, forward strand.
CATCAAGTGCATCTATTCAGAGGCATCTAAGATACTGTGCAAGCTGCCGAGACGTGCTGAGGAGGCTGACATATCAAACCCCACCGTCCTGTTGACTGCTTTCACCGGAACTGCAGCCTTTAATATATCAGGTACAACACTGCACTCTCTCCTCAAGCTGCCGCGAAGCCTAAAACCTCCATTTCAAGGACTTGGTAACAAATTGGATGAAGTCAGATGTGAGCTTTTAAATGCTGAAATCCTTGTCATTGATGAAGTGTCCATGGTGTCCAAGCCCCTTTTTGCCTATGTGGATGTCAGACTCAAGCAGATCAAAGGCAGCCAGAGTCCCTTTGGAGGTATGTCAGTCATAGCTGTTGGAGACTTTTATCAGCTACCACCTGTGAGACAGTCCAAGACCCTCTGTGTATATGACCCACGTGAGCTTGACCTCTGGCAGGAACACTTTCAGATGATAACACTCACTGAGATTATGCGTCAGAAGGATGATGTCGCCTTTGCAGAAATGCTGAACCGCATCCGCGTGAAAGACAAGTCACATGCGTTGTCTGAAGCAGACAGAGCTTTACTGTCACAGACCATCACCGAACCAGCACTTTGTCCAACTGACGTCCTGCACATTTTTGCAACTAATAAACAAGTTGATTCACACAACTCTGCAACATTGGCTGTGCTCCATTCTAATATCACCATCATTGATGCAGATGACTATAAAAAGGACCCACACACCGGCAGAATGGCACGACAAGTCAAACCATTTAAAGGAGGCAAAGATGATTTACCAGATACACTCAACGTTGCTGAGGGTGCTCGTGTCATGCTCAAAAGAAACATAGACGTGTCTCAGGGATTGGTGAATGGATCGTTCGCTACACTAGTCAGGGTAGTAACCTCTGAACACAATGGTTTTCCACACGTCACTATGCTTGGGCTCAAAATGGATGATGAAACGGCTGGAAGGAATTACTGTAACAGAGTACCAGGAGGACCCAACAATCTAGTGTACATTGAGAGAGCAGAGGATAATCTGAAACAGAAAGGAGTGGTACGCAGACAGTTCCCTATAAAGCTTGCCTTTGCTTGTACAATACATAAGGTTCAAGGTATGACAAGGACATCAGCTGTAGTCTCGCTTAAACACATTTTTGAACCCGGCATGGCCTATGTAGCTGTCAGCAGAGTGACCTCTCTCAGTGGACTGCACATCCTGGATATGGATGAGAGAAAAATATATGCCAACCGAGAAATCACTGCAGCCCTAGAGACCATGAGACAAGTCAGCTTGGACCACATGATGCCTCTTCTTCACATCAAACAAACATTAAACAGACACGACACTCTGACCATCGTTCACCATAACACAGAAGGATTGCCATCTCATGTCAGTGACATCAAGAGCCACTATGAACTGTGTCTTGCAGATCTTTTGTGTCTCACAGAAACCCACCTACAAGGCTCCTTCGTTGCACAGAGTCTCCATTTAGAGGGCTACAACATGTTCAAACGCAATAGACACCTGTCCTACACCAATTTTCCACAAATAAACAACATAGGTGGTGGTGGAGTTGCTGTTTATGTGAAAAACCACATTAGAGTGTGTGAAAAGCGGTACATAGATAACGTAACTGACCTTGAGTTTTTGGCTTTGAAGGTTGAGGCCCCAGTGAGCGCATTGATTGCAGCCGTATACAGACCTCCAGACTACAGTGTGAGATCATTCCTGTCTAACCTGGGAAGCCTTTTGGACTCATTGGAGATCATGGATTGTCACCCCATCCTTGTCTGTGGCGATTTCAACGAGAATCTCTTCTCCAACGCACGTAAGCCAATACTTGAGCTGTTTCAGTCCAGGGGATATGCACAACTCATCACTGCTGCAACTACAGAGAAGAACACACTGCTAGACCTCATTTTCATTTCCCAACCACAGCGTTGTCTCCATTCTGGTGTAATGAAAACCTATTATAGCTACCACGACCCTGTATACTGTGTAATGTCCTCCAACAGTTCATAAAGAAGTCAGCTGAGTTTTAGAGATAAAGAGAAAATGCAAATGACTTGCGAGTAAACTTAAACATTTTCAATATTAGCTTGTTTAGCTGGTCTACTCAGTATGTGATATTTTACAATTCAATAAAAATGAAGGCTAACTTATATAAAGCAAGACATATTTGACAACAATTGCTTCAAGCAAAACTTTGTGGAATTTTCTCTAACAAAGCATAGTTTAAAGTATTAAAGTATTAAAATATTCAGATTAAAATGTAGATTAGCAGTTTAACAAGGCATAGAATGAAAGAGCATAGTTTAACAGATATTGTTTAAAAGAGTACTTTGACATAGCACATTAGATCACAATTTATCAGAAATGTAGTACAATATTCTCAATGCATCCAAAGTAGATAGATCCTCCATTGCAGCAGGCCTCACTACCTGGCCTGCTGCCCCAGCCTCGCAGAGTGAGGGACATAGAGGCTGGGAGGGAGGGAGGGACGGATGGAGGATCTAACTAATATAAAGCAAGACATATTTGACAACAATTGTTTCAAGCAAAACTTTGTGGAATTTTCTCTAACAAGGCATAGTTTAAAATATTGGATTAAAGTATTAAAATATTCTGATTTAAGTATAGATTACCAGTTTAACAAAGCATAGAATGTAAGAGCATAGTTTAACAGACATTTTGTAAAAGAGTACTTTGGCATCGCATATTTTAATAGATCACAAATTATCAGAAATGTAATACTATTCTCTGCAAGCAAAGTAGGTGGATCCTCCGTTGCAGCAGGCCTCACCACCTGGCCTGCTGCCCCAGCCTCGCAGAGAGTGAGAGACATAGAGGCTGGGAGGGATGGACGGAGGATCCCACCTCACAGCAGAGGTTGACTCGGTCACCCACCTCAGCACAGAGGGGCTGCTAAGCCTGTTCCCAAGCTACCATTCGAGGTGGAACTGTCCCCAGCCCAGTACAAGCCCACGTCTGTACCAGCAGCCCCCAGACGATCAAGAATTCGTTTCAAGGTACAGTATGGAATCAAAATAGAAAATTGTGTTTTATATCATTGCCACCAAATTTGTGTATGTTCTTGATTGTTGTCCTTGGGATGCACTCTAGAACAATGTGTCTTGTTGCAGGTGGAGGTCAGTGATGAGAGAGGACCAGAGGCCCAGGTGGAACACCAAGAGAAATTGTGTTGGTGTCAAAGAGGCGCCCTACCTCCATCAGGGCAGCCTGCATCCCCCAAGCCTTCCCCAGAGCCCCCTGCAGAGAAGGCCAGGAGGCCCGCCAGGGGCACGATGAGAACCCTGCTGGCTCGGTCCTACTCCTCTTCCAAGGACATGGGGGCTGTGGTGTCCCCTGCTTCCCCAGCCCCAGCCAGGAGGGGGCGGGCCCAGGAGCCACACAAGACTGTAAAAGGATTCACAACACCACTGCCCTCCTGCCTACCAGACAGTTTAAGCTCTTCTACTGCTCTCCTGCTGCAGAGAGGTTGCCACACCAGGACACCAGGACATGCTGGCCCTCCTCAATCTTCAGACTGTTATGACTTTATTCCTGACAGAACAACATTGACAAAACACAACACTGGAATTGCAAGCAAAATGGACAGGTTACCACACCCCCGCTGCACGTCCTCATATGAACTTGACAAAACACTGAACACCACTGGAAGCTAAATGCACTTGCAATGCTTTGTAGTTTGTAGTTTGGTTAGTGGAGTAATCCTTTGAGGGTATAATCAGTCCCTGACTGGTCCGGTCACAATGTAATTTCTGGAAGTAATTTTTTCTTTTTCATTTCAAATCTTTATACTTGTAAAGCACTGAGGTTTCCCTCATTTACAGTGTTGACGAGACACAAATATTAGCTGAACCAATGCAAAGATTACTAGCCTCATTCATTGCCTGGCTATTGACACAGGTTTGAAGCAAACAAAACAAACCAGAAACTGCTAATGATGGCATTCATGCCATTGCTGATGGACACAGCCAACTATGGTGATTATGACATTCATACCAAGTCAGTTTCCTACAATAGGCGAGTATGGAATGCTGGTTAGCCAATGACAGGTAAAATCCCACTCAAACTTTTGGGACAACCTAAGGCAGGCACAGTCACAATTACTCAGCCAAAAAGTGAAACTGGTATCCTACAATAGGCGAGTATGGAAGGCTGAATAGCCAATGACGGGTAAGATCCCACCTTCAAACTTTTGGGACAACCTAAGGCAGGCACAGTCACAATTACTCAGCCAAAAAGTGAAACTGGTATCCTACACTAGGCGGGTATGGAAGGCTGGATAGCAAAAGACGGGTAAGATCCCACCTGCAAACTTTTGGGACAACCTAAGGCAGGCACAGTCACAATTACTCAGCCAAAAAGTGAAACTGGTATCCTACACTAGGCGGGTATGGAAGGCTGGATAGCCAAAGACGGGTAAGATCCCACCTGCAAACTTTTGGGACAACCTAAGGCAGGCACAGTCACGATTACTCAGCCAAAAAGTGAAACTGGTATCCTGCAATAGGTGAGTTAGCCACAACCTAAGGCAGACACAGTCATGATTACTCAGCCTCAGGATAGCCTAAAACATGATCACGATTACTCTAGACTGGTGAGACTATCCTGACCTCACAAGCCCACATTCCGTTTCTCTCCACAGATTAGTCTGGCTTTCCCCCTATCTAGAACAATTTCCAGAAATTGCTTTGTGACCGGACCAATCAGGGGCATACAGTGTCTTAATAATTTTTAAATTGTGTTATATTTAATATTATTTTTTAATTTATAAACCAAACATTCATGATCATTTTAAATTATTTATATACAGTTTTTTGTTATAATGATTATTCATTTAATTTCACTAAATTACACATTTAAATATGAAAACATTTCTAAGTTAATATTTTATTTTAAACAACCACTTTATCTTATCAATTTATATATCATATCTTGTTTTGTTATTTATGTTGTTTTCTTTTTTTGCATTTTCCTTTATTATTATTATTATTATTTATTATTATTATTATTTATTAGTTTTTGCAATGCACTATTTACTGGTCTCTCTTGATCTCTTTTAACTGACTAGAAGAATGAGCACATCTCTCCTGTTTTAGCTGAACTGCACTGGCCACCTGTTTCTTTTAGAATTGATTTTAAGGTTCTTTTAAGCTTTTGCTTGTGGCTACCTTCTTATTATAGTGTTTCAGGCCAAATTTGACTGGTCTGTTTTAACTGCTCTTATTAACATAACAAACCATAAATCACCACCACATTGTTTCACACGTTAAAAAGGCATTAAACAAAATGTGGTGATGAGTTATGGATTTTGCGTTAATATTAGAGCAGTTAAAACAGGCTTAATCTTTTCACACCATGAAATATTCAGAATGACAATCTTTAGGCTGTAAACTCATTAATACCTTTTATTTATTTATTTTTACTTTTTGTAAAGCTTTTCAATTTATGAAACTATAAGTCACCATAGTGGTCTAATACATTTTATAATCTACTGTATAATCTTTTTTTCTTCTTTTTTATTGTATTTTATTTTAGATCATTAGATATTATATGTGACATTTTCTTCTGATGTAGCTAATTCTTAGAAAAACTACTTTCTATGTTCAGGTCATCATGAACAAAATGTAAGACACAACTGGTAGGCTGCTCAATGATGACTTATGCTTATGTATAAAAATACTTTTCATGCTTTATACTCATTTAGATATTATTCAAACCGTTTAAAAATTATTTTGTGTATATATATATATATAAATATTTTTTCTCATTAATAGTACTATTATGCCTGTTTTCACACCGCAAGGACACATTTTCTTCAGAGGGGTCAATAAACAGAATTTAAACAACTTGCAAGCTAAAGGCTCAGTTCAAAGCTTAAACTACTCTATACGTATATAAGTTCTTCTTTAGGTAATGCAGTTAAGCTTCCAATTCTGACAGTTTGAAATTTCAGCTAAGCTTCCCGATTTTTCAGCTTCCTGACACAGTGGAGATACAGATGCATTGGAGGTTTCACAAAACCAAGTTTCAACTTTCCAACAAGTTTCACTTTGTTTTTTTTATTTTCATCCAAGCTTCCAGGTTTTCCAGCCTACAAGCTTTTTATCAATAAAATCCATCATTTATTCCATGTTTCAGCTTTGACAGTATTACAGTTGATCTTCCAGCTTTTGTAGCACTGTATTAAAGTTTTAGCTTATTAAGGCAATGCAGTTCAGATTCCAACTCTCCCAGTTTCATATTTCAGCTAAACTTCCAGGTTCTTCAGCTTCCAATCTTTTTAGCTATACATTCCATCATTACAGTGTAACAGTTTATCTTCCAGCTTTTGTAGCAATGTATTTAAGTTCTTAGCTGCTTTATGTAATGCACTTCAGCATCCAATTCTACCAGTTTCACAGTTCAAATAAGCTTCAAGGTTTTTCAGCTTTCAGGCTTTTCAGCTTCCAGGATTTTCAAACATTCAGGTGTGATGCATTTGACATTTCAGATTTTTCACATTCATGCATTTTCAGCAATGCTTTTGTTATTCAGTTCAGCTGCTCAGCATTCACACGCATTTTCTGCAGGAAATGCAATTTTCTAGTTAGTGTGAATGCTTTAGAGCATTCACACTATTGTTATCCAGTTCTTTATTATTAGTGTGAATGCTTTAGAGCATTCACACTATTGTTATCCAGTTCTTTATAGTTTTTTATTATTAGTGTGAATGCTTTAGAGCATTCACACTATAGTTATCCAGTTCTTTATAGTTTATTATTATTATTATTCTTACTTCTTCTTCCGTACGTTTTTTGGCTCTCTGTAGCTCCTTCATCCTTTGAGCTATTTAAACCATTCAAGTATCAAAATGTTCAGCTTGTTAAGGACATTATCGGAATCTTTTCAGATTTTTTATACCTTTTATACTTTTTAAAATATTCAACTTTTTCAACAGTTTTTTTGAATGGAAGTCAATGGGGGAGTTTTGAAACCTTCTTCAGCCTTCAACTCCTTCATACTTTGAGCTACAGAAACCATTCAACTATCAAAATGTTCAGCTCTTTAAGGTCTTTGTGGGATATCTTTCAGATTTTTAATATCTTTTATACTTTTTAAAATATTCAGCTTTTTCAATATTTTTTTTACAATGGAAGTCTATGGCTGGACCTTGAAATTCTCTTCAGCTTAGAAACCTATCTCCTCCTTCATTTTTTGTGCTAGAAACCTCCTTCAAAGTTTAAAATGTTCAGGACCTTTAGCACATTTAACGCATTCAACAGATTTTCAAAATTCCTTATAGTTTTGATGTAATTTAAGTTTGTTTTGGACCTTTTTTAACATTGAAGCGGATGTGTGGAATGTTCAGTTTCTAGAGTGTGGTAGCCTGTTTTTTTTAAATATCTACACGTTTTGTAAACTGCTGTCGCTCCTACAGTTTTAACAGCTCTTACACATATTATACATTAAAATGTTCACACAACTGTGCTGATTCGTACAATGTAAGTCTCTAAGCCGTGTGACTTATAGTTTTGGCTCTATGACGATTTGTTCGGCAACTGCGCTCTCCATTGAAACGTATGGGCCCACCCTCTAACTTTTGAGCTGCTAATTTTGCATTTTTACACTTTTTCTAACTCGTCGCCATGCCTACAGTTTTTAAGCTACACGGACAATTATATATACAAATGTTCAGCCAGTTCTCAGGATTCCTCCGATGTCAATAGCTAAGCTGTAGCCTTTATACTTTTTGAGAGAGAGCTGTCTAAAGCCGGCATGCCTTTCCATTGAAGTGAATGAGAGGATGCTCAGTGTCAGTTGAGATTTGAATTTGGGGACACGTGCAGGCTCTCTGTACAGGCACCCTTTTATGACTACTGTGGTAGCATTCATATTCCATCCTTCCTTCCTTCCTTCCTTCCATCCTTCCTTTCTTCCATCCATCCTTCCTTCCTTCCTTCCTTCCTTCCTTCCTTCCTTCCTTCCTTCCTTCCTTCCTCATAGTTAAATAAATATTTAGAATGACACTCTTTTTCAGGCTGCAAACTCATATTAATATCTTTTCTCCTCTTTCAGCTATTGAACTCAATAAAACTATGAGTTATGATGAGTGGTCTAATCTATTTTTGAGTGTAGTAATAGCAGTACTTATAACAAACACCTACTGCTTTTCCCTGCTACTGCTTCTAACCTCAACTTCCATACAACACCTCTACAGCTACTGCTCCGCCCCGGAGTGGGCTATAGACACATGGTCTCCAATGAGGGGTGCCTGGGGATGGCCTGGCAATTACTGACCTGCGCCCCACAACCTCTGACCTGAGGGGGTGGAGTCTCGCCACCACGCCACTATCCACGCCACCGTCCTCACATCTCAGACCCTGAGTTGGCTTAAGATGCAGTTTTCACGGTTGGGTGCATGTGTGTGGCCCGGGGAGCAGTAGACTGTCCTCGACCGGCTCTGACCCGATGGGGCGGAGTCTCGTCACCACGCCACTATCCACGCCACTGTGCACACAACTCAGCCCCTGAGTGAGCTACAGACACACGGTCTTCACTGTAGGGTGCATGGAGATTGCCCGGATGTCAGTGCACTGCCCCCGACCTGCTCTGTCCGGAGGGGGCGGAGTCTCGCCATCACGCCACAATCCACGCCACGGACCTCACAACACAGCCTCTGAGGTGGCTAGAGACACACGGTCTTCACTGCTGAAGGCAGGTGGGTAGCCCAGCACGGCCTATACTGTCCAAGACCGGCTATCACCCAAGTGGGCGGAGTCTCGCCACCACGCCACTATCCACGCCACAGACACCACAACTAAGACCCTGAGTGAGCTACAGACAAACAGTCTACACTGGTGGGTGCAGGGAGATTGCCCGGATTTCAGTGCACTGCCCCCGACCGGCTCTGACCTGAGGGGGCGGAGTCTAGCCACCACGCCACTACCACGCCTCGGACCTCACAACACAGCCTCTGAGGTGGCTAGAGACACACGGTCTTCACTGGTGAAGGCAGGTGGGTAGCCCGGCACGGCCTACAGTGTCCACGACTGGCTCTGACTCAAGGGGGCGGAGTCTCGCCACCACGCCACGGACACCACAACTCAGCCCTTGAGTGGGCTAGAGACACATGATCTTCACGGGTGGGTGCATGGAGATTGCCAAGAGGTCACTGTACTGTCCCCGATGGGTTGTGACCCAAGGGGGCGGAGTCTTTCCACCACACCACTATCCACGCCATAGACCACAGAACTCAGCCCATGTGGGCTAGAGACACACGGCCTTCACCATCTGGTGCATAGAGATTGCCCAGAGATCACTGTACTGTCACCGACAGGCTTCCAAGCTCTTAAGCTATACATTCCATCATTTATTCCATCTTTCAGATTTGACAGTATTACTCTATTGCTCATCTTTCAAGCTAAAGGCTCAGTTCAAGGCTTAAACTACTCAGGTTGAAAAGTTTAAAAGTATTTAAGTTCTTAGCTTCTTTAGGTTATGCAGTTCCAATTCTGCCAGTTTCACATTTCAGCTAAGCTTCCAGGTTTTCCAGCCTACAAGCTTTTTAGCAATATATTCCATCATTTATTCCATGTTCCAGCTTTGACAGTATTACCGTTTATTTTCCAGCTTTTATAGCAATGTATTTAAGTTTTTAGCTTCTTTAGGCAATGCAATTCAGCTTCCAATTCTGCCAGTTTCACATTTCAGCTTCCAGGTTTTTCAGCTTCCAATCTTTTTAGCAATACATTCCATCATTACAGTGTAACAGTTTATCTTCCAGCTTTTGTAGCAATGTATTTAAGTTCTTAGCTTCTTTATGTAATGCACTTCAGCTTCCAATTCTGCCAGTTTCACAGTTCAGCTAAGCTTCAAGGTTTTTCAGCTTCCAGGCTTTTCAGCTTCCAGGATTTTCAACCATTCAGGTGTGATGCATTTGACATTTCAGATTTCTCACATTCATGCATTTTCAGCAATGCTTTTGCTATTCCGTTCAGCTGCTCAGCATTCACACGCATTTTCTGCAGGAAATGCAATTTTCTAGTATTAGAATTGACACCTCTCTTTTTTCCTTCCGTACATACTTTGGCTCTCCTTAACTCCCTCATACTTTGAGCTACAGAAACCATTCAAATATCAAAATGTTTGTCTTTTTATGGACACGATGGGACTTCTTTCAGATTTTTAATATCTTTCATACTTTTTAAAATATTCAGCTTTTTCAATATTTTTTTTACAATGGAAGTCTATGGACGGACCTTGAAATCCTCTTCAGCTTTGAAACCTATCTCCTCCTTCATTTTTTGTGCTAGAAACCTCCTTCGAAGTTTAAAATATTCAGGACCTTTAGCACATTTAACGCATTCAACAGATTTTTAAAATTCCCTATAGTTTTTATGTAATTTAAGTTGGTTTTGGACCGTTTTTAACATTGAAGCGGATGTGTGGAATGTTCAGTTTCTAGAGTGTAGCAGCTCGTATTTTGAAAACATCTACATGTTTTGTAAACTGCTGTTGCTCCTACAGTTTTAACAGCTCATACACATATTCTACATTAAAACGTTCACACAACTGTGCTGATTCGTACAATCTAAGTCTCTAAGCCGTGTGACTTATAGTTTTCGCTCTATGACGTTTCGTTCGGCAACTGCGCTCTTCATTGAAACGTATTGGCCCACACTCTGACTTTTAAACTTCTCATTTTGCATTTTTACACTTTTTCTAACTCGTCGCCATGCCTACAGTTTTTAACCTACACGGACAATTATACATAGAAATGTTCAGCAAGTTCTCAGGATTCCCACGGTGTCAATAGCTAAGCTGCAGCCTTTATACTTTTTGAGAGAGAGCTGTCTGAAGCCGGCATGCCTTTCCATTGAAGTGAATGAGAGGAAGCTCAGTGTCAGTTAAGATTTGAATTTGGGGACACGCGCAGGCTCTCTGTACAGGCACCCTTTTATGACTACTGTGGTAGCATTCATATTCCTTCCTTCCATCCTTCCTTCCTTCCATCCTTCCTTTCTGCCATCCATCCTTCCTTCTTTCCTTACTTCCTTTATTCCTTCCTTCCTACCTTCCTTATATTCAAAGAAATATTCAGAATGACACTCTTTTTCAGGCTGTAAACTCATATTAATATCTTTTCTCCTCTTTCAGCTATTGAACTCAATAAAACTATGAGTTATGATGAGTGGTCTAATCTATTTTTGAGTGTAGTACTAGCAGTACTTATAACAAACACCTACTGCTTTTCACTGCTACTTCTTCTAACCTCAACTTCCATACAAACCCTCCACTGCTACTGCTCGGCCACGGAGTGGGCTATAGACACACGGTCTCCAATGAGGGGTGCATGGGGATGGCCTGGCGGTCACTGACCTGCTCCTGACTGGCTCTGACCCAAGGGGATGGAGTCTCACCATCACGCCATTATCCACGCCACGGTCCCCACATCTCAGCCCCTGAGTTGGCTAAAGACACAGTTTTCACAGTTGCATGTATGTGGGTGGCCTGGAGAATGTGGGTGGCCCAGAGAGCAGTACACTGTCCTCGACCGGCTCTGAACCCAGGGGGCGGAGTCTCACCATCACGCCACTATCCACGCCACGGACCTCACAACACTGCCTCTGAGGTGGCTAGAGACACACGGTCTTCACTGGTGAAGGCAGGTGGCTAGCCCGGTGCGGCCTACACTGTCCACAACCGGCTCTGACCTGAGGGGGCGGAGTCTCGCCACCACGCCACTACCACGCCTCGGACCTCACAACACTGCCTCTGAGGTGGCTAGAGACACACGGTCTTCACTGGTGAAGGCAGGTGGCTAGCCCGGTGCGGCCTACACTGTCCACAACCGGCTCTGACCTGAGGGGGCGGAGTCACGCCACTATCCACGCCACAGACACCACAACTAAGACCCTGAGTGACACACGGTCTTCACTGGTGGGTGCAAGGAGATTGCCCGGACGTCACTGCACTGCCCGCGACCTGCTCTGACCCGAGGGGGCGGAGTCTCGCCATCACGCCACTACCACGCCAAGGACCTCACAACACAGCCTCTGAGATGGCTAGAGACAAACGATCTTCACTGGTGAGGGCAGGTGGGTAACCCGGTGTGGCCTACACTGTCCACGACAGGCTCTGACCCAAGGGGGCGGAGTCTCGCCACCACACCACTATCACGCCACGGACCTCACAACATAGCCTCTGAGGTGGCTAGAAACACATGGTCTTCGCTGGAGGGTGCATGGAGATTGCCAAGAGGTCACTGTACTGTCCCCGACGGGTTTTGACCCAAGGAGGCGGAGTCTTGCCACTTCGCCACTATCCATGCCACAGACCCCACAACTCAGCCACTGAGTGAGCTAGAGACAAACGGGCTTCACCACTGGGTGCAAGGAGATTGCCCAGAGGTCAATGCACTGGCCCCGACCGGCTCTCACTCGAGGGGGCGGAGTCTTTCCACCACGCCACTATCCACGCCATGAACCACAGAACTCAGCCCATGTGGGCTAGAGACACACGGTCTTCACCATCTGGTGCATAGAGATTGCCCAGAGATCACTGTACTGTCCCCGACATGCTTCCAAGCTTTTAAGCTATACATTCCATCATTTATTCCATCTTTCAGCTTTGACAGTATTACTCTATTGCTCATCTTTCAAGCTAAAGGCTCAGTTCAAGGCTTAAACTACTCAGGTTGAAAAGTTTAAAAGTATTTAAGTTCTTCACTTCTTTAGGTAATGCAGTTCCAATTTTGCCAGTTTCACATTTCAGCTAAGCTTCCAGGTTTTCCAGCCTACAAGCTTTTTAGCAATATATTCCATCATTTATTCCATGTTCCAGCTTTGACAGTATTACAGTTTATCTTCCAGCTTTTGAAGCAATGTATTTAAGTTTTTAGCTTCTTTAGGCAATGCAATTCAGCTTCCAATTCTGCCAGTTTCACATTTCAGCTTCCAGGTTTTTCAGCTTCCAATCTTTTTAGCAATACATTCCATCATTACAGTTTAACAGTTTATCTTCCAGCTTTTGTAGCAATGTATTTAAGTTCTTAGCTTCTTTATGTAATGCACTTCAGCTTCCAATTCTGCCAGTTTCACAGTTCAGCTAAGCTTCAAGGTTTTTCAGCTTACAGGCTTTTCAGCTTACAGGATTTTCAACCATTCAGGTGTGATGCATTTGACATTTCAGATTTTTCACATTCATGCATTTTCAGCAATGCTTGTGCTATTCCGTTCAGCTGCTCAGCATTCACACGCATTTTCTGCAGGAAATGCAATTTTCTAGTATTAGAATTGACACCTCTCTTTTTTCCTTCCGTACATACTTTGGCTCTCCTTAACTCCCTCATACTTTGAGCTACAGAAACCATTCAAATATCTAAATGTTTGTCTTTTTATGGACACGATGGGACTTCTTTCAGATTTTTTATATCTTTCATACTTTTTAAAATATTCAGCTTTTTCAATATTTTTTTTACAATGGAAGTCTATGGGCGGACCTTGAAATCCTCTTCAGCTTTGAAACCTATCTCCTCCTTCATTTTTTGTGCTAGAAACCTCCTTCAAAGTTTAAAATGTTCAGGACCTTTAGCACATTTAACGCATTCAACAGATTTTTAAAATTCTTTATAGTATTTATGTAATTTAAGTTTGTTTTGGACCTTTTTTAACATTGAAGTGGATGTGTGGAATGTTCAGTTTCTAGAGTGTAGCAGCTCGTATTTTGAAAACATCTACATGTTTTGTAAACTGCTGTCACACCTACAGTTTTAACAGCTAATACACATGTTATACATCAAAACGTTCACACAACTGTGCTGATTCGTACAATGTAATTATCTAAGCCGTCTGACTCATAGTTTTCGCTGTATGACAATTTGTTCAGCAACTGCGCTCTCCATTGAAACGTATGGCAACGCACTCTAGCTTTTGAGCTGCTAGTTTTCAATTTTTACCCTTTTTTCCATCTTGTCGCCATGCCTACAGTTCTTAAGCTATACGGACATATTATAGATACAAATGTTCAGCAAGTTCTCAGGATTCCTCAGGTGTCAATATTGTTTTGTATGTCATTAATAGTGTTCGCGACAGAGCTGTCTGAAATCGGCATGCTTTCCCATTGAAGTGAACGAGGGAGTTGATAGCTATAGCTAAAACGTCCACTGTAGCTACGTAGCTAGACTAGCTTTTTAGCTAGAGAGTTAAAAGTCGGAGTTGAATGCTATCAACTAGCTAACTATCTAGCTAACGTTGTGAAAAGCTGTTAATTCAGGATACCTGGAAATTGATATATTTGCATTAATAGCAGCCTCATATGTTTGTAAACGTGAACTTTGGGAATCGGGAGGTTTGTAGGCTTAGGCTACCACAGAAGAAGAAGCGCCACTTCCGGTCACAGGTCGACACAACAACAACAACAACGCAAAAGTGCTTTCCAGATTGATAGTAGCTAGAAATGTTTGGTGATCAAAACAAAAATGGGACGCGGATGAATCTAAGCATCTCCGGCTCTGTTGACAGTACAAGTCACTGGATGTAATGTGATGTATAAAACCGCATGATGGATAAAAGACGCATAAATTACTTTGTGGAGTTTTGTCAGAACATCAACGGACACCAGTGACCACACGGTGAGTTTCCTGTTAGCTTAGGTAGCTAGCTAACGTTAGCGAGCTATGCTACGCCTGTTAGCTATTGCTTAAATCACTGGCTAGCTACCTAATATAACTTAGCTAATGTGCTCATCCTGAAGCTTGGTTGCTAACTAGCCAGCGAATGATAGCTTGCAAGTATGTTGAGCCAATGTCAAGTAGCTATGGACCAGGCCAGTAGTAGCGGAGAAAAGATGCAGCAATCTGAATTACCCCAATGCGTTGCACGGTCTCAAAAGATAGATCTGGTCAAATCGCAGTTGATCAGTTTCAGGCTGCATTCTCCGCAAGTTCGCAACGTTCTCAACTGTTTAGCTGCGTTGCTTTGCCGATCTGAACTGGGCTTCAAGCCAAGTCAGATGTGTTTGTGGGATATACCCTGCTATGTCATGATTCTTACTGATCATGTAGCCTAACACTTCTGGCTCACACAACAGTCAGAATATTGGTTTCTCTTTCCCTCCATCTCACACTCTTACCCCCACCCCCCCCCCCCCCCTCTCCTCCCCCCCCCCCCCCTCTCCTCCTCCCCCCTCTCCCCCCCCCCCTCCCCCCTCTCCCCCCCCCTCCCCCCTCTCCCCCCCCCCCCTCTTCCCTCCCTCCCCTTCCCTCCCTCCCTCCCCCCCTCTTCCCTCCCTCCCCCCCCTCTTCCCTCCCCTTCTCCCCCTCTTCAGGGTCTTTCCTGTCAGTCCCGTGCTATGCTGGGTTTAAACTGCTGCAATGTCAAAGCCCATTGTGTTACTAATGCTCTTCCTGTTTCCTTCTCCTTCTGTTCTTCTACTTCCTCTCCTCTTCTTCTCCTCTATTTTCTCTCTGTATTACTCTACATCTCCAGCAGTGTTTTTCACCTGCTGCCTTCCAACGTGACTCTGAGTCATCTCTCAAACACAAGCTGTCTCCCAGAGTGAAACCCCACTGTGATCCAGACGTCAGGTTTCAGTGCGTTACGATGGGCTCTACTCACACTCAACTTTCAATTCTAATTTTCTCTTATTCCGATTCTCACCTGGTAACAATTGAAGAGAGGCACTTGAATTACCAACAACCAGAGGATGTGTTGAATTGGTAATCTAACTCTTCAAGCATTAATACCGTCCATATTGAATTACTAGCTTTTCAATGGTGTATCTGGTCTAAAACGGTGTTAGTGGTGGTGGTCATGTGCGGTTGTAGGAGGTCACAATTTTGTGTGTCTGTCTGCACAGGCTGTCGGACTGTTTGGATAAGGAAGCGGAGACCAGTGAGCTCAGTGAGAAGGAGATGAAGCTGACATTATCCGCCTTGAGGCGCTCAGCTCCGCCAACAGCTGGACAGACTTAGTCTATGAGCCGCATGCAGGTAACACCACACACACACTCTCAACTACACAGGTAACACGATCCCACACACACATCTTCTAAGCTATGGTGTTAACTAACAGCTGTGTGCCGTGTTCCGAGAGAGAGAGGCTGAAGGCAGAGAACGACAGTCTGAAGCTGGACACTCAGGGCTTCAGCCGAGCCCAGCCCCAGGCCTCCATCATCTCCTCCCTCCTGACCACACACACAACTCTGGCCCATACTTACTCAGATCAAAATTTCAAAACCCACATCAAGAATATTGCCAAGACATCTTTTTACCTTTTAAGAAACATTGCCATGGTGCAACCGTTTCTCTCTCAGGCTGACACCGAAAGACTAATGCATGCTTTCATCACAAGCAGGCTGGACTACTTCAATGCTCTACTGTCTGTCCTACCAAAGAAACCAATCTCTAAACTACAAATGATACAGAATGCTGCAGCACGAGTTCTCACTAAGACTAGATGTAGGGAACATATCACACCAGTCTTAAAATCACTACACTGGTTACCTCTCAGTTCTAGAATTGACTTCAAATGCTATAAATCTCTTCACAGCGGCCGACCTGAATACATTTCAGACATGCTTGTCAGGTACATGCCCAACAGACCACTCAGGTCCTCAGGTACTGAACTGCTAACGGTTCCAAAAGCCAGGACAAAGAGACACAGAGAGTGGAGAGGCAGCTTTCAGCTTCTATGCCCCCAACCTCTGGAGCACCTTGCCAGAGTAATTAAGAAGGGCAGAAACAGACCCCGGGTGCAGCGCCTTTCTCCAGGCGGCCGCCAGCGCTCTCATCATTGAAAACATTCGACAAAAGGTGCAGGCGCTCAGGAAAAGGCGCTAATGTGCACATGGGCCCTAAGCCTTTTCTGCTCAAAACTCATCTCTTCAAGAAGTACTACAACAATCCTCCCGCCTAAGCACTTATTGTATTTTATTGTATTATATTATATTGCACTGTACTTTAGATTGCTATTCTTGCACTTTGCCTTCAGCACTAGATTATGCTCTTAGTCACTTGTTTTATAGAGAAGATGCACTTGAGTTCTGGCAAGTAGTAGTACATTGGCTCTTCCTACGTTAAATGCAATTATTGTTAGTCGCTTTGGATAAAAGCGTCTGCTAAATGACTGTAATGTAATGTATCTTGTGTGTGTTTGTGTGTGTTTCCTGTAGGAGGACATCAGCTATGTGGACCCAGTCCGTCAGCACAGCGTCGAGGATACAGTATCAGGGACTTGCATCACTATAGTGACCCCAGACTACCAGCAGGTGGGATAAATTGTATCCCCCAGGGATGAAAATAAATGACCAGAGGTGGGCATGAATAGAGCAGAGGGTTGGAAATCCCAGCCCCCAAATTGCACACTGATGGTGATGATGACCAGCTCAGAGAGTCTGAGCTGCATGCAGGTAACGCCACACACACACTCAACTACACAGGTAACACGACCCCACACACACATCTTCTTACCAAAGAAAGCAATCTCTAAGCTACAAATGATACAGAATGCTGCAGCACGAGTCCTCACTAAGACTAGACGGAGGGCGCACATCACACCAGCCTTTAAATCACTACACTGGTTACCAGTCAACTCTAGAATAGACTTTAAAATACTATTACTAGTCTATACATCTCTCCACAGTCACTCACCAGAATATATTTCAAACATGCTTGTTAAGTACATGCCCAACAGACCACTCAGATCCTCAGGTACTGAACTTTTAACAGTTCCAAAAGCCAGGACCAAGAAACACGGAGAGGCAGCTTTTAGTTTCTATGCCCCCAACCTCTGGAACACCCTACCGGAGTGCCTAAGAAGGGCCGAAACAACGGAGGTCTTCAAGCGAGACCTCAAGACGTACCTTTTTGACCTAGCCTACAATCACTAGCTAGGAACGAGCCACAGAAAGGCAGCCTCAAACCTACCTGTGAATCCTCTGTATACATTGGTGTATATCCTGCCATGCACTGTATGTATATCAAGTAGTGTACAGAAGCTGGTTATCCTGAAACAGGCTTGTTCTGTTCTGACAGCTGTGTTGCTTAAATGGCTCAGTGTGCTACTAACCGTTTTCTGCCTCCCCTAGTGCCTCTCTCTCTCCCTCCTACCTTCTAACCAGGTCCAGTGGATGCCCCACTGTCGCCCGCAGACCACCCTGAGTCCGATAGATACACCCGTGTCAGCTGTGGATGTTGTAGTACTTAGTTAACACACACACGTACACACAGACACACACCAGTCCACATCCGGCTTAGGCCTGGACCTGGGCCCAGTTCCCCTCACCCTAACCCGGGTCCGTATCCTTTTCCTACCCCACCCTTCCCCTGACCCCTGCCTCTACCTGGACCCAGGCACACTTACGCTCACACACACACACACACAGATATACACCAGTCCTGGGCTCGGATCCCCTCACCCTAACCCGGGTCCGTATCCTTTTCCTACCCCACCCTACCCCTGACCCCTGCCTCTACCTGGACCTAGGCACACTCACGCTCACACACACACAGATATACACCAGTCCTGGGCCCAGTTCCCCTCACCCTAACCCGGGTCCGTATCCTTTTCCTACCCCCACCCTACCCCAACCCCTGCCTCTATCTGGGCCCAGGCACGCACGCACACACAGACACACATCAGTGTTTGCCACACCTCTCCCATGATGCTCTTAGCCTTTCTTGCTCTGAAAATGTAGTTTGACGTAATGTATGGCTCTATATATGGCTCTGTGTGCTACTAACCCTGTTCTGGCTCCCCTCTCCCTAGTGCCTCTCTCTCTCCCTTCTATCTTCTAACCAGGTCCAGTGGATGCCCCACTGTCACCAGCAGACCACCCTGAGTCCGATAGATACCCCTGTGTCTGCTGTAGATGTCGTAGCAAATTAGTTAACACACACACACACGTACACACCGACATACACCTGTCCACTTCTGGCTTTAGGCCTGGGCCCAGTACCCCCTTCCCCTCACCCTAACCTGGGTCCGTATCCTCTTACTACCCCCACCCTACCCCTGACCCCTGCCTCTACCTGGACCCAGGCACACTCACACACACACAGACATACACCAGTCCTGGGCTCAGATCCCCTTCCCCTCACCCTAACCCGGGTCCGTATCCTTTTCCTACCCCGACCCTACCCCTGACCCCTGCCTCTATCTGGGCCCAGGCACATTCACGCACACACAGACATACACCAGTGTTTGCCATGTCTCTCCTATGATGTTATTAGCCTCTTTTACTCTGAAAATGTAATTTAATGTTATTTATTGCTTTATAAATGTTCTTAGCCGGTAGACAAACATACTCCAGGAGCTTGCTCGATCGCCTTGTTGAGAGGGGTCAGGGAAGATTTTTTTACAGCTCACTTAAAGCGCATTGTGTTGCCTCTGGGTATGAAATGCGCTATACAAATAAAGCTTTGATTGATTGATTGATTGATTGATCTTCTGAGCTATGATGTTGACTAACAGCTGTGTGCTGTGTTCTCCCAGGGAGAGAGAGAGAGAGCTGAAGGCAGAGAACGACCGTCTGAAGCTGGAGAGTCAGGGTTGCAGGCCTCCATCTCCTCCTGCCTCCTCACACACACCCACTTCTGGCCCTGGACTTACAGCCCCAACCTCACCACGTCCACCAGCCTGGGCAAGACGAGACAGACGTGTGGGTGTGTCTGTCTGTCTGTCTCTGTCTTCAACTCTGTCTGTGTCTGTCTGTCTTCAACTCTGTCTGTCTGTCTTTAACTCTGTCTGTCTTCAACTCTGTCAACTCTGTCTCTGTCTGTCTGTCTTCAACTCTGTTAACTCTGTCTGTCTGTCTGTTAACTGTCTTCCCTCCCCTCAGACATGCTGCTGGACCACACCAGCGAGGAGGCGTGTTGAAGGAAGGACTACACTTCAAAATGGTGGTCAGCCTGGACGAGGACAGCAAATGAGGAGAGGTGAGACTGACCCTGAGGTCGAACAGGGCTCAGGGCCCCTGTTAATCACACAGCACAGTAGTGTTGCACGGTGTATCGATACTAGGAAAGTACAAAAACGGTACAATCAAAAACGGTACAATACCCAAATTTAAAGTATCGATACTTTAAGAAAGACAGTGTTTTAATAAGAGCCGTATATATTGAGTCGCGTTCATGCGACAGTGAAGCCGTATTTGTTTGTAGGCTATAGCGCTCTGCTTCTCTCTCCCAAGATTCCCGAGTCGCGGGGCAGTATGTGTGCGTGTGGGTGTGTGTGTGTGTGCGTGTGGGCGTGTGTGTATGTGTGTGTGTGTGTGTGGGTGTGTGCGCTCTCTCTCCTCGCTCTCTCACTCTGCAGTGAGCAACGCAACAGTTTTCCCCCTCATATGCACGCAGCATGTTCGAGAGGACGGTAGCTAACCTGAGATGGCTACAAGTACAAATGTCGACCGTCCACAGCTTGTCGATAAAGCTGATGCGCGCAGCGAAATCTGGCATATTTTTCTATCACTATCCACGCCACCGTCCCAACATCTCAGACCCTGAGTTGGCTAAAGATGCAGTTTTCACGGTTGGGTGCATGTGGGTGGCCCGGGGAGCAGTACACTCTCCTCGACCAGCTCTGACCTGAGGGGGCGGAGTCTCGTCTCCACGCCACTATCCACGCCACTGTCCCCACATCTCAGTCCCTGAGTGAGCTACAGACACGGCTTCACTGTTGGGTGCATGGCAATTCCCCGGATGTCAGTGCATTGCCCCCGACCTGCTCTGACCAGAGGGGGCGGAGTCTCGCCATCACGCCACTATCCATGCCACGGACCTCACAACACTGCCTCTGAGGTGGATAGAGACACACGGTCCTCACTGGTGAAGGCAGGTGGGTAGCCCGGCACGGCCTACACTGTCCACGACCAGCTCTGACCCAAGGGGGCGGAGTCTCGCCACCACGCCACTATCCACGCCACGCACCCCACAACTCAGACCCTGAGTGGGCTAAGGACACAGGGTCATTGCCGGTGGGGGCAGGTGGGAGGCCCAGAGCAGCGTACACTGTCCAAGACCGGCTCGGACCCAAGGGGGCGGAGTCTCGCCATCATGCCACTAATACGCCACGCACCTCACAACACAGCCTCTGAGGCAGCTAGAGACACACGGTCTTCACTGGTGAAGGCAGGTGGGTAACCCGGTGCGGTCTACACTGTCCACAACCGGCTCTGACCCGAGGGGGCGGAGTCTCGCCTACACGCCACTACCACACCTCGGACCTCACAACACAGCCTCTGAGGTGACTAGAGACACACGGTCTTCACTGGTGAAGGCAGGTGGGTAGTCCAGTGCGGCCTACACTGTCCACAACCGGCTCTGACCCGAGGGGGCGGAGTCTCGCCACCACGCCACTACCACGCCACGGACCTCACAACACAGCCTCTGAGGTGGATAGAGACACACGGTCTTCACTGCTGAACGCAGGTGGGTAGCCCGGCACGGCCTATACTGTCCACAACCGGCTATGACCCAAGGGGGCGAAGTCTCGCCACCACGCCACTATCCACACCACTGTCCCCACATCTCAGACCCTGAGTTGGCTAAAGATGCAGTTTTCACGGTTGGGTGCATGTGGGTGGCCCGGGGAGCAGTACACTGTCCTCAACCGGCTCTGACCCTAGGGGGCGGAGTTTTGCCACCACGCCTCTATCCACGCCACAGACACCACAACTAAGACCCTGAGTGAGCTACAGACACACGGTCTTCACTGGTGGGTGCATGGAGATGGCCCGGATGTCAGGGCACTGCCCCCGACCTACTCTGACTGGAGGGGGCGGAGTCTCACCATCATGCCACTATCCACGCCACGGACCACACAACACAGCCTCTGAGGTGGCTAGAGACACACGATCTTCACTGGTGAAGGCAGGTGGGTAACCCGGTGCGGCCTACACTGTCCACGACCAGCTCTGACCCGAGGGGGCGGAGTCTCGTCACCACGCCACTGAACATGCTATGGACACCATAACTCAATCCTTGAGTGGGCCGGAGACACACGGTCTTCATTGGTGAAGGCAGGTGGGTAGCCCGGTGTGACCTACACTGTTCACTACTGGCTCTGACCCAAGGGGGCGGAGTCTTGCCACCACGCCTCAGACCCCACAACTAAGCCCCTGAGTGAGCTAGAGACACACGGTCTTCACCAGTGGATGCAAGGACACTGCCCAGAGGTCATTGCACTGCCCCCGACCAGCTCTGACCCAAGGGGGCAGAGTCTTTTCACCACGCCACTATCCACGCCATGGACCACAGAACTCAGCCCATATGGTCTAGAGACACACGCTCTTCACCGTCTGGTACATAGAGATTGCCCAGTGGTCACTGTAATGTCCCGACAGGCTTCCAAGCTTTTAAGCCATACATTCCATCATTCATTCCATCTTTCAGCTTTGACAGTATTACTCTATTGCTCATCTTTCAAGCTAAAGATTCAGTTCAAGGTTTAAACTACTCAGGTTGAAAAGTTTAAAAGTATTTAAGTTCTTAGCTTCTTTAGGTAATGCAGTTCCAATTCTGCCAGTTTCACATTTCAGCTAAGCTTCCAGTGTTCCAGCTTACAAGCTTTTTTAGCAATACATTCCATCATTTATTCCATGTTTCAGTTTTGACAGTATTACAGTTCATCTTCCAGCTTTTGTAGCAATGTATTTAAATGTTGAGCTTCTTTATGCAATGCAGTTCAGATTCCAACTCTGCCAGTTTTATATTTCAGCTAAGTTTCCAGGTTTTTCAGCTTCCAATCCTTTTAGCTATACATTCCATCATTACAGTGTAACAGTTTATCTTCCAGCTTTTGTAGCAATGTATTTAAGTTCTTAGCTTCTTGATGTAATGCACTTCAGCTTCCAATTCTGCCAGTTTCACAGTTCAGCTAAGCTTCAGGGTTTTTCAGCTTCCAGGCTTTTCAGCTTCCAGGATTTTCAACCATTCAGGTGTGATGCATTTGACATTTCAGATTTTTTCACATTCATGCATTTTCAGCAATGCTTTTGCTATTCCGTTCAGCTGCTCAGCATTCACACGCATTTTCTGCAGGAAATGCAATTTTCTAGTTATTCTTACTTCTTCTTCCGTACGTTTTTTGGCTCTCTGTAGCTCCTTCATACTTTGAGCTATTTAAACCATTCAAGTATCAAAATGTTCAGCTTGTTAAGGACATTATCGGAATCTTTTCAGATTTTTTATACCTTTTATACTTTTTAAAATATTCAACTTTTTCAACAGTTTTTTTGAATGGAAGTCAATGGGGGAGTTTTGAAACCTTCTTCAGCCTTCAACTCCTTCATACTTTGAGCTACAGAAACCATTCAACTATCAAAATGTTCAGCTCTTTAAGGTCTTTGTGGGATATCTTTCAGATTTTTAATATCTTTTATACTTTTTAAAATATTCAGCTTTTTCAATATTTTTTTTACAATGGAAGTCTATGGCTGGACCTTGAAATTCTCTTCAGCTTTGAAACCTATCTCCTCCTTCATTTTTTGTGCTAGAAACCTCCTTCAAAGTTTAAAATGTTCAGGACCTTTAGCACATTTAACGCATTCAACAGATTTTCAAAATTCCTTATAGTTTTTATGTAATTTAAGTTTGTTTTGGACCTTTTTTAACATTGAAGCGGATGTGTGGAATGTTCAGTTTCTAGAGTGTGGTAGCCTGTTTTTTGAAAATATCTACACGTTTTGTAAACTGCTGTCGCTCCTACAGTTTTAACAGCTCTTACACATATTATACATTAAAATGTTCACACAACTGTGCTGATTCGTACAATGTACGTCTCTAAGCCTTGTGACTTATAGTTTTGGCTCTATGACGATTTGTTCGGCAACTGCGCTCTCCATTGAAACGTATGGGCCCACCCTCTAACTTTTGAGCTGCTAATTTTGCATTTTTACACTTTTTCTAACTCGTCGCCATGCCTACAGTTTTTAAGCTACACGGACAATTATATATACAAATGTTCAGCCAGTTCTCAGGATTCCTCCGATGTCAATAGCTAAGCTGTAGCCTTTATACTTTTTGAGAGAGAGCTGTCTAAAGCCGGCATGCCTTTCCATTGAAGTGAATGAGAGGATGCTCTGTGTCAGTTGAGATTTGAATTTGGGGACACGCGCAGGCTCTCTGTACAGGCACCCTTTTATGACTACTGTGGTAGCATTCATATTCCTTCCTTCCATCCTTCCTTTCTTCCAACCATCCTTCCTTCTTTCCTTCCTTCCTTCCTTCCTCATATTCAAATAAATATTTAGAATGACACTTTTTCAGGCTGCAAACTCATATTAATATATTTTATTGAACTCAATAAAACTATGAGTTATGATGAGTGGTCTAATATATTTTTGAGTGTAGTACTAGCAGTACTTATAACAAACACCTACTGCTTTTCACTGCTACTTCTTCTAACCTCAACTTCCATACAACACCTCTACAGCTACTGCTCCGCCCCGGAGTGGGCTATAGACACATGATCTCCAATGAGGGGTGCCTGGGGATAGCCTGGCAATCACTGACCTGCCCCCAACAACCTCTGACCTGAGGGGGTGGAGTCTCGCCACCACGCCACTATCCACGCCACCGTCCCCACGTCTCAGACCCTGAGTTGGCTAAAGATGCAGTTTTCACGGTTGGGTGCATGTGTGTGGCCCGGGGAGCAGTACACTGACCTCGACCGGCTCTGACCTGAGGGGGCGGAGTCTCGTCACCACGCCACTATCCACGCCACTGTCCCCACATCTCAGCCCCTGAGTGAACTACAGACACGGCTTCACTGTTGGGTGCATGGCAATTCCCCGGATATCAGTGCATTGCCCCTGACCTGCTCTGACCAGAGGGGGCGGAGTCTTGCCATCACGCCACTATCCACGCCACGGACCTCACAACACAGCCTCTGAGGTGGATAGAGACACACGGTCCTCACTGGTGAAGGCAGGTGGGTAGCCCGGCACGGCCTACACCAGGGGTGGCCAACCAGTCAGAGACTAAGAGCCACAAAAATTACTGTGGTACCACCCAGAGCCACACCATATATACCAGCGTTTCTCAACCTTTTTTTCAGTCACCGCACCCTTCATAAGTACTTAAAATCCCAAGGCACCCCAGTCTAAAATAAGAAGAAAAACATTATTGTCCATTAAATATCCTACATTTAAAGTTAATTTATTTAAAATTAATACATACAACAAGATATTTTCTGACATTATATATTTTGGACTGGGCTGGGTTAGGCTGGACTGGGCTGGGTTAGGCTGGGCTGGACTGGGTTAGGCTGGGCTGGACTGGGTTAGGCTGGGCTGGGTTAGGCTGAACTGGGCTGGGTAAGGCTGGGCTGGACTGGGCTGGGTTAGGCTGGGCTGGACTGGGTTAGGCTGGACTGGGCTGGGTTAGGCTGGACTGGGCTGGGTAAGGCTGGACTGGGCTGGACTGGGTTAGGCTGGGCTGGACTGGGTTAGGCTGGGTTGGACTGGGCTCGAGATTTGAGGCTTAGAAATGTCCCAATGATGTCTGGCATATCAGACAGAATGGCTTACCATTACGTTCTATGAAGAAAAAATTACTCTCCCCACTCGGGTAAAAAATGTCCTGTGTTCGTCTTCATATTTTCTTTTAGCTGCGCATTTCTTTCGTGCCATTCTTTGGTTGTGTACAGTAGCCTAGGCTACGTTAGCTTTTGTCGTAAAAGAGAATGACCCACGCAAAGCAAATTCTTTTGTTTACAATAGGTGCGTTTACATGACAAATATTGTTAAATCTGGTTGATTTCAGCTTCAGCGTATACATGGGATACAAAGTAAACTGGTTGGATGTTTACATGCGACAACGAAACAAATGTTTCGAACGCGCACGCAGCCGTGAGTGATTGCGTTACGATGGTTACAAACAGCTGACTACGGAACTGTCGAGCATGCCTTGATTAGTCAAGTCTGGAACATGCGCAAAATGAACGCAGAACCAATCCGTTTCAATGTAGTATACATGACGGACCAAACGGTTTCGAAAAGGTTTAAACTACCTCCTTGAAAGCGATTGGAATTTCAATCGGGTTGGGGCATTTCAGTCGGATTGAGGTGTTTATATGACATATTTTCAATCGGTTTGGTCTTCCAAACCTATTTGAAACCGATTCAAACTGTCCATGTAAACGCACCTAATAATTTTGTTACCAAGGTGATTTGCTACCTATATGATTGGTGTGAAGTGGTTCTCACGCGACTTCCTCACCAGCGAAACGAATCATGATTTTATGACAAATCGGCAATAAACTAAAATGGGCGGGAAGAAATGCACAGCGAAACTAGAGAGAGAGAAACGTTCTTACGGAATTAATTAATTAATTTTTTAATGAAAGGATGGAAGAGCCGCAAGCAAACTTTTTTGGGGGGATGGATGGAGGAGCCGCACATTTACGGGCAAAGAGCCGCATGCGGCTCGCGAGCCGCGGGTTGGCCACCCCTGGCCTACACTGTCCACGACCAGCTCTGACCCAAGGGGGCGGAGTCTCACCACCTCGCCCCTATCCACGCCACTGACCCCACATCTCAGCCCATGAGTGAGCTACAGACACACGGTCTTCACTGTTGGGTGCATGAAGATTGCCCGGATGTCAATGCACTGCCCTCGACCTGCTCCGACTGGAGGGGGCGGAGTCTCGCCATCACGCCACTATCCACGCCACTGACCTCACAACACAGCCTCTGAGGTGGCTAGAGACACACGGTCTTCACTGGTGAAGGCAGGTGGGTAGCCCGGCACGGCCTACACTGTCCAAGACCGGCTATGACCCAAGGGGGCGGAGTCTCGCCACCACGCCACTATCCACGCCACTGACCCCACATCTCAGCCCATGAGTGAGCTACAGACACACGGTCTTCACTGTTGGGTGCATGAAGATTGCTCGGATGTCAATGCACTGCCCTCGACCTGCTCCGACTGGAGGGGGCGGAGTCTCGCCATCACGCCACTATCCACGCCACTGACCTCACAACACAGCCTCTGAGGTGGCTAGAGACACACGGTCTTCACTGGTGAAGGCAGGTGGGTAGCCCGGCACTGCCTACACTGTCCAAGACCGGCTATGACCCAAGGGGGCGGAGTCTCGCCACCACGCCACTATCCACGCCACAGACACCACAACACAGCCTCTGAGGTGGCTAGAGACACACGGTCTTCACTGGTGAAGGCAGGTGGGTAGCCCGGCACGGCCTACAGTGTCCACGACTGGCTCTGACTCGAGGGGGCGGAGTCTCGTCACCACGCCACTATCCACGCCACTGTCCCCACATCTCGGCCCCTGAGTGAGCTACAGACACACGGTCTTCACAGTTGGGTGCATGGAGATTGCCCGGATGTCACTGCACTGCCCCCGACCTGCTCTGACCGGAGGAGGCGGAGTCTCGCCATCACGCCACTATCCACGCCACGGACCTCACAACACAGCCTCTGAGGCGGCTAGAGACACACGGTCTTCACTGGTAAAAGCAGGTGGGTAGCCCGGCGCGGCCTACACTGTCCAACACCGGCTATGACCCAAGGGGGCGTAGTCTCGCCACCACGCCACTATCCACGCCACAGACACCACAACTAAGACCCTGAGTGAGCTAGAGACACACGGTCTTCACTGGTGGGTGCATGGAGATTGCCCGGATGTCAGTTCACTGCCCCCGACTGGCTCTGACCCCAGGGGGCGGAGTCTCACCAACACGCCACTAACACGCCACGGACCTCACAACACAGCTTCTGAGGTGGCTAGAGACACACGGTCTTCACTGGTGAAGGCAGGTAGGTAGCCCGGTGTGGCCTACACTGTCCATGACCGGCTCTGACCCGAGGGGGCGGAGTCTTGCCACCACGCCACGGACACCACAACTCAGCCCTTGAGTGGGCTAGAGACACATGATCTTCACAGGTGGGGGCAGGTGGGAGGCCCAGAGGGGCGTACACTGTCCAAGACTGGCTCTGACCCAAGGGGGGCGGAGTCTAGCCATCACGCCACTAACACGCCACGGACCTCACAAAAGACCCTCTGAGGCAGCTAGAGACACACGGTCTTCACTGGGGAAGGCAGGTGGGTAACGCGGCGCGGCCTACACTGTTCACTACCGGCTCTGACCCAAGGGGGCGGAGTCTCGCCACCATGCCAATACCACGCCACGGACCTCACAACATAGCCTCTGAGGTGGCTAGAGACACACAGTCTTCACTGGTGAAGGCAGGTGGGTAGCCCTGCGCGGCCTATACTGTCCATGGGGGCGGAGTCTCGCCACCATGTCACTGACCACACCACAACTCAGCCCTTGAGTGGGCTAGAGACACATGGTCTTCATAGGTTGGTGCATGGAGATTGCCAAGAAGTCACTGTACTGTCCCTGAAGGGTTGTGACCCAAGGAGGCGGAGTCTCGCCACCACGCCACTATCCACGCCACAGACCCCACAACTCAGCCCCTGAGTGAGCTAGAGACACACGGTCTTCACCAGTGGGTGCAAGGAGACTGCCCAGAGGTTAATGCACTCTCCCCGACCAGCTCTGACCCAAGGGGGAGGAGTCTTTACACCACACCACTATCCATGCCATGAACCACAGAACTCAGGCCATGTGGGCTAGAGACACATGGTCTTCACCATCTGGTGCATAGAGATTGCCCACAGGTCACTGTAATGTCCCCGACAGGCTTCCAAGCTTTTAAGCTATACATTTCATCATGTATTCCATCAGCTTTGACAGTATTACTCTATTGCTCATCTTTCAAGCTAAAGGTTCAGTTCAAGGCTTAAACTACTCAGGTTGAAAAGTTTAAAAGTATTTCAGTTCTTAGCTTCTTTAGGTAATGCAGTGCCAATTCTGCCAGTTTCACATTTCAGCTAAGCTTCCAGGTTTTCCAGCCTACAAGCTTTTTAGCAATATATTCCATCATTTATTCCATGTTCCAGCTTTGACAGTATTACAGTTTATCTTCCAGCTTTTGTAGCAATGTATTTAAGTTTTTAGCTTCTTTAGGCAATGCAATTCAGCTTCCAATTCTGCCAGTTTCACATTTCAGCTTCCAGGTTTTTCCGCTTCCAATCTTTTTAGCAATACATTCCATCATTACAGTTTAACAGTTTATCTTCCAGCTTTTGTAGCAATGTATTTAAGTTCTTAGCTTCTTTATGTTATGCACTTCAACTTCCAATTCTGCCAGTTTCACAGTTCAGCTAAGCTTCAAGGTTTTTCAGCTTCCAGGCTTTTCAGCTTCCAGGATTTTCAGCCGTTCAGGTGTGATGCATTTGACATTTCAGATTTTTCACATTCATGCATTTTCAGCAATGCTTTTGCTATTCAGTTCAGCTGCTCAGCATTCACACGCATTTTCTGCAGGAAATGCAATTTTCTAGTTAGTGTGAATGCTTTAGAGCATTCACACTATTGTTATCCAGTTCTTTATTTTTTTTACTTCTTCTTCCGTACGTTTTTTGGCTCTCTGTAGCTCCTTCATACTTTGAGCCACTTAAACCATTCAAGTATCAAAATGTTCAGCTTGTTAAGGACATGCGCGGAATACTTTCAGATTTTTTATACCTTTTATACTTTTTAAAATATTCAACTTTTTCAACAATTTTTTTGAATGGAAGTCTATGGGGGAGTTTTGAAACCTTCTTCAGCCTTCAACTCCTTCATACTTTGAGCTACAGAAACCATTCAACTATCAAAATGTTCAGCTTGTTAAGGTCTTTATGGGATATCTTTCCGATTTTTTATATATTTTATACTTTTCAAAATATTCAGCTTTTCTCAAAAAAAAATTACAATGGAAGTCTATGGCAGACCTTGAAACCTCTTGTCAGCTTTGAAACCTATCTCCTCCTTCATTTTTTGTGCTAGAAACCTCCTTCGAAGTTTAAAATGTTCAGGACCTTTAGCACATTTAACGCATTCAACAGATTTTTAAAATTCCTTATAGTTTTTATGTAATTTAAGTTTGTTTTGGACCTTTTTTAACATTGAAGTGGATGTGTGGAATGTTCAGTATTTAGAGTGTGGCAGCCTGTGTTTTGAAAACATCTACACGTTTTGTAAACTGCTGTCGCACCTACAGTTTTAACAGCTCATACACATTTTATACATCAAAACGTTCACACAACTGTGCTGATTCGTACAATGTAAGTATCTGAGCCGTGTGACTTATAGTTTTCGCTGTATGACGATTTGTTTGGCAACTGCGCTCTCCATTGAAACGTATGGGCCCACACTCTGACTTTTGAGCTGCTCATTTTGCAATTTTACCCTTTTTCTAACTCGTCGCCATGCCTACAGTTTTTAAGATACACGGACAATTATACATAGAAATGTTCACCAAGTTCTCAGGATTCCCACGGTGTCAATAGCTAAGCTGCAGCCTTTATACTTTTTGAGAGAGAGCTGTCTGAAGCCGGCATACCTTTCCATTGAAGTGAATGAGAGGATGCTCAGTGTCAGTTGAGATTTGAATTTGGGGACACGCGCAGGCTCTCTGTACAGGCACCCTTTTATGACTACTGTGGTAGCATTCATATTCCTTCCTTCCTTCCATCCTTCCTTCCTTCCATCCTTCCTTTCTTCCATCCATCCATCCTTCCTTCCTTCCTTCCTTCCTTATATTCAAAGACATATTTAGAATTACACTCTTTTTCAGGCTGCAAACTCATATTCATATATTTTCTCCTCTTTCAGCTATTGAACTCAATAAAACTATGAGTTATGATGAGTGGTCTAATCTATTTTTGAGTGTAGTACTAGCAGTACTTATAACAAACACCTACTGCTTTTCACTGCTACTTCTTCTAACCTCAACTTCCATACAACACCTCTACAGCTACTGCTCGGCCCCGGAGTGGGCTATAGACACATGGTCTCCAATGAGGGGTGCATGGGGATGGCCTGGCAATCACTGACCTGCCCCCCACAACCTCTGACCTGAGGGGGCGGAGTCTCGCCACCACCCCACTATCTACGCCACCGTCCCCACGTCTCAGACCCTGAGTTGGCTAAAGACGCAGTTTTCACAGTTGGGTGCATGTGTGTGGCCCGGGGAGCAGTAGACTGTCCTCGACCGGCTCTGACCCGATGGGGCGGAGTCTCGTCACCATGCCACTATCCACGCCACTGTCCCCACATCTCAGCCCCTGAGTGAGCTACAGACACACGGTCTTCACTGTAGGGTGCATGGAGATTGCCCGGATGTCAGTGCACTGCCCCCGACCTGCTCTGTCCGGAGGGGGCGGAGTCTCGCCATCACGCCACCGACCTCACAACACAGCCTCTGAGGTGACTAGAGACACACGGTCTTCCCTGGTGAAGGCAGGTGGGTAGCCCGGCACGTCCTACACTGTCCACGACCGGCTATGACCCAAGGGGGCGGAGTCTCGCCACCACGCCACTATCCACGCCACAGACACCACACCTAAGACTCTGAGTGGGCTAAGGACACAGGGTCATTGCCGGTGGGGGCAGGTGGGAGGCCCAGAGCAGCGTACACTGTCCAAGACCGGCTCGGACCCAAGGGGGCGGAGTCTCGCCATCATGCCACTAATACGCCACGCACCTCACAACACAGCCTCTGAGGCAGCTAGAGACACACGGTCTTCACTGGTGAAGGCAGGTGGGTAACCCGGTGCGGTCTACACTGTCCACAACCGGCTCTGACCCGAGGGGGCGGAGTCTCGCCACCACGCCACTACCACGCCTCGGACCTCACAACACAGCCTCTGAGGTGGCTAGAGACACACGGTCTTCAGGTTGAAGTTTCATGAATCTGAAATATATGCCATAAAGACCTTAACAAGCTGAACATTTTGATAGTTGAATGGTTTCTGTAGCTCAAAGTATGAAGGAGCTACAGAGAGCCAAAAAACGTACGGAAGTGGAATAATAATAATAACTAGAAAATTGCACGGCCCACACTGTCCAAGACCGGCTATGACCCAAGGGGGCGGAGTCTCGCCACCACGCCACTATCCACGCCACTGTCCCCACATCTCAGCCCCTGAGTGAGCTACAGACAGACAGTCTTCACTGGTGGGTGCAGAGAGATTGCCCGGATTTCAGTGCACTGTCCCCGACCGGCTCTGACCCGAGGGGGCAGAGTCTCGCCACCACGCCACTACCAAGCCTCGGACCTCACAACACAGCCTCTGAGGTGGCTAGAGACACACGGTCTTCACTGGTGAAGGCAGGTGGGTAGCCCGGTGCGGCCTACACTGTCCACAACCGGCTCTGACCCGAGGGGGCAGAGTCTCGCCACCACGCCACTATCCACGCCACAGACACCACAACTAAGACCCTGAGTGAGCTACAGACACACGGTCTTCACTGGTGGGTGCAGGGAGATTGCCTGTGCACTTCAGTGCACTGCACTCGACTGGCTCTGACCCGAGGGGGAGGAGTCTCACCATCACGCCACGGACCTCACAACACAGCCTCTTTGGTGGCTAGAGACACACGGTCTTCACTGGTGAAGGCAGCTGGGTAGCCCGGCATGGCCTACAGTGTCCACAACTGTCTCTGACTCGAGGGGGCAGAGTCTCGCCACCACGCCACGGACACCACAACTCAGCCCTTGAGTGGGCTAGAGACACATGATCTTCACAGGTGGGTGCATGGCGATTGCCCGGATATCATTGCACTGCCCCCAACCGGCTCTGACCCGAGGGGGCGGAGTCTCGCCACCATGCCACCGACCTCACAACACAGCCTCTGAGGTGGCTAGAGACACACGGCCTTCACTGGTGAAGGCAGGTGGGTCACCCGGTGCGGCCTACACTGTCCACGACCGGCTCTGACCCGAGGGGGCAGATTCTCGCCCTCACGCCACTTCAAAATAGACAGATATTTATAGTAGTGGCTCTTCTTGCTGTTGTTCATGCTGTGCACATGCAGTAGTCTACATATAATAAAGTCAGATTTTGTTCTAAAAACATAGTCACCTAGTCTCCCGATCTCTCACAACACTTCCGGATGGAAGAGATCTACAACAATAGCAGGAAAATATATAATGCATTAAGATTGGGCCTAAAATAAATTAACCAGTGTTAAATACACAGGTCTATATTCAGGCATGGACAAAAATATTACAAATTGTATCTTATTAGCATATATACCATCCCGCCTACTCCAACTGGTCTATTACCAGTAGTTGAAGAGACTTCTAGTAAGCCAGAATGAAGTGTTTGTATATTCATGTCTTTGGGTCAGAATTTGAAAAGCCATTTATGAAGTATGTGGGACTATAGTCAAGTTAGGGACATTCTGAGGCACCCCCCATCAACTTGTTTTGTTTTTGCATTGTTTATGTACTGCGATACTGTATTGTTTTATTCACTTGCAATTGAGATATTCATGTGCATTCATCACTTGTGATTTCAATAGATTAATTATGGCTAGAACGAGTTATGCTCCCAAGGGCACAGTAGAGGGCAGCAGTGGGCCTTGGGTACAGGTCAGGACGTCAGTGCGTGCGGACGTTCAGTTCTCCCAGAGGCAGCGTAGAGAATGCGAGACTGCTGCGTGAATGATGTGTGCCACGTTTTGTATTTTGCAGGTGAGATAATGTGACAAAATGTATGCAACGCCCCTGTATGATGAATATGTAATGTATGGAGGATCTGCAATGTAGACGTTCGTTATGTTGTAATCTACCGGAGTTTTGCTAGTTGCATAAAAGTACGGAGCTCCGCCTAGCAATACAGATTAGCCATGTAACGTTAGCTAGCTGAGTGGTTAATGTCACGTTAGCCAGTAATGGATCAATGATGAATGTGTGTAGAATGTTATCAGTGTGTGTGTGTGTAGAGAATCCCTTTGATTATTTAGCGGATACTGTGAATTCCGTGCTCTAGATGTGACATTATATTGTTTAGTGAACATTCTAGGTTGGGTATGTTCAGCAATATTTCTGTATCGCGCACGAGCGGACGTTCAGTTCTCCCAGATGCAGCGTAGAGAATGCGAGACTGCTGCGTGAATGATGTGTGCCACGTTTTGTATTTTGCAGAGATAAAGAAGACATAACAATCCATGCATGCCTGGAACTCCATTCTTAAATGTCCAAGTGTGCAACAAGTATTGAGGCCCACCCCTCAAACTCAGAATTTGAACTAACCTCGACTACTCGCCCCTCCAAGGACATGAGCCGTCCAGTCTCTCGACTTTTGATGTCCAGGGTGGGTGATGGAGGATTGATTATGTGGGCAGCCTCCTGTGCCACATGAAGGGGCACCTGGATAGGGGTAGTTCGAAATACCAGCGTCTCCCTTCTAATAATCAGGCATCTTCAGGTCCCCTCCCTTCCATCTGACAGGCCATAATTTTTCAGGATGTAGGTCCTCCCTGCCTAATGACATGCAAGGAATACACATGGAAAAAAGAGGTAAGAGCTATGAGGTAAGAGTTATGCATAAAGCAAACCAGAATAGTCTACAATAGCAAATCTATTCACATGACAAAGACACCGATTTCTACAGATATCAGTGGCTGTGCTGAAGAGCAAATGCGTATCATATTTAAATTCAAACATTTACATACTGTAAGTTACAAATGGGTATGATAATGAAAGAGTAAAAACCTCCATCTTCCCCCGGTGTTCCTCCATCAGTGTCACCTTTGTGACTGTGTGGCAACTAGCCTTTACCATGTCTAGGGGGGTGCTTGTATGATTTGTATGTATTTTTGTATGATGAACTGTAAACCAACAATTCTAGCTTACTTAAACAGTTGACAAACTACGACTTTTTTGGCTTGCATAATTATATTTTTAATTGACCCACATCACATATTTATGATTTGGCACAATTCAACCTGGATCAAATAATCATATATTTCGACATTGACTTTTTTTTTTTTCAGAATAAGGTCCCATGAGGTAAACCGGAAGGATAAGGGATTTAGGTGAGATACATATCATTATTTGATTATATTATGTTTGTAGATTAAGTATACAAACCAACTGCAAATTACGTTCTCGGTTTGGATTATTATATTTGTAATTCTTTCCACAGGAAGGGGAGGGACTTGGTGCTCTGGATTACCACTTTCCTCTGTAGGACGTTGGCCGCACAGTAACAAGTAAATTGCAGCTTTGTCTCGTGGTGAAGAAGGTTTAATTGACTATAAATAAGTGCCCGTTAATTTTGACATTCAAACGCATTATGAAGTCGTTCATTTGGTTATGTGTTAGTCTGTTCAAAGATTAGCTAGCCAGCCGCGCTGTGTAGCTTCACTTCAGGTTAGCTAAAGAGAAGCTAGTTAGCCAACGTTACCGTGAAATACTCGTATAAATTAGTTTCGACGCAGATCAAGTAATAATAATCTCCCTCACACTAATAATTGCATATATAGTTGCTGTAATTATACCAAACGTTAAGTAACGTTAACTCTTACTATTACTATACGTAAAATATTGTGTACTTATTATTTATTTGTTTCACCTTTGGCAATCCTGTGGCCATCAGAGGTTGCCTAGCTAATGAGCATAATGTAAATGTGTGGTGTGTAGGATCACAAATACTGATCCTACATCAGTTTGTTGGCTGACTTGACTGACTGACTGACTAACTGGTTGGCTGGCTGGAATAACAAGCTAACAATCTGCTTTATTCAATAAAGGTTAAAAAAAAGTTACTTACTGAAGCCTCATCACCTTGGCTGATCATAGTTAGAAGGATGTTGACCGTGTGTGTGTGTGTGTGTGTGTGTGTGTGTGTGTGTGTGTGTGTGTGTCTGTGTGTGTGTGTGTGTGTGTGTGTGTGTGTGTGTGTGTGTGTGTGTGTGATCCATCCATCCAACAGGATGACCTGGGGGGCCACAGGAGCCTGGTTATTAATGGGCCACCTTACTGAATGGATGCTCTCTTCGACCCCTGCAGCGCCCGGTCCCAGCATGGCAGACTTCTCTCTTCAGTGGTGTCAGGACCCTGCCTGCAAGGGGATCAGGACAAAAGTCTGTGCACCGAAGGTGGAGTTCCTGAATGATGTATCTCTGAATTCCCACATAGGGAAGGGAGGATAAGGGCCCCATTTGATCTCCTTGTGACTACAGCTGATCCAGGTCGTATACAGTATGACAATGGTGCTATCACCACAGATCGGTGTACAGCCGCAAAACCTCTGTGTAGACACAAAAGGCTCCCATGCAGATCCCTCGGTTCGGTTCTGCAGGCTAGTTTACAACCATGAAGGAGCACCACATCCAGCCAGGTGTGGCGGTGGTGGGCGGCAAAATCAACGTGCTGGCAGGGTGAGAAGGGCTGCTGGGAATGGGCTGATGTACTGTTGATGGTTATTTGGCTATATAGCTTTGAAGTTATCGGACACTCCATTTGGTGTGCAGGTAATTGGATCTCTCTGAATGGTGTGATATTTCAATGTCAAACCCACAATACTGAAAGCATACCCTTTGACCTCCTCAGATCCATGTGCGGTGTACAACCCTAAAACCTGTGTGTATGGGTATGAAGCGGGTGTGCTGAAAATATTGGTAATGTGATTTGTATTTTTCAATGAGGTGTGCAACCCTAAAACCTCTGTCCTGTGGACAGAAGTGGCTCCTATGTAGATCCCTCGGTTCGCGGTGCATCTGGCTCAAGGCAACGAAGAGGATGTCTCATATCCCTGGCAAGCAGAGTCTCCAATGGCAAGTTCTGGTATTCTCATAGTTCACAGAATGTACACTATATTGACAAAAGTTGGGACACCTATACATTAGACCTAGAGGTGCCTTTATGACATCCCATTCTAAATTCATAGACAATAATATGGACACAAAGCAAGGTCCATAAAGGCTTGGTTAGGTGAGGTTGGTGCAGAAGAACTTGACTGGCCCGTTCAGAGCCCTGACTTCAACCCCATCGAACACCTTTGGGATGAACTAGAATGGAGATTGCGAGCTAGGCCCTCTCGTTCAACATCAGTGTCTGACGTCACAAATGCTCTTCTGGATGAATGGGCAAAAATTCCCAGACGCACTTTAAAAAGAGTGGAAGCTGTTATAGCTGCAAAGGGGGGACCAACTCCATATTAATGCTTATGAATTTAGAATGGGATGTCATAAAATCTCCTGTAGGTGTAATGTCTAGGTGGCCCCAATACCTTCGTCCATATAGTGTATTTGATTGTCATATGTTTTGGGCCCAGACATTAAGATGTCATATGGTTTGTAACTAGATACTTAACAGAAGAATGTTAACTAGCTAGTTATGGCACTTCTCTTCAAGGGAAACGATGACAGTTCACTGTGTCAGTGCCTTATATACCTTTTCATCAAGCAAACTTGACTTTCATTGGACGCTTCACTCTGGATCAAACATTTTAAAATATTAAAATCTTAATATTTTTTTTGTTTTGTTACTATTACTATACTTAATATATATATACTACGTTATCACCACAGATCGGTGTACAGTCGTAAAACCTCTGCAGACACAAAAGGCTCCCATGCAGATCCCTCGGTTCGGTTCCGCAGGTGGTTCCTTTTCATTTATTTTCTCTTCTGCTTCCTCTCCTCTTCACTATTTTCACTCTGTATTGCTCTACTTCTCCAGTAGTGTTGTTTTCACCTGCTGCCTTTTACAACGTGACTGAATCTTCAAGATACAAGATCAGTTTATTAGCCAGGTATATGGTTTACACATACCAGGAATTTGTCATCTCTCAAACACAACCTGTGCTTCTCTCTTAGTGACTGACTTGCAATTCACAGCTCTTTTCATTCACTCTCCCTCTAAAAGCTGGTGTATTCATGTTTGATAGTGTATCTACATGATGAGTATGTTCTAACTTTGTGTGTGTCTGTCTGTCTGTCTACACAGGCTGTCAGACTGTTTGGATAAGAAAGCAGAGACCAATGAGCTCAGGGAGAAGGACATGAAGCTGACAACATCCGCTTTCAGGCGCTTGGCTCTGCCCACCAGCTGGACCAGCTCAGAGAGTCCATGAACCGCATGCAGGTAACTCCACACACACAGTCTCAACCACACAGGTAAGCCAGGACAGCAAATGGGGGAGAGGTGAGACAGACCTTGAGGTCGAACCTGTGACTCTCAGCCTCCTTCTGTTACTCAAGCCTGTCCTATAGCTCAAGCGTAGAGGAGGAGAGAGGACTACTGCATGAACTAACAGCCTGCTGTCAGGCCTCTGCCTATCAGAGTTTGATGATTGAGACTGTCACTCTGAGAAAGTGAGTAGCAGAGGGACAGAGAAGCAGAGCGTTACTCTTTATACCTTACTCTGCAACTGCTGTGCTTTACAGACTCAGAAGAAGAGCTGGACAGTGCATGCCCCTTCAGCTACAGGGCAGGAATGGTCAAGCCATGGAAGAGTCGGAAGAGGAAGATGAAGAGGATGATGACGACGACGACGAGGGTGAGTTCAGAAAGCGACTCAAAATCTTTAATAATAAATGTATACCTGCACATTATGAGGGGGAGGACCCGTATGCACACACACACACACACACACACACACACACTCTTCTTGAAGGGTGGCTGTGTAGTCTGTGAAGGAGGAGCTGTGGACCCGTCACCCCAAAGAGACACACCTCCCACTCTGCTATATGATGCGTTTATGTTTTGCTGTGATTATAGCAATATGTGAAATTCAGCACTTAACGGCTTACTGCTGCTGCGTGAATATCCCACACACCGCCACACTAGTGTTTATAATGCAGGTTAAATGCCTAGATTAACCTCTTTCTTTCTTTCTTTCTTTCTTTCTTTCTCTCTTTCTCTGTCTCTCTGAAGGCTCATCTGTTCGTGTTGCAGCTTGTCTATAGGCTGTTAGTGAGACCTGTTCTACCGGTTTTGATTAAAAAGAGACTGCTGATTTCTGATCACTGTATCAGAGTGAGTGAGTCATGCTGGCACACACACACAAACAAGGTGTGAGCCGAGGTGGGCTAGGGTTGATATGAGATAGGTGTACAAGCTTGGTGGTCTTCTCTCTCTCTCTCTCTCTCTCTCTCTCTCAGGACTGAATGGTGAGGATGGTTTGGAAGAGACGGCCATCAAAGTCCCTGAAATGTCCAAATCACATTCAGACGTGCAGCTGCTGAGACAAGGGCATGACTGCAGATACATACAGGTGAGAACAGTGAAATGTACAAATACACATACATGTAAAGGCGCACAACCCACCTTCACTCATACACAGAACAAGTCACACTTCTTCCTTTAATGCCCGCTCTTTCTCTCTCCCTCTTCACCTGCAGTATTTTGATCTGGAGTCTTACTGTACCTGCAGCTGAACTGAGAGAGGGATCTGAAGATGCCATGTGTGCATGTAGGTCCTGGCTGGCATATCCTCATTACGTCCATGATGGTCATATCTGCATGTCTGACTCTCGATTCATCACAGTAATCCTGGGCTCACACTACAGGATTTTAAAAATCAATTTCTAAATCGGGTTGCATTACACAAGGAAATCTTAACAGATATTCTTCTTGTGAATCTCAAACATGCACCCACCACAAGATTTGTGAATAAGGCATATAATCACACATCTGGGTCTGTGAGCCGATCGGGAGGTTTAAGATTTGGCCTATAAACCCCTCACATTTCACAAGATAATCTGTGTCGAACATCAGTAATGACCAACGTTCCTGACCAGATTTCTCCTCCGATTGTCGGCAGTGGTGAATCGGGGATGAATCAGCCCAAATATCCTGTAGTATGAGCTTGGCATACGACAGCCTTATTAGAGTGTTTGGAAGGGGTTGTCTTTGTGTTAGTGTGTGTATTTTGTATGTCTGTGTGTTTGTGTTCTTATTTCAAAATATTTTTCTGTCTCTCACCTTCCTCCCTCCCTCCAGTCTATGAGGAGGTCTCCATAGACCCAGTGTGTGGCTGAAGGCTGGTCCCGGTCAAACCAGACCTGCACATAAGGGAGGAAGCAGACCGGCCGGTGCTCCAGTCAGCTCCAGTCACATGGTCCTGTCTTACGCCATGGAGATGATTGCGGCCCTGGGCTGTGTGTGTGCCAGTGCGCATTAAAGTTACAAACCTATTGAGACTTGTGTTTGAGTTGTCTTTGGCATTATTCAGCTGTGATGTCCTCTTCAAGTACAGTAGCCTAGTTTGATTTTGACACATTTTCCCCCTGCACTGCTGCTGTACTTTTCTGCTGCTAAAACACCCAATTTCCCCACACAGGATTCCTATCTATCTATATGTTCTCATTTGTTAATGGCAAAAACGTTTTGGGAGAGAATAAAGACGTGAGTTTTCAAAATCACTTTACACTAAGCATTTCAAGACCAGGATCTTCACCGTCTGAATCCATCTCATGCAGGGTTTGCAATAGCCTGAGGTCAATATTGCCTGTGCATAATGGTGTCTTTGCACCATGCTATACTGTAGTTACATATTGTGCACAATGCACAATTTCATATGCTGTGCACCATTCACCATAACGGAGAACGGAAGACATCAAGTTCAATATACATATCCAGGTGTCTACTGCTGCAACAGTTGAATATAAAATGTGGACTAACCTTGTTTAGACCAGATTTGAATGAAGTACAGAGACGCGCGTGTGCACGCTGTGTTGTCAAGGGGCCCTGGCAACAGCTCATTCCGTCACCTTTGAATCGAAGGTAAGTTGACGTTAGCAATGTTAAGACAGTTGGCTAGCTAATATATCATAGCTAAACCATGTCAATGTTATTACTATGCAAAGTATTACTAAAATACAGTTAACGCACTTTTTCCAGTTAATTCTGCTTAAGTTAAAAATGTTTTTGTCGACCAGTGTTTGAACGCTAGCTAGTAATGCTAAAGCAAATGATAGCACGAACCTTAGCTAGCGAGCTGTAGGGTGAATGAGAATATTTAAGTCCAACATTTGATGTTTATTGACATAGCGACAGGTTTAACAAGAATAAATCACGAAATGTTATTGTAAACCTCCATATTCATGAAGCAAGAGACGTTGGCGAACACCTAAATTGGACAGGATTAGCTATCTTGATAATCTTGGCACCGTCAGTTTGCTCTGTTAGCTAGTTAACGGTCACGCCTCCTGAATGAGGCCCAAACTCAAACTGCTGTTTGGTATGCACGTTGAATTTATCCTAGCTATTTGGGATTAGTGTGACCTGTGTGTGTGTGTGTGTGTGTGTGTGCGTGCATGCATGTGTGAGACAGTGTGGGTCGATACACGTGCAGTCCTATATGCATGCACATTAGGGCTAAACTATGAAGTTTATTATAGCTTCCCATAGAACCACAATGAACATAAAGGCTAGCGCCTCCTCGTGGACAGAATAAAACACTACCTAATTATAAAATAAGATATTCATGGATTAGATTTGGCATTTCAATGTACTAATCGTACTAACTGGTGTACTTTTTTGTTCCCTCTTTTCTTTTTCTCCATAGATTTGATAGTGACTCAGGTAAGTCAACCATTGTGTGAGATATATTTTGATTATATAGTTGTGGGTAGGACCTGGAGAGTGGTGAGGTGATGTCGTCATTTTGGAAATGCATTTTTCTAGATGGCTTTAATGATGTGTTTTAACTTTTAACTGCAGTCTGGAAGTTTCTGTTAAACACATAATGACATCAGACTTCACCAGTTTATTGATCTAATGTCTAGTAATTTATATAGCCTTACACTTTGAAAACCTCTGGGCTACATATTGTGTATTTACTAATTGTTAATCTCTCTTCACAGAGCAACTTGTTGGTTCAACTTGTTGGATAGTCTACACTTATCAGTAAGTCACACTGCACTCATTACTATTACCATCTGAGATGGGAGGGTGGGGGGCATGCTTTAAACCAATCACAATCGTCTAGGGTGGAGCTAAGCCCTGGATGCAATGACAGTTGTCAGCTCAATGCAGACAATAGACCATGCTTGAAATATAACAATTCTTCCATAAGAAGTAGACAAACATGTAGGAACGTCCCTATTACCCCTTGGCCCCATTGTGTCCATCAAAAATCAAGAAATGAACGTCGGACGCAGGCATCGAACACCACGCCGCTGTCATTAATTACAACAGATTCATTTCTTTAGCGTCTGATAGTTGATGATTGATGCAGACGCCAAGCTGTCAGGCAGCAAATTTTGTAAACATATTCTTTCTATCGCCTGTCCTTAAAATCATCTACCGAAAGAACCAAGCAGGCCTGCAGTGGTGGCCGCTGATCGCCAATGACATGGCTCATCTTCAAGACCTACATCTGTTGAGTTAGACTATGTCCAACTCAACCCTGTAATAATAATAAGAGACTAGTCTGACTCGCCGGATGTAGGGTTCATCTTCAAGACCTACATCTGTTGAGTTAGACTATGTCCAACTCAACCCTGTAATAATAATAAGAGACTAGTCTGACTCGCCGGATGTAGATTTTGGATATAATTATTATCGGGAGATTCTCCTTGCACCAATCATCCAGAGTCCTTCCCTTCTGCTGCGTGTTACTGTTTTCAACCGTCGTTGCATCTGGGGCTTAGCTACGCCCTAACAATTGTGATTGAGTGGTTTAAAGAAAGTGTTTTTCCCCAGACAGTGTCCAGCCAGACCTTTCTCCAGCGCTGGCACAGCATAAACAATGTTTAGGTCTGGCTTTGCGAGACTAATAAGATACACACTCTGTCTCTCCTGTTCAACAAGTTCTACCCAAGTGAAATATCATTTTAATTGTTGAAATAGTTTTATTTGAAAACACTAACATAAAGAGGTATATGGGGATGCCACTGATTTTAAGAATTTACATGTTATTCTGTACCTAAGGCAACCCATATTTGCACCACTCCTAAAGCTGGAATGATAACACTTGATATGTGTGATTCAACATGGATGTCGAAATAAAATATATATTTTTAAAAACATAATATACAAGCAGGTTGGCATAATATTTGCTATCTTACCAGCACATGTATTTAAATGGGAAGATTGCTGAAACTTAAACGCTTCTGAATTATATAGACTATTTTAACACCCTTTTTTCTTTGTCTTACAGGTGTTCCACCGCTACTGCCACCAAAACAGCTTTTATCAAAGCTTTCTACTTAACAAGCATTCTATCTTTATCTCTCTCTCTATCCCGCTCTCTCTTTTTTACAAGCAATCTACATAACAAGCATTCTATCTTTATCTCTCTCTCTGTCCCGCTCTCTCTTTTTACAAGCAATCTACATAACAAGCATTCTATCTTTATCTCTCTCTCTGTTCCGCTCTCTCTTTTTTACAAGCATTACAGCAATTCCAAGCATTAACAGCAATTACAAGCATTAACAGCAATTACAAGCAATTTACAGTCCTCATTTTACAGCGCCCAAACTTTGCCCTATTTTCACAGCGCCTGATTACTACAAAGCCTCTCCTTTACCAGCATTTCATTTACAAGCATCTCTTTTACCAGCCTCTTAATTACATGCATCTCTTTTACCAGCATCTATTTATAAAGCATTTCTAATTACAAGCATTTCCATTTACAAGCCATCTTTCTGTCCCCTATCCTGTTCTGTTCTATACTGAAGCAAAGTGTCAAGAGTAGAATTTATTAGCCACAGATTTACATCTACATTGTTTAGACATCTACATTGAAGTAGTTAAACATTACTTCTTTGGACTTTTTTTGCACTGAATTGTATTTGCATGTATTCATATAGCTGTGTGCGAAGTTAAAATAATACAAACTGTTGCTTTGATATATTTGAAAAGTGCATTTCATTACTCATTGTACCTATCTACATATACAGTACATTTACTAAGTAGAAGTAGTCTAATTTGTGTAGCCTTACCAAAGTTTTTGTTCTTGAGACACTAATAAAAATACACAAAGGAGGAACTCTACTCATCTGAAGTACACAAGGAGGATTCATCTGAAGTGATCCTGTCAGCAGATCAACATAACTGGTTCCATTGAACGATAAACAGGGTGTACAATACAAACTGCAAGACATCTAATTAAAATTCAATTATATAAGTAATAACACTGTTGTTGCTTTGCTAGATTACAAATTATTGTGTTTAACATTTTGGTTGTATACAACATAAGTAAAACATTCAGATTTGTGGTTTTGGAGCACAACAACAATGCCAAAGAAGAGTAAAAGGTCCCAAGTTGCAAGACTGCGCTGCCAACGGTCAACTGAGATTCACTGTGAAACAACTGAACAGGAAGAATGTGCTGGTCCTCAGAGCAGTGGAGAGGTTAAGGTGTCAGCAGTGTCTCGTGCTCAGAGTGCAACACAGGGAAGTCAACGTGACGCATCGTGTGTACCACAGGTATCTTATGCAGACATTGTAAAGAGAGGACTGCACAGTGATGATCCGTGTGTACCAGGGCCATCTCATGATTACCAGGTAAACCACAGAGGTCAAAGTGATATGTCATGTCGACCACAGGTATCCCACGCAGACAGTATAACAAGGGGACGTGATGATCCATGTGTAGCAGGACCTTCCCATGCAGACTCTATAAACCTGGGAGATCAGCCTTCTGTGAAACATGTCTGTGCATCCCGCAGCCAGGATTCTCCTAGATACGGCCCATTCAGAAATACCCAGTGTACATGTAATTCATTAACCTTTCTTGCATTCCTTCATGAGAATGAAAACATCACCACAGCAGACCTCGACCTCGTTTTGGATAAGGGTGATGTTATGTATCAACAGGCCAGGAAAAGGTTTCCTCAACACATCTTTTTGACTACTGACGAGCTACCCCATGAAGCCCCAGCACGCAGGTTTACACACCATGTGAACATGGAACACCTTTCCAGATATGGCACATTAGGAGATCCGCTACCCGGAGCTGTAGATGGCTTTCTGGACCTAGAGGCAGGATTGAGCTGCTTGTTATCAGATGTGCAGTATGCGTTGCTGTTGATGACAGGGTTATGTATTGCTGTATTCAGAACCAGGACAGGCAG
Source organism: Borostomias antarcticus (assembly GCF_949987555.1). Lineage (NCBI taxonomy): Eukaryota > Metazoa > Chordata > Actinopteri > Stomiiformes > Stomiidae > Borostomias > Borostomias antarcticus. The sequence continues at coordinate 82,778 of NW_028176801.1, forward strand.
ATATGGCTTCTTTGACCCACACTCTAGAACAGCTGATGGTTTGCCCCTCCTCCCGGGTTCACGCACTAGTGGTAGGCCTACTGCTGTCATGCTGACATTCACACATCTCAGTGATATGATTGACAGGCTCATAAAGTATCACAGGATTTTGGGCACACAGTCCTCCTCTAACTATGAGTTGAAGCCTGTGGAGTTTTACAATGTGAATGATGCTCTTCGAAATGAGTCAAGCCTGAGTGCTCCAAAGGTAAATACTGTTGTCATTGATGTACGTGAAGTACTATCCACTGATATGGAAACTGAACCAGAGCCATCAAGCTTGAATTCTGTCACATCACATGATGCTCCACAAAGTGAGTCAAACTCAACTGCAGCAAGGATAAACACTGATGTCTCTGATAACATATTACAGGGAATGTCCAGTAACATCACTTCTGTGAGACACAAATCAAACTCATCTGCTCCACTGATACATACTCTTGCCAGTGATAATGTCTTATATGACACCTCCCGTAAACTGTCAAAATATACTAAACAGCAAAGAAGAAAATTTAACAGGAGACTATTGCTCACTGAAAAGGCATCACAAAGAAAGGAGAATCAAAAAAGGAATGAAAGGGCAAAGTATGCTTCAAATGAAACATATAAAGCAAAGAAAAAAATTAACTCAAGCAGGAAATATTGTAATGAAGAACTCAGACAACGAAAGAGAGAGTACGTTACCAACCGCTATCGTATCAATTCAGAATTACGACAAAAGAAAATATATAATATAGCAGCACGTTATAAAGAAAATTTTGATTTCAGACAGAAACGAAAACGGCTTCTTAACAACAAATACAGAGACCATGTTGATTTTAGCCAGAGAATAAAAGAGCACCTTAACAACAAATACAGAGACCATGTTGATTTTAGGCAGATGCGGCGATCTTATATCACTCAGCGTTATGTACATGACCAAGCATTCAGGGTGAGACACAGACAACTAATGAGACAGCGAATGCGAGACAAGTATAAGAACAACCTTGCATTTAGGAGCAACATGAAATGTGCAGCGAAAATAAGAAGGAAATACAGATGGATAAACTGTGGACAAACACGTGAGAGTGACAACCCTGTGATCAAAGAGGCCATATCTCTTTTCAGATCAAAAATAAAGGCCGGCCCCACTTATGTGTGCACTGTCTGTCATAAGGCATCATTTCCAAACCAGGTACGACCCTGCACAAGGTCATATTACATCAAAAATCCAGCCGTGGTTGCAGCATGCCTGACAGGAAATTATGTCCATGTGTGTCAGGATGACTGCAGGAATGAACAACAGTGCAAGGTGCCTGATGAGAGAAGGAGAGAGTGGATTTGTTACACCTGCCATAATCATCTAAAGAATGGAACCATGCCAACCCTCGCTGTGGCAAACAAGTTAGAGCTCGCCGACATCCCTCCCGAACTGTCTGATCTCAACATACTGGAGAGACATCTCATAGCCAAATGCATTTTGTGGTAACGTTGTTTGTGTCCCATCGGAGGTACAGGAGACAGTCAATGCTCTGCCCAGACTGAGAAGTGAGTCTCAAGTCATGAGAGTAAAACTGAAGAGACGGTTGTGTTACAGAGGTCATCAGCTGTTCCAGACTGTTACCTGGTCTAAGCTAGTGCAGGCGCTGCATAAACTCAAACACATTCACCCACAGTATGAGGATGTAACTATCAGAGATGAGGCTGAGTTATGTGATCCAACACTTCCTGATGATGATGATGATGAGGATGATGATGACGATGATTATGATGAAGCTGCTTTGATGGAAATTGACAGGTGTGAGAGCAATGCACTGCGTGAGGCAGAAAAGGATCCTGAAAATGAGCAACAAAACAATGACGTGCTGCCTAGTGATGACGGTCAACCTCAGGAGCAGAGAGATGATCCAGGACAGGAGGGTGACATGCCTAATGGAGGTCTTGCTCTAGAATCATGCCTTCAGCCGCGTGATGTTTCAGAGGAGATATTATGTTTTAGTGAAGGAATCTACTCTGTTGCCCCTGCAGAAAGGAATACTCCAGTCAGCTTTTTCAGAACGCCTAAGCTGGAAGCCATGTCTTTCCCTGTTCAGTTTCCCACTGGTCAAAACACACTGGATGAAAAGAGACCCATTAGATTAACACCCAGTAGTTATTTCAAAACAAGGCTTTTTGGTGTGGACAATCGGTTTGCCAGAGATACAAACTATTTGTTCTTTGCACAGTTTGTGACTGAAATACATTTGGCCACTTCCAGCATGACAATACAGTTACGTAAAGGAAAACCTTTCACCAGAGATGGACGCAAAATAACTTCAGGAATGTTGCAAGACAGACGCGAGGTTGAGAGACTGGTGAGAAATAAAGATGCAGTCAGATTCATGCAGCCTCTGAGAGGAACACCAGCCTACTGGGAAAAAACAACCAAAGATCTTTTTGCCATGATCAGACAGTTGGGAAGTCCTACATTCTTTTGTACATTTTCAGCAGCAGAAATGCGTTGGCCTGAGGTGATTGAGGCAATAAAAACTCAGCAGGGTGAGGAGGTTAATTTTGAGGAGCTTGACTGGTCCACAAAGTGTGACATACTGAGAAGCAATCCTGTGACAACAATGCGCATGTTTGATAAACGTGTTGAGGCCTTATACAGAGATTTAATCTTGTCTCCTGCGCAGCCCCTATGCAAAGTTGTTGACTTCTTTTACCGCGTGGAGTTTCAACACAGAGGAAGCCCACACATACACTGTCTCATATGGGTAGAAGGTGCACCTGTGTTTGAGCAAGATGATGACCAGACTGTATGTAATTTTGTGTCCAAATACATCACAGCCCAGCTACCCGATCCACATAAACAACCTGAACTGTATAAGAAAGTAACAGAAGTGCAAATACACAGCAAAAACCACACAAGGACATGTTTCAAAAGTCTAGGCTCTGGATGCCGTTTTGGATTTCCCAAACCACCCTCCAAAGAGACAATGATAACAAGACCTGGAGATGATCCAGTCAAACTGGAAACAGCTAAGGAAAAGCTTAGACCACTGAACCTGCTGTTGAATCAACCTGCAGCCGCCTCCCTGAGTTTAGACCAGCTACTGGCTCAATGTAACTTAACACTCGGTGATTATGAGGGATACCTGCACATGATGAACAAATCCAGCGTACTGGTACTGAAACGTGATCCAAAAGACTGCTGGGTAAATGGATACAACCCCTATCTACTCGATGCTTGGGACGCTAACATTGACGTGCAGTTTGTACTCAATTATTTCAGTTTAATACATTACATTTGCACATATATATGCAAAAGTGAGAACGCTGTAAGTGAGTATCTTAAAACACTGATTCTGAACTCAGGAAACCGGGAGTATGCCAATGAATGTGATGAAATGAGGGAGATTATGCAGGCTTATTCCAAAAAGAGAGAGGTCAGTGCTCAGGAGTGTGTGACTCGTGCATGTGGAATTAACATGAAGAAGTGCTCGCGCGGTGTCATATTCATACCAACAGATGACAAATCACTGAGAATGAGTCGCCCCATGGCATACCTAGAGAGCACAACATCAGAAAGTGACAATGTGTGGGCGACGTCTTTGACAGACAAATACAAAGCCAGACCTGAAACACCAGAGTTTGAGGAGATGTGCTTGGCTGATTTTGCCTCTACTTGCAGAATTGTCTATGGCCGACAGACAAAAGGTAAAAATGTTTTGCCCCTGCTGAATGACATGGGATTTGTTCAAAGGAGAAACACAGACAAGCCCGCTATCATCAGATATTATCGCACATCACAGGAGAAATATCCCGAGAAGTATTATGGCACATTACTGAAACTGTACATTCCTCACCGATCAGACCAGGAACTGAAAAGACCGTCTTTACCCACGTATGAGTCATTCTACAATGGTGGCTGGGTTCAACTACCAGGTTCTAACTATGGAGAGTATGTCCCACACGTTGTCAAACGAAACAGAGACAAATATGAGAAAAACAGTGAAGAAATTGAGAATGCAATGGAGGAGTTTGAACAGAACAGAGGCGCGATTGATGAATGGTGTAATCTGGCGCCGGAATCCGAAGCAGTGAGGTTGGAGTGTATTGAAGAACTGGAGGCAAGAGAGCCAGATCATGAACATGTACAAGAGAATGTCCCAGAGTACAGTAATCAGGCTGCTGCAGCAACAGAAGTCAGAGCCATCAGAGAGCCCCCTGCAATAGACCCCACACTGTTACGCCACATGTATCAGAATCTCAACCAGAAACAAGCATGTGTATTCTATGCAGTTAGAGACTGGTGCATAAAGCGCGTCTGTTGCCTAAATCCAGAGCCGTTTTTTTATTACATAAATGGTGGTGCTGGAACAGGAAAGTCACATCTCATCAAGTGCATCTATTCAGAGGCATCTAAGATACTGTGCAAGCTGCCGAGACGTGCTGAGGAGGCTGACATATCAAACCCCACTGTCCTGTTGACTGCTTTCACCGGAACTGCAGCCTTTAATATATCAGGTACAACACTGCACTCTCTCCTCAAGCTGCCGCGAAGCCTAAAACCTCCATTTCAAGGACTTGGTAACAAATTGGATGAAGTCAGATGTGAACTTTTAAATGCTGAAATCCTTGTCATTGATGAAGTGTCCATGGTGTCAAAGCCCCTTTTTGCCTATGTGGATGTCAGACTCAAGCAGATCAAAGGCAGCCAGAGTCCCTTTGGAGGTATGTCAGTCATAGCTGTTGGAGACTTTTATCAGCTACCACCTGTGAGACAGTCCAAGACCCTCTGTGTATACGACCCACGTGAGCTTGACCTCTGGCAGGAACACTTTCAGATGATAACTCTCACTGAGATTATGCGTCAGAAGGATGATGTCGCCTTTGCAGAAATGCTGAACCGCATCCGCGTGAAAGACAAGTCACATGCGTTGTCTGAAGCAGACAGAGCTTTACTGTCACAGACCATCACCGAACCAGCACTTTGTCCAACTGACGTCCTGCACATTTTTGCAACTAATAAACAAGTTGATTCACACAACTCTGCAACATTGGCTGTGCTCCATTCTCATATCACCATCATTGATGCAGATGACTATAAAAAGGACCCACACACCGGCAGAATGGCACGACAAGTCAAACCATTTAAAGGAGGCAAAGATGATTTACCAGATACACTCAACGTTGCTGAGGGTGCTCGTGTCATGCTCACCAGAAACATAGATGTGTCTCAGGGATTGGTGAATGGATCGTTCGCTACACTAGTCAGGGTAGTAACCTCTGAACACAATGGTTTTGCACACGTCACTATGCTTGGGCTCAAAATGGATGATGAAACTGCTGGAAGGAATTACTGTAACAGAGTACCAGGAGGACCCGACAATCTAGTGTACATTGAGAGAGCAGAGGATAATCTGAAACAGAAAGGAGTGGTACGCAGACAGTTCCCTATAAAGCTTGCCTTTGCTTGTACAATACATAAGGTTCAAGGTATGACAAAGACATCAGCTGTAGTCTCGCTTAAACACATTTTTGAACCTGGCATGGCCTATGTAGCTGTCAGCAGAGTGACCTCTCTCAGTGGACTGCACATCCTGGATATGGATGAGAGAAAAATATATGCCAACCGAGAAATCACTGCAGCCCTAGAGACCATGAGACAAGTCAGCTTGGACGACATGATGCCTCTTCTTCACATCAAACAAACATTAAACAGACACGACACTCTGACCATCGTTCACCATAACACAGAAGGATTGCCATCTCATGTCAGTGACATCAAGAGCCACCATGAACTGTGTCTTGCAGATGTTTTGTGTCTCACAGAAACTCACCTACAAGGCTCTTTCGTTGCACAGAGTCTCCATTTAGAGGGCTACAACATGTTCAAACGCAATAGACACCTGTCCTACACCAATTTTCCTCAAATAAACAACATAGGTGGTGGTGGAGTTGCTGTTTATGTTAAAAACCACATTAGAGTGTGTGAAAAGCGGTACATAGATAACGTAACTGACCTTGAGTTTTTGGCTTTGAAGGTTGAAGCCCCAGTGAGTGCACTGATTGCAGCCGTATACAGACCTCCAGACTACAGTGTGAGATCATTCCTGTCTAACCTGGGAAGCCTTTTGGACTCATTGGAGATCATGGATTGTCACCCCATCCTTGTCTGTGGCGATTTCAACGAGAATCTCTTCTCCAACGCACGTAAACCAATACTTGAGCTGTTTCAGTCCAGGGGATATGCACAACTCATCACTGCTGCAACTACAGAGAAGAACACACTGCTAGACCTCATTTTCATTTCCCAACCACAGCGTTGTCTCCATTCTGGTGTAATGAAAACCTACTATAGTTACCACGACCCTGTATACTGTGTAATGTCCTCGAACAGTTCATAAAGAAGTCAGCTGAGTTTTAGAGATAAAGAGAAAATGCAAATGACTTGCGAGTAAACTTAAATATTTTCAGTATGAGCTTGTTTAGCTGGTCTACTCAGTATGTGATATTTTACAATTCAATAAAAATGAAGGCTAACTTATATAAAGCAAGACATATTTGACAACAATTGCTTCAAGCAAAACTTTGTGGAATTTTCTCTAACAAAGCATAGTTTAAAGTATTAAAGTATTAAAATATTCAGATTCAAATATAGATTAGCAGTTTAACAAGGCATAGAATGAAAGAGCATAGTTTAACAGATATTGTTTAAAAGAGTACTTTGACATAGCACATTAGATCACAATTTATCAGAAATGTAGTACAATATTCTCAATGCATCCAAAGTAGATAGATCCTCCATTGCAGCAGGCCTCACTACCTGGCCTGCTGCCCCAGCCTCGCAGAGTGAGGGACATAGAGGCTGGGAGGGAGGGAGGGACGGATGGAGGATCTAACTAATATAAAGCAAGACATATTTGACAACAATTGTTTCAAGCTAAACTTTGTGGAATTTTCTCTAACAAGGCATAGTTGAAAATATTATATTAAAGTATTAAAATATTCAGATTTAAGTATAGATTACCAGTTTAACAAAGCATAGAATGTAAGAGCATAGTTTAACAGACATTTTGTAAAAGAGTACTTACTCTATATTTTAATAGATCACAATTTATCAGAAATATATATATATTCTCTGCAAGCAAAGTAGGTGGATCCTCCGTTGCAGCAGGCCTCACCACCTGGCCTGCTGCCCCAGCCTCGCAGAGAGTGAGAGACATAGAGGCTGGGAGGGAGGGAGGGATGGATGGAGGATCCCACCTCACAGCAGAAGTTGACTCGGTCACCCACCTCAGCCCAGAGGGGCTGCTAAGCCTCTTCCCGAGCTGCCATTCGAGGTGGAACTGTCCCCAGCCCAGTACAAACCCACATCTGTACCAGCAGCCCCCAGACGATCAAGAATTCGTTTCAAGGTACAGTATGGAATCAAAATAGAAAATTGTGTTTTATATCATTGCCACCAAATTTGTATATGTTCTTGATTGTTGTCCTTGGGATGCACTCTAGAACAGTGTGTCTTGTTGCAGGTGGAGGTCAGTGATGAGAGAGGAGCAGAGGCCCAGGTGGAACACCAAGAGAAATTGTGTTGGTGTCAAAGAGGCGCCCTATCTCCATCAGGGCAGCCTGCATCCCCCAAGCCTTCCCCAGAGCCCCCTGCGGAGAAGGCCAGGAGGCCCGCCAGGGTCACGATGAGAACCCTGCTGGCTCGGTCCTACTCCTCTTCCAAGGACATGGGGGCTGTGGTGTCCCCTGCTTCCCCAGCCCCAGCCAGGAGGGGGCGGGCCCAGGAGCCACACACGACTGTAAAAGGATTCACAACACCACTGCCCTCCTGCCTACCAGCCAGTTTAAGCTCTTCTACTGCTCTCCTGCTGCAGAGAGGTTTCCACACCAGGACCCCATGCTGGCCCTCCTCAATCTTCAGACTGTTATGACTTTATTCCTGACAGAACAACATTGACAAAACACAACACTGGAATTGCAAGCAAAATGGACAGGTTACCACACCCCCGCTGCACGTCCTCATATGAACTTGACAAAACACTGAACACCACTGTAAGCTAAATGCACTTGCAATGCTTTGTAGTTTGTAGTTTGGTTACTGGAGTAATCCTTTGAGGGTATAATCAGTCCCTGACTGGTCCGGTCACAATGTAATTTCTGGAAGTAATTTTTTCTTTTTCATTTCAAATCTTTATACTTGTAAAGCACTGAGGTTTCCCTCATTTACAGTGTTGACGAGACACAAATATTAGCTGAACCAATGCAAAGATTACTAGCCTCAATCATTGCCTGGCTATTGACACAGGTTTGAAGCAAACAAAACAAACCAGAAACTGCTAATGATGGCATTCATGCCATTGCTGATGGACACAGCCAACTATGGTGATTATGACATTCATACCAAGTCAGTTTCCTACAATAGGCGAGTATGGAATGCTGGTTAGCCAATGACAGGTAAAATCCCACTCAAACTTTTGGGACAACCTAAGGCAGGCACAGTCACAATTACTCAGCCAAAAAGTGAAACTGGTATCCTACAATAGGCGAGTATGGAAGGCTGAATAGCCAATGACGGGTAAGATCCCACCTTCAAACTTTTGGGACAACCTAAGGCAGGCACAGTCACAATTACTCAGCCAAAAGGTGAAACTGGTATCCTACAATAGGCGGGTATGGAAGGCTGGATAGCCAAAGACGGGTAAGATCCCACCTGCAAACTTTTGGGACAACCTAAGGCAGGCACAGTCACGATTACTCAGCCAAAAAGTGAAACTGGTATCCTGCAATAGGTGAGTTAGCCACAACCTAAGGCAGACACAGTCATGATTACTCAGCCTCAGGATAGCCTAAAACATGATCACGATTACTCTAGACTGGTGAGACTATCCTGACCTCACAAGCCCACATTCCGTTTCTCTCCACAGATTAGTCTGGCTTTCCCCCTATCTAGAACAATTTCCAGAAATTGCTTTGTGACCGGACCAATCAGGGGCATACAGTGTCTTAATAATTTTTAAATTGTGTTATATTTAATATTATTTTTAAATTTATAAACCAAACATTCATGATCATTTTAAATTATTTATATAGTTTTTTGTTATAATGATTATTCATTTAATTTCACTTAATTACACATTTAAATATGAAAACATTTCTAAGTTAATATTTTATTTTAAACAACCACTTTATCTTATCAATTTATATATCATATCTTGTTTTGTTATTTATGTTGTTTTCTTTTTTTGCATTTTCCTTTATTATTATTATTATTATTTATTATTATTATTATTATTTATTAGTTTTTGCAATGCACTATTTACTGGTCTCTCTTGATCTCTTTTAACTGACCAGAAGAATGAGCACATCTCTCCTGTTTTAGCTGAACTGCACTGGCCACCTGTTTCTTTTAGAATTGATTTTAAGGTTCTTTTAAGCTTTTGCTTGTGGCTACCTTCTTATTATAGTGTTTCAGGCCAAATTTGACTGGTCTGTTTTAACTGCTCTTATTAACATAACAAACCATAAATCACCACCACATTGTTTCACACGTTAAAAAGGCATTACACAAAATGTGGTGATGAGTTATGGATTTTGCGTTAATATTAGAGCAGTTAAAACAGGCTTAATCTTTTCACACCATGAATTGTCAGAATGACAATCTTTAGGCTGTAAACTCATTAATACCTTTTATTTATTTATTTTTACTTTTTGTACAGCTTTTCAATTTATGAAACTATAAGTCACCATAGTGGTCTAATACATTTTATAATCTACTGTATAATCTTTTTTTCTTCTTTTTTATTGTATTTTATTTTAGATCATTAGATATTATATGTGACTTTTTCTTCTGATGTAGCTAATTCTTAGAAAAACTACTTTCTATGTTCAGGTCATCATGAACAAAATGTAAGACACAACTGGTAGGCTGCTCAATGATGACTTATGCTTATGTATAAATATACTTTTCATGCTTTATACTCATTTAGATATTATTCAAACCGTTTAAAAATTATTTTGTGTATATACATATATATATATATATATATATAAATATTTTTTCTCATTAATAGTACTATTATGCCTGTTTTCACACCGCAAGGACACATTTTCTTCAGAGGGGTCAATAAACAGAATTTAAACAACTTGCAAGCTAAAGGCTCAGTTCAAAGCTTAAACTACTCTATACGTATATAAGTTCTTCTTTAGGTAATGCAGTTAAGCTTCCAATTCTGACAGTTTGAAATTTCAGCTAAGCTTCCCGATTTTTCAGCTTCCTGACACAGTGGAGATACAGATGCATTGGAGGTTTCACAAAACCAAGTTTCAACTTTCCAACAAGTTTCACTTTGTTTTTTTTATTTTCATCTAAGCTTCCAGGTTTTCCAGCCTACAAGCTTTTTATCAATAAAATCCATCATTTATTCCATGTTTCAGCTTTGACAGTATTACAGTTGATCTTCCAGCTTTTGTAGCACTGTATTAAAGTTTTAGCTTATTAAGGCAATGCAGTTCAGATTCCAACTCTCCCAGTTTCATATTTCAGCTAAACTTCCAGGTTCTTCAGCTTCCAATCTTTTTAGCTATACATTCCATCATTACAGTGTAACAGTTTATCTTCCAGCTTTTGAAGCAATGTATTTAAGTTCTTAGCTGCTTTATGTAATGCACTTCAGCATCCAATTCTACCAGTTTCACAGTTCAAATAAGCTTCAAGGTTTTTCAGCTTTCAGGCTTTTCAGCTTTCAGGATTTTCAGCCGTTCAGGTGTGATGCATTTGACATTTCAGATTTTTGACATTCATGCATTTTCAGCAATGCTTTTGCTATTCCGTTCAGCTGCTCAGCATTCACACGCATTTTCTGCAGGAAATGCAATTTTCTAGTTATTAGTGTGAATGCTTTAGAGCATTCACACTATTGTTATCCAGTTCTTTATTATTATTAGTGTGAATGCTTTAGAGCATTCACACTATTGTTATCCAGTTCTTTATTATTAGTGTGAATGCTTTAGAGCATTCACACTATTGTTATCCAGTTCTTTATTTTTTTTTTTACTTCTTCTTCCGTACGTTTTTTGGCTCTCTGTAGCTCCTTCATACTTTGAGCCACTTAAACCATTCAAGTATCAAAATGTTCAGCTTGTTAAGGACATGCGCGGAATCCTTTCAGATTTTTTATACCTTTTATACTTTTTAAAATATTCAACTTTTTCAACAATTTTTTTGAATGGAAGTCTATGGGGGAGTTTTGAAACCTTCTTCAGCCTTCAACTCCTTCATACTTTGAGCTACAGAAACCATTCAACTATCAAAATGTTCAGCTTGTTAAGGTCTTTATGGGATATCTTTCAGATTTTTAATATATTTTATACTTTTCAAAATATTCAGCTTTTCTCCAAAAAAAATTACAATGGAAGTCTATGGCAGACCTTGAAACCCCTCATCAGCTTTGAAACCTATCTCCTCCTTCATTTTTTGTGCTAGCAACCTCCTTCAAAGTTTAAAATGTTCAGGACCTTTAGCACATTTAACGCATTCAACAGATTTTTAAAATTCTTTATCGTATTTATGTAATTTAAGTTTGTTTTGGACCTTTTTTAACATTGAAGTGGATGTGTGGAATGTTCAGTTTCTAGAGTGTAGCAGCTCGTATTTTGAAAACATCTACATGTTTTGTAAACTGCTGTCACACCTACAGTTTTAACAGCTAATACACATGTTATACATCAAAACGTTCACACAACTGTGCTGATTCGTACAATGTAATTATCTAAGCCGTCTGACTCATAGTTTTCGCTGTATGACAATTTGTTCAGCAACTGCGCTCTCCATTGAAACGTATGGCAACACACTCTAGCTTTTGAGCTGCTAGTTTTCAATTTTTACCCTTTTTTCCAACTTGTCGCCATGCCTACAGTTCTTAAGCTATACGGACATATTATAGATACAAATGTTCAGCAAGTTCTCAGGATTCCTCAGGTGTCAATATTGTTTTGTATGTCATTAATAGTGTTCGCGACAGAGCTGTCTGAAATCGGCATGCTTTCCCATTGAAGTGAACGAGGGAGCTGATAGCTATAGCTAAAACGTCCACTGTAGCTACGTAGCTAGACTAGCTTTTTAGCTAGAGAGTTAAAAGTCGGAGTTGAATGCTATCAACTAGCTAACTATCTAGCTAACGTTGTGAAAAGCTGTTAATTCAGGATACCTGGAAATTGATATATTTGCATTAATAGCAGCCTCATATGTTTGTAAACGTGAACTTTGGGAATCGGGAGGTTTGTAGGCTTAGGCTACCACAGAAGAAGAAGCGCCACTTCCGGTCACAGGTCGACACAACAACAACAACGCAAAAGTGCTTTCCAGATTGATAGTAGCTAGAAATGTTTGGTGATCAAAACAAAAATGGGACGCGGATGAATCTAAGCATCTCCGGCTCTGTTGACAGTACAAGTCACTGGATGTAATGTGATGTATAAAACCGCATGATGGATAAAAGACGCATAAATTACTTTGTGGAGTTTTGTCAGAACATCAACGGACACCAGTGACCACACGGTGAGTTTCCTGTTAGCTTAGTTAGCTAGCTAACGTTAGCGAGCTATGCTACGCCTGTTAGCTATTGCTTAAATCACTGGCTAGCTACCTAATATAACTTAGCTAATGTGCTCATCCTGAAGCTTGGTTGCTAACTAGCCAGCGAATGATAGCTTGCAAGTATGTTGAGCCAATGTCAAGTAGCTATGGACCAGGCCAGTAGTAGCGGAGAAAAGATGCAGCAATCTGAATTACCCCAATGCGTTGCACGGCGTCTCAAAAGATATATCTGGTCAAATCGCAGTTGTTCAGTTTCAGGCTGCATTCTCCGCAAGTTCGCAACGTTCTCAACTGTTTAGTTGCGTTGCTTTGCCGATCTGATCTGGGCTTCAAGCCAAGTCAGATGTGTTTGTGGGATATACCCTGCTATGTCATGATTCTTACTGATCATGTAGCCTAACACTTCTGGCTCACACAACAGTCAGAATATTGGTTTCTCTTTCCCTCCATCTCACACTCTTACCCCCACCCTCCCCCCCCCCCTCTCCTCCTCCCCCCCCCCCCTCTCCTCCTCCCCCCCCCCCCACCCTTCCCCCCCCCTCACCCTCCCCCCCCCCTCTCCTCCTCCCCCCCCTCTCCTCCTCCCCCCCCCTCTCCTCCTCCCCCCCCCCTCTCCTCCCCCCCCCCTCTCCTCCCCCCCCCCCCTCTCCTCCTCCCCCCCCCTCTCCTCCTCCCCCCCCCTCTCCTCCTCCCCCCTCTCCCCCCCCTCTCCTCCTCCCCTCTCTCCCCCCTCTCCCCCCCCTCCTCCTCCCCTCTCTCCCCCCTCTCCCCCCCCCCCTCCTCCCCCCTCTCCCCCCCCTCCTCCTCCCCCCTCTCCCCCCCCCCCTCTCCCCCCACCCTCTTCCCTCCCTCCCCTTCCCTCCCTCCCTCCCCCCCTCTTCCCTCCCTCCCCCCCCTCTTCCCTCCCCTTCTCCCCCTCCTCAGGGTCTTTCCTGTCAGTCCCGTGCTATGCTGGGTTTAAACTGCTGCAATGTCAAAGCCCATTGTGTTACTAATGCTCTTCCTGTTTCCTTCTCCTTCTGTTCTTCTACTTCCTCTCCTCTTCTTCTCCTCTATTTTCTCTCTGTATTACTCTACATCTCCAGCAGTGTTTTTCACCTGCTGCCTTCCAACGTGACTCTGAGTCATCTCTCAAACACAAGCTGTCTCCCAGAGTGAAACCCCACTGTGATCCAGACGTCAGGTTTCAGTGCGTTACGATGGGCCCTACTCACACTCAACTTTCAATTCTAATTTGGAATTTGATTCTCTTATTCCGATTCTCACCTGTTAACAATTGAAGAGAGGCACTTGAATTACCAACAACCAGAGGATGTGTTGAATTGGTAATCTAACTCTTCAAGCATTAATACCGTCCATATTGAATTACTAGCTTTTCAATGGTGTATCTGGTCTAAAACGGTGTTAGTGGTGGTGGTCATGTGCGGTTGTAGGAGGTCACAATTTTGTGTGTCTGTCTGCACAGGCTGTCGGACTGTTTGGATAAGGAAGCGGAGACCAGTGAGCTCAGTGAGAAGGAGATGAAGCTGACATTATCCGCCTTGAGGCGCTCAGCTCCGCCAACAGCTGGACAGACTTAGTCTAAGAGCCGCATGCAGGTAACACCACACACACACTCTCAACTACACAGGTAACACGATCCCACACACACATCTTCTAATGGTGTTAACTAACAGCTGTGTGCCGTGTTCCGAGAGAGAGAGGCTGAAGGCAGAGAACGACAGTCTGAAGCTGGACACTCAGGGCTTCAGCCGAGCCCAGCCCCAGGCCTCCATCATCTCCTCCCTCCTGACCACACACACAACTCGGGCCCATACTTACTCAGATCAAAATTTCGAAACCCACATCAAGAATATTGCCAAGACATCTTTTTACCTTTTAAGAAACATTGCCATGGTGCAACCGTTTCTCTCTCAGGCTGACACCGAAAGACTAATGCATGCTTTCATCACAAGCAGGCTGGACTACTTCAATGCTCTACTGTCTGTCCTACCAAAGAAACCAATCTCTAAACTACAAATGATACAGAATGCTGCAGCACGAGTTCTCACTAAGACTAGATGTAGGGAACATATCACACCAGTCTTAAAATCACTACACTGGTTACCTCTCAGTTCTAGAATTGACTTCAAATGCTATAAATCTCTTCACAGCGACAGACCTGAATACATTTCAGACATGCTTGTCAGGTACATGCCCAACAGACCACTCAGGTCCTCAGGTACTGAACTGCTAACGGTTCCAAAAGCCAGGACAAAGAGACACAGAGAGTGGAGAGGCAGCTTTCAGCTTCTATGCCCCCAACCTCTGGAGCACCTTGCCAGAGTAATTAAGAAGGGCAGAAACAGACCCCGGGTGCAGCGCCTTTCTCCAGGCGGCCGCCAGCGCTCTCATCATTGAAAACATTCGACAAAAGGTGCAGGCGCTCAGGAAAAGGCGCTAATGTGCACATGGGCCCTAAGCCTTTTCTGCTCAAAACTCATCTCTTCAAGAAGTACTACAACAATCCTCCCGCCTAAGCACTTATTGTATTTTATTGTATTATATTATATTGCACTGTACTTTAGATTGCTATTCTTGCACTTTGCCTTCAGCACTAGATTATGCTCTTAGTCACTTGTTTTATAGAGAAGATGCACTTGAGTTCTGGCAAGTAGTAGTACATTGGCTCTTCCTACGTTAAATGCAATTATTGTTAGTCGCTTTGGATAAAAGCGTCTGCTAAATGACTGTAATGTAATGTATCTTGTGTGTGTTTGTGTGTGTTTCCTGTAGGAGGACATCAGCTATGTGGACCCAGTCCGTCAGCACAGCGTCGAGGATACAGTATCAGGGACTTGCATCACTATAGTGACCCCAGACTACCAGCAGGTGGGATAAATTGTATCCCCCAGGGATGAAAATAAATGACCAGAGGTGGGCATGAATAGAGCAGAGGGTTGGAAATCCCAGCCCCCAAATTGCACACTGATGGTGATGATGACCAGCTCAGAGAGTCTGAGCTGCATGCAGGTAACGCCACACACACACTCAACTACACAGGTAACACGACCCCACACACACATCTTCTTACCAAAGAAAGCAATCTCTAAGCTACAAATGATACAGAATGCTGCAGCACGAGTCCTCACTAAGACTAGACGGAGGGCACACATCACACCAGCCTTTAAATCACTACACTGGTTACCAGTCAACTCTAGAATAGACTTTAAAATACTATTACTAGTCTATACATCTCTCCACAGTCACTCACCAGAATATATTTCAAACATGCTTGTTAAGTACATGCCCAACAGACCACTCAGATCCTCAGGTACTGAACTTTTAACAGTTCCAAAAGCCAGGACCAAGAAACACGGAGAGGCAGCTTTTAGTTTCTATGCCCCCAACCTCTGGAACACCCTACCGGAGTGCCTAAGAAGGGCCGAAACAACGGAGGTCTTCAAGCGAGACCTCAAGACGTACCTTTTTGACCTAGCCTACAATCACTAGCTAGGAACGAGCCACAGAAAGGCAGCCTCAAACCTACCTGTGAATCCTCTGTATACATTGGTGTATATCCTGCCATGCACTGTATGTATATCAAGTAGTGTACAGAAGCTGGTTATCCTGAAACAGGCTTGTTCTGTTCTGACAGCTGTGTTGCTTAAATGGCTCAGTGTGCTACTAACCGTTTTCTGCCTCCCCTAGTGCCTCTCTCTCTCCCTCCTACCTTCTAACCAGGTCCAGTGGATGCCCCACTGTCGCCCGCAGACCACCCTGAGTCCGATAGATACACCCGTGTCAGCTGTGGATGTTGTAGTACTTAGTTAACACACACACGTACACACAGACACACACCAGTCCACATCCGGCTTAGGCCTGGACCTGGGCCCAGTTCCCCTCACCCTAACCCGGGTCCGTATCCTTTTCCTACCCCACCCTTCCCCTGACCCCTGCCTCTACCTGGACCCAGGCACACTCACGCTCACACACACACAGATATACACCAGTCCTGGGCCCAGTTCCCCTCACCCTAACCCGGGTCCGTATCCTTTTCCTACCCCACCCTACCCCTGACCCCTGCCTCTACCTGGACCCAGGCACTCTCACACACACACACACAGATATACACCAGTCCTGGGCCCAGTTCCCCTCACCCTAACCCGGGTCCGTATCCTTTTCCTACCCCACCCTTCCCCTGACCCCTGCCTCTACCTGGACCTAGGCACACTCACGCTCACACACACACAGATATACACCAGTCCTGGGCTCAGATCCCCTCACCCTAACCCGGGTCCGTATCCTTTTCCTACCCCCACCCTACCCCAACCCCTGCCTCTATCTGGGCCCAGGCACGCACGCACACACAGACACACATCAGTGTTTGCCACACCTCTCCCATGATGCTCTTAGCCTTTCTTGCTCTGAAAATGTAGTTTGACGTAATGTATGGCTCTATATATGGCTCTGTGTGCTACTAACCCTGTTCTGCCTCCCCTCTCCCTAGTGCCTCTCTCTCTCCCTTCTATCTTCTAACCAGGTCCAGTGGATGCCCCCCTGTCACCAGCAGACCACCCTGAGACCGATAGATACCCCTGTGTCTGCTGTAGATGTCGTAGGAAATTAGTTAACACACACACACACGTACACACCGACATACACCTGTCCACTTCTGGCTTTAGGCCTGGGCCCAGTACCCCCTTCCCCTCACCCTAACCCGGGTCCGTATCCTCTTACTACCCCCACCCTACCCCTGACCCCTGCCTCTACCTGGACCCAGGCACACTCACACACACACAGACATACACCAGTCCTGGGCTCAGATCCCCTTCCCCTCACCCTAACCCGGGTCCGTATCCTTTTCCTACCCCGACCCTACCCCTGACCCCTGCCTCTATCTGGGCCCAGGCACATTCACGCACACACAGACATACACCAGTGTTTGCCATGTCTCTCCTATGATGTTATTAGCCTCTTTTACTCTGAAAATGTAATTTAATGTTATTTATTGCTTTATAAATGTTCTTAGCCGGTAGACAAACATACTCCAGGAGCTTGCTCGATCGCCTTGTTGAGAGGGGTCAGGGAAGATTTTTTTACAGCTCACTTAAAGCGCATTGTGTTGCCTCTGGGTATGAAATGCGCTATACAAATAAAGCTTTGATTGATTGATTGATTGATTGATCTTCTGAGCTATGATGTTGACTAACAGCTGTGTGCTGTGTTCTCCCAGGGAGAGAGAGAGAGAGCTGAAGGCAGAGAACGACCGTCTGAAGCTGGAGAGTCAGGGTTGCAGGCCTCCATCTCCTCCTGCCTCCTCCCACACACCCACTTCTGGCCCTGGACTTACAGCCCCAACCTCACCACGTCCACCAGCCTGGGCAAGACGAGACAGACGTGTGGGTGTGTCTGTCTGTCTGTCTCTGTCTTCAACTCTGTCTGTGTCTGTCTGTCTTCAACTCTGTCTGTCTGTCTTCAACTCTGTCTGTCTTCAACTCTGTCAACTCTGTCTCTGTCTGTCTGTCTTCAACTCTGTTAACTCTGTCTGTCTGTCTGTTAACTGTCTTCCCTCCCCTCAGACATGCTGCTGGACCACACCAGCGGGGAGGCGTGTTGAAGGAAGGACTACACTTCAAAATGCTGGTCAGCCTGGACGAGGACAGCAAATGAGGAGAGGTGAGACTGACCCTGAGGTCGAACAGGGCTCAGGGCCTCTGTTAATCACACAGCACAGTAGTGTTGCACGGTGTATCGATACTAGGAAAGTACAAAAACGGTACAATCAAAAACGGTACAATACCCAAATTTAAAGTATCGATACTTTAAGAAAGACAGTGTTTTAATAAGAGCCGTATATATTGAGTCGCGTTCATGCGACAGTGAAGCCGTATTTGTTTGTAGGCTATAGCGCTCTGCTTCTCTCTCCCAAGATTCCCGAGTCGCGGGGCAGTATGTGTGCGTGTGGGTGTGTGTGTGTGTGCGTGTGGGCGTGTGTGTATGTGTGTGTGTGTGTGTGGGTGTGTGCGCTCTCTCTCCTCGCTCTCTCACTCTGCAGTGAGCAACGCAACAGTTTTCCCCCTCATATGCACGCAGCATGTTCGAGAGGACGGTAGCTAACCTGAGATGGCTACAAGTACAAATGTCGACCGTCCACAGCTTGTCGATAAAGCTGATGCGCGCAGCGAAATCTGGCATATTTTTCTATCACTATCCACGCCACCGTCCCAACATCTCAGACCCTGAGTTGGCTAAAGATGCAGTTTTCACGGTTGGGTGCATGTGGGTGGCCCGGGGAGCAGTACACTCTCCTCGACCAGCTCTGACCTGAGGGGGCGGAGTCTCGTCTCCACGCCACTATCCACGCCACTGTCCCCACATCTCAGTCCCTGAGTGAGCTACAGACACGGCTTCACTGTTGGGTGCATGGCAATTCCCCGGATGTCAGTGCATTGCCCCCGACCTGCTCTGACCAGAGGGGGCGGAGTCTCGCCATCATGCCACTAATACGCCACGCACCTCACAACACAGCCTCTGAGGCAGCTAGAGACACACGGTCTTCACTGGTGAAGGCAGGTGGGTAACCCGGTGCGGTCTACACTGTCCACAACCGGCTCTGACCCGAGGGGGCGGAGTCTCGCCTACACGCCACTACCACACCTCGGACCTCACAACACAGCCTCTGAGGTGACTAGAGACACACGGTCTTCACTGGTGAAGGCAGGTGGGTAGTCCAGTGCGGCCTACACTGTCCACAACCGGCTCTGACCCGAGGGGGCGGAGTCTCGCCACCACGCCACTACCACGCCACGGACCTCACAACACAGCCTCTGAGGTGGCTAGAGACACACGGTCTTCACTGCTGAACGCAGGTGGGTAGCCCGGCACGGCCTATACTGTCCACAACCGGCTATGACCCAAGGGGGCGGAGTCTCGCCACCACGCCACTATCCACACCACTGTCCCCACATCTCAGACCCTGAGTTGGCTAAAGATGCAGTTTTCACGGTTGGGTGCATGTGGGTGGCCCGGGGAGCAGTACACTGTCCTCAACCGGCTCTGACCCTAGGGGGCGGAGTTTTGCCACCACGCCTCTATCCACGCCACAGACACCACAACTAAGACCCTGAGTGAGCTACAGACACACGGTGTTCACTGGTGGGTGCATGGAGATGGCCCGGATGTCAGGGCACTGCCCCCGACCTACTCTGACTGGAGGGGGCGGAGTCTCACCATCATGCCACTATCCACGCCACGGACCACACAACACAGCCTCTGAGGTGGCTAGAGACACACGATCTTCACTGGTGAAGGCAGGTGGGTAACCCGGTGCGGCCTACACTGTCCACGACCAGCTCTGACCCGAGGGGGCGGAGTCTCGTCACCACGCCACTGAACATGCTATGGACACCATAACTCAATCCTTGAGTGGGCCGGAGACACACGGTCTTCATTGGTGAAGGCAGGTGGGTAGCCCGGTGTGACCTACACTGTTCACTACTGGCTCTGACCCAAGGGGGCGGAGTCTTGCCACCACGCCTCAGACCCCACAACTAAGCCCCTGAGTGAGCTAGAGACACACGGTCTTCACCAGTGGATGCAAGGACACTGCCCAGAGGTCATTGCACTGCCCCCGACCAGCTCTGACCCAAGGGGGCGGAGTCTTTTCACCACGCCACTATCCACGCCATGGACCACAGAACTCAGCCCATATGGTCTAGAGACACACGCTCTTCACCGTCTGGTACATAGAGATTGCCCAGTGGTCACTGTACTGTCCCGACAGGCTTCCAAGCTTTTAAGCCATACATTCCATCATTCATTCCATCTTTCAGCTTTGACAGTATTACTCTATTGCTCATCTTTCAAGCTAAAGATTCAGTTCAAGGTTTAAACTACTCAGGTTGAAAAGTTTAAAAGTATTTAAGTTCTTAGCTTCTTTAGGTAATGCAGTTCCAATTCTGCCAGTTTCACATTTCAGCTAAGCTTCCAGTGTTCCAGCTTACAAGCTTTTTTAGCAATACATTCCATCATTTATTCCATGTTTCAGTTTTGACAGTATTACAGTTCATCTTCCAGCTTTTGTAGCAATGTATTTAAATGTTGAGCTTCTTTATGCAATGCAGTTCAGATTCCAACTCTGCCAGTTTTATATTTCAGCTAAGTTTCCAGGTTTTTCAGCTTCCAATCCTTTTAGCTATACATTCCATCATTACAGTGTAACAGTTTATCTTCCAGCTTTTGTAGCAATGTATTTAAGTTCTTAGCTTCTTGATGTAATGCACTTCAGCTTCCAATTCTGCCAGTTTCACAGTTCAGCTAAGCTTCAGGGTTTTTCAGCTTCCAGGCTTTTCAGCTTCCAGGATTTTCAACCATTCAGGTGTGATGCATTTGACATTTCAGATTTTTTCACATTCATGCATTTTCAGCAATGCTTTTGCTATTCCGTTCAGCTGCTCAGCATTCACACGCATTTTCTGCAGGAAATGCAATTTTCTAGTTTTTTTTACTTCTTCTTCCGTACGTTTTTTGGCTCTCTGTAGCTCCTTCATACTTTGAGCCACTTAAACCATTCAAGTATCAAAATGTTCAGCTTGTTAAGGACATGCGCGGAATCCTTTCAGATTTTTTATACCTTTTATACTTTTTAAAATATTCAACTTTTTCAACAATTTTTTTGAATGGAAGTCTATGGGGGAGTTTTGAAACCTTCTTCAGCCTTCAACTCCTTCATACTTTGAGCTACAGAAACCATTCAACTATCAAAATGTTCAGCTTGTTAAGGTCTTTATGGGATATCTTTCAGATTTTTAATATATTTTATACTTTTCAAAATATTCAGCTTTTCTCCAAAAAAAATTACAATGGAAGTCTATGGCAGACCTTGAAACCCCTCATCAGCTTTGAAACCTATCTCCTCCTTCATTTTTTGTGCTAGCAACCTCCTTCAAAGTTTAAAATGTTCAGGACCTTTAGCACATTTAACGCATTCAACAGATTTTTAAAATTCTTTATCGTATTTATGTAATTTAAGTTTGTTTTGGACCTTTTTTAACATTGAAGTGGATGTGTGGAATGTTCAGTTTCTAGAGTGTAGCAGCTCGTATTTTGAAAACATCTACATGTTTTGTAAACTGCTGTCACACCTACAGTTTTAACAGCTAATACACATGTTATACATCAAAACGTTCACACAACTGTGCTGATTCGTACAATGTAATTATCTAAGCCGTCTGACTCATAGTTTTCGCTGTATGACAATTTGTTCAGCAACTGCGCTCTCCATTGAAACGTATGGCAACACACTCTAG
Source organism: Borostomias antarcticus (assembly GCF_949987555.1). Lineage (NCBI taxonomy): Eukaryota > Metazoa > Chordata > Actinopteri > Stomiiformes > Stomiidae > Borostomias > Borostomias antarcticus. The sequence goes on from NW_028176801.1 coordinate 104,675, forward strand.
CTTTTGAGCTGCTAGTTTTCAATTTTTACCCTTTTTTCCAACTTGTCGCCATGCCTACAGTTCTTAAGCTATACGGACATATTATAGATACAAATGTTCAGCAAGTTCTCAGGATTCCTCAGGTGTCAATATTGTTTTGTATGTCATTAATAGTGTTCGCGACAGAGCTGTCTGAAATCGGCATGCTTTCCCATTGAAGTGAACGAGGGAGCTGATAGCTATAGCTAAAACGTCCACTGTAGCTACGTAGCTAGACTAGCTTTTTAGCTAGAGAGTTAAAAGTCGGAGTTGAATGCTATCAACTAGCTAACTATCTAGCTAACGTTGTGAAAAGCTGTTAATTCAGGATACCTGGAAATTGATATATTTGCATTAATAGCAGCCTCATATGTTTGTAAACGTGAACTTTGGGAATCGGGAGGTTTGTAGGCTTAGGCTACCACAGAAGAAGAAGCGCCACTTCCGGTCACAGGTCGACACAACAACAACAACGCAAAAGTGCTTTCCAGATTGATAGTAGCTAGAAATGTTTGGTGATCAAAACAAAAATGGGACGCGGATGAATCTAAGCATCTCCGGCTCTGTTGACAGTACAAGTCACTGGATGTAATGTGATGTATAAAACCGCATGATGGATAAAAGACGCATAAATTACTTTGTGGAGTTTTGTCAGAACATCAACGGACACCAGTGACCACACGGTGAGTTTCCTGTTAGCTTAGTTAGCTAGCTAACGTTAGCGAGCTATGCTACGCCTGTTAGCTATTGCTTAAATCACTGGCTAGCTACCTAATATAACTTAGCTAATGTGCTCATCCTGAAGCTTGGTTGCTAACTAGCCAGCGAATGATAGCTTGCAAGTATGTTGAGCCAATGTCAAGTAGCTATGGACCAGGCCAGTAGTAGCGGAGAAAAGATGCAGCAATCTGAATTACCCCAATGCGTTGCACGGCGTCTCAAAAGATATATCTGGTCAAATCGCAGTTGTTCAGTTTCAGGCTGCATTCTCCGCAAGTTCGCAACGTTCTCAACTGTTTAGTTGCGTTGCTTTGCCGATCTGATCTGGGCTTCAAGCCAAGTCAGATGTGTTTGTGGGATATACCCTGCTATGTCATGATTCTTACTGATCATGTAGCCTAACACTTCTGGCTCACACAACAGTCAGAATATTGGTTTCTCTTTCCCTCCATCTCACACTCTTACCCCCACCCTCCCCCCCCCCCTCTCCTCCTCCCCCCCCCCCCTCTCCTCCTCCCCCCCCCCCCACCCTTCCCCCCCCCTCACCCTCCCCCCCCCCTCTCCTCCTCCCCCCCCTCTCCTCCTCCCCCCCCCTCTCCTCCTCCCCCCCCCCTCTCCTCCCCCCCCCCTCTCCTCCCCCCCCCCCCTCTCCTCCTCCCCCCCCCTCTCCTCCTCCCCCCCCCTCTCCTCCTCCCCCCTCTCCCCCCCCTCTCCTCCTCCCCTCTCTCCCCCCTCTCCCCCCCCTCCTCCTCCCCTCTCTCCCCCCTCTCTCCTCCCCCCTCTCCCCCCCCTCCTCCTCCCCCCTCTCCCCCCCCCCCTCTCCCCCCACCCTCTTCCCTCCCTCCCCTTCCCTCCCTCCCTCCCCCCCTCTTCCCTCCCTCCCCCCCCTCTTCCCTCCCCTTCTCCCCCTCCTCAGGGTCTTTCCTGTCAGTCCCGTGCTATGCTGGGTTTAAACTGCTGCAATGTCAAAGCCCATTGTGTTACTAATGCTCTTCCTGTTTCCTTCTCCTTCTGTTCTTCTACTTCCTCTCCTCTTCTTCTCCTCTATTTTCTCTCTGTATTACTCTACATCTCCAGCAGTGTTTTTCACCTGCTGCCTTCCAACGTGACTCTGAGTCATCTCTCAAACACAAGCTGTCTCCCAGAGTGAAACCCCACTGTGATCCAGACGTCAGGTTTCAGTGCGTTACGATGGGCCCTACTCACACTCAACTTTCAATTCTAATTTGGAATTTGATTCTCTTATTCCGATTCTCACCTGTTAACAATTGAAGAGAGGCACTTGAATTACCAACAACCAGAGGATGTGTTGAATTGGTAATCTAACTCTTCAAGCATTAATACCGTCCATATTGAATTACTAGCTTTTCAATGGTGTATCTGGTCTAAAACGGTGTTAGTGGTGGTGGTCATGTGCGGTTGTAGGAGGTCACAATTTTGTGTGTCTGTCTGCACAGGCTGTCGGACTGTTTGGATAAGGAAGCGGAGACCAGTGAGCTCAGTGAGAAGGAGATGAAGCTGACATTATCCGCCTTGAGGCGCTCAGCTCCGCCAACAGCTGGACAGACTTAGTCTAAGAGCCGCATGCAGGTAACACCACACACACACTCTCAACTACACAGGTAACACGATCCCACACACACATCTTCTAATGGTGTTAACTAACAGCTGTGTGCCGTGTTCCGAGAGAGAGAGGCTGAAGGCAGAGAACGACAGTCTGAAGCTGGACACTCAGGGCTTCAGCCGAGCCCAGCCCCAGGCCTCCATCATCTCCTCCCTCCTGACCACACACACAACTCGGGCCCATACTTACTCAGATCAAAATTTCGAAACCCACATCAAGAATATTGCCAAGACATCTTTTTACCTTTTAAGAAACATTGCCATGGTGCAACCGTTTCTCTCTCAGGCTGACACCGAAAGACTAATGCATGCTTTCATCACAAGCAGGCTGGACTACTTCAATGCTCTACTGTCTGTCCTACCAAAGAAACCAATCTCTAAACTACAAATGATACAGAATGCTGCAGCACGAGTTCTCACTAAGACTAGATGTAGGGAACATATCACACCAGTCTTAAAATCACTACACTGGTTACCTCTCAGTTCTAGAATTGACTTCAAATGCTATAAATCTCTTCACAGCGACAGACCTGAATACATTTCAGACATGCTTGTCAGGTACATGCCCAACAGACCACTCAGGTCCTCAGGTACTGAACTGCTAACGGTTCCAAAAGCCAGGACAAAGAGACACAGAGAGTGGAGAGGCAGCTTTCAGCTTCTATGCCCCCAACCTCTGGAGCACCTTGCCAGAGTAATTAAGAAGGGCAGAAACAGACCCCGGGTGCAGCGCCTTTCTCCAGGCGGCCGCCAGCGCTCTCATCATTGAAAACATTCGACAAAAGGTGCAGGCGCTCAGGAAAAGGCGCTAATGTGCACATGGGCCCTAAGCCTTTTCTGCTCAAAACTCATCTCTTCAAGAAGTACTACAACAATCCTCCCGCCTAAGCACTTATTGTATTTTATTGTATTATATTATATTGCACTGTACTTTAGATTGCTATTCTTGCACTTTGCCTTCAGCACTAGATTATGCTCTTAGTCACTTGTTTTATAGAGAAGATGCACTTGAGTTCTGGCAAGTAGTAGTACATTGGCTCTTCCTACGTTAAATGCAATTATTGTTAGTCGCTTTGGATAAAAGCGTCTGCTAAATGACTGTAATGTAATGTATCTTGTGTGTGTTTGTGTGTGTTTCCTGTAGGAGGACATCAGCTATGTGGACCCAGTCCGTCAGCACAGCGTCGAGGATACAGTATCAGGGACTTGCATCACTATAGTGACCCCAGACTACCAGCAGGTGGGATAAATTGTATCCCCCAGGGATGAAAATAAATGACCAGAGGTGGGCATGAATAGAGCAGAGGGTTGGAAATCCCAGCCCCCAAATTGCACACTGATGGTGATGATGACCAGCTCAGAGAGTCTGAGCTGCATGCAGGTAACGCCACACACACACTCAACTACACAGGTAACACGACCCCACACACACATCTTCTTACCAAAGAAAGCAATCTCTAAGCTACAAATGATACAGAATGCTGCAGCACGAGTCCTCACTAAGACTAGACGGAGGGCACACATCACACCAGCCTTTAAATCACTACACTGGTTACCAGTCAACTCTAGAATAGACTTTAAAATACTATTACTAGTCTATACATCTCTCCACAGTCACTCACCAGAATATATTTCAAACATGCTTGTTAAGTACATGCCCAACAGACCACTCAGATCCTCAGGTACTGAACTTTTAACAGTTCCAAAAGCCAGGACCAAGAAACACGGAGAGGCAGCTTTTAGTTTCTATGCCCCCAACCTCTGGAACACCCTACCGGAGTGCCTAAGAAGGGCCGAAACAACGGAGGTCTTCAAGCGAGACCTCAAGACGTACCTTTTTGACCTAGCCTACAATCACTAGCTAGGAACGAGCCACAGAAAGGCAGCCTCAAACCTACCTGTGAATCCTCTGTATACATTGGTGTATATCCTGCCATGCACTGTATGTATATCAAGTAGTGTACAGAAGCTGGTTATCCTGAAACAGGCTTGTTCTGTTCTGACAGCTGTGTTGCTTAAATGGCTCAGTGTGCTACTAACCGTTTTCTGCCTCCCCTAGTGCCTCTCTCTCTCCCTCCTACCTTCTAACCAGGTCCAGTGGATGCCCCACTGTCGCCCGCAGACCACCCTGAGTCCGATAGATACACCCGTGTCAGCTGTGGATGTTGTAGTACTTAGTTAACACACACACGTACACACAGACACACACCAGTCCACATCCGGCTTAGGCCTGGACCTGGGCCCAGTTCCCCTCACCCTAACCCGGGTCCGTATCCTTTTCCTACCCCACCCTTCCCCTGACCCCTGCCTCTACCTGGACCCAGGCACACTCACGCTCACACACACACAGATATACACCAGTCCTGGGCCCAGTTCCCCTCACCCTAACCCGGGTCCGTATCCTTTTCCTACCCCACCCTACCCCTGACCCCTGCCTCTACCTGGACCCAGGCACTCTCACACACACACACACAGATATACACCAGTCCTGGGCCCAGTTCCCCTCACCCTAACCCGGGTCCGTATCCTTTTCCTACCCCACCCTTCCCCTGACCCCTGCCTCTACCTGGACCTAGGCACACTCACGCTCACACACACACAGATATACACCAGTCCTGGGCTCAGATCCCCTCACCCTAACCCGGGTCCGTATCCTTTTCCTACCCCCACCCTACCCCAACCCCTGCCTCTATCTGGGCCCAGGCACGCACGCACACACAGACACACATCAGTGTTTGCCACACCTCTCCCATGATGCTCTTAGCCTTTCTTGCTCTGAAAATGTAGTTTGACGTAATGTATGGCTCTATATATGGCTCTGTGTGCTACTAACCCTGTTCTGCCTCCCCTCTCCCTAGTGCCTCTCTCTCTCCCTTCTATCTTCTAACCAGGTCCAGTGGATGCCCCCCTGTCACCAGCAGACCACCCTGAGACCGATAGATACCCCTGTGTCTGCTGTAGATGTCGTAGGAAATTAGTTAACACACACACACACGTACACACCGACATACACCTGTCCACTTCTGGCTTTAGGCCTGGGCCCAGTACCCCCTTCCCCTCACCCTAACCCGGGTCCGTATCCTCTTACTACCCCCACCCTACCCCTGACCCCTGCCTCTACCTGGACCCAGGCACACTCACACACACACAGACATACACCAGTCCTGGGCTCAGATCCCCTTCCCCTCACCCTAACCCGGGTCCGTATCCTTTTCCTACCCCGACCCTACCCCTGACCCCTGCCTCTATCTGGGCCCAGGCACATTCACGCACACACAGACATACACCAGTGTTTGCCATGTCTCTCCTATGATGTTATTAGCCTCTTTTACTCTGAAAATGTAATTTAATGTTATTTATTGCTTTATAAATGTTCTTAGCCGGTAGACAAACATACTCCAGGAGCTTGCTCGATCGCCTTGTTGAGAGGGGTCAGGGAAGATTTTTTTACAGCTCACTTAAAGCGCATTGTGTTGCCTCTGGGTATGAAATGCGCTATACAAATAAAGCTTTGATTGATTGATTGATTGATTGATCTTCTGAGCTATGATGTTGACTAACAGCTGTGTGCTGTGTTCTCCCAGGGAGAGAGAGAGAGAGCTGAAGGCAGAGAACGACCGTCTGAAGCTGGAGAGTCAGGGTTGCAGGCCTCCATCTCCTCCTGCCTCCTCCCACACACCCACTTCTGGCCCTGGACTTACAGCCCCAACCTCACCACGTCCACCAGCCTGGGCAAGACGAGACAGACGTGTGGGTGTGTCTGTCTGTCTGTCTCTGTCTTCAACTCTGTCTGTGTCTGTCTGTCTTCAACTCTGTCTGTCTGTCTTCAACTCTGTCTGTCTTCAACTCTGTCAACTCTGTCTCTGTCTGTCTGTCTTCAACTCTGTTAACTCTGTCTGTCTGTCTGTTAACTGTCTTCCCTCCCCTCAGACATGCTGCTGGACCACACCAGCGGGGAGGCGTGTTGAAGGAAGGACTACACTTCAAAATGCTGGTCAGCCTGGACGAGGACAGCAAATGAGGAGAGGTGAGACTGACCCTGAGGTCGAACAGGGCTCAGGGCCTCTGTTAATCACACAGCACAGTAGTGTTGCACGGTGTATCGATACTAGGAAAGTACAAAAACGGTACAATCAAAAACGGTACAATACCCAAATTTAAAGTATCGATACTTTAAGAAAGACAGTGTTTTAATAAGAGCCGTATATATTGAGTCGCGTTCATGCGACAGTGAAGCCGTATTTGTTTGTAGGCTATAGCGCTCTGCTTCTCTCTCCCAAGATTCCCGAGTCGCGGGGCAGTATGTGTGCGTGTGGGTGTGTGTGTGTGTGCGTGTGGGCGTGTGTGTATGTGTGTGTGTGTGTGTGGGTGTGTGCGCTCTCTCTCCTCGCTCTCTCACTCTGCAGTGAGCAACGCAACAGTTTTCCCCCTCATATGCACGCAGCATGTTCGAGAGGACGGTAGCTAACCTGAGATGGCTACAAGTACAAATGTCGACCGTCCACAGCTTGTCGATAAAGCTGATGCGCGCAGCGAAATCTGGCATATTTTTCTATCACTATCCACGCCACCGTCCCAACATCTCAGACCCTGAGTTGGCTAAAGATGCAGTTTTCACGGTTGGGTGCATGTGGGTGGCCCGGGGAGCAGTACACTCTCCTCGACCAGCTCTGACCTGAGGGGGCGGAGTCTCGTCTCCACGCCACTATCCACGCCACTGTCCCCACATCTCAGTCCCTGAGTGAGCTACAGACACGGCTTCACTGTTGGGTGCATGGCAATTCCCCGGATGTCAGTGCATTGCCCCCGACCTGCTCTGACCAGAGGGGGCGGAGTCTCGCCATCATGCCACTAATACGCCACGCACCTCACAACACAGCCTCTGAGGCAGCTAGAGACACACGGTCTTCACTGGTGAAGGCAGGTGGGTAACCCGGTGCGGTCTACACTGTCCACAACCGGCTCTGACCCGAGGGGGCGGAGTCTCGCCTACACGCCACTACCACACCTCGGACCTCACAACACAGCCTCTGAGGTGACTAGAGACACACGGTCTTCACTGGTGAAGGCAGGTGGGTAGTCCAGTGCGGCCTACACTGTCCACAACCGGCTCTGACCCGAGGGGGCGGAGTCTCGCCACCACGCCACTACCACGCCACGGACCTCACAACACAGCCTCTGAGGTGGCTAGAGACACACGGTCTTCACTGCTGAACGCAGGTGGGTAGCCCGGCACGGCCTATACTGTCCACAACCGGCTATGACCCAAGGGGGCGGAGTCTCGCCACCACGCCACTATCCACACCACTGTCCCCACATCTCAGACCCTGAGTTGGCTAAAGATGCAGTTTTCACGGTTGGGTGCATGTGGGTGGCCCGGGGAGCAGTACACTGTCCTCAACCGGCTCTGACCCTAGGGGGCGGAGTTTTGCCACCACGCCTCTATCCACGCCACAGACACCACAACTAAGACCCTGAGTGAGCTACAGACACACGGTGTTCACTGGTGGGTGCATGGAGATGGCCCGGATGTCAGGGCACTGCCCCCGACCTACTCTGACTGGAGGGGGCGGAGTCTCACCATCATGCCACTATCCACGCCACGGACCACACAACACAGCCTCTGAGGTGGCTAGAGACACACGATCTTCACTGGTGAAGGCAGGTGGGTAACCCGGTGCGGACTACACTGTCCACGACCAGCTCTGACCCGAGGGGGCGGAGTCTCGTCACCACGCCACTGAACATGCTATGGACACCATAACTCAATCCTTGAGTGGGCCGGAGACACACGGTCTTCATTGGTGAAGGCAGGTGGGTAGCCCGGTGTGACCTACACTGTTCACTACTGGCTCTGACCCAAGGGGGCGGAGTCTTGCCACCACGCCTCAGACCCCACAACTAAGCCCCTGAGTGAGCTAGAGACACACGGTCTTCACCAGTGGATGCAAGGACACTGCCCAGAGGTCATTGCACTGCCCCCGACCAGCTCTGACCCAAGGGGGCGGAGTCTTTTCACCACGCCACTATCCACGCCATGGACCACAGAACTCAGCCCATATGGTCTAGAGACACACGCTCTTCACCGTCTGGTACATAGAGATTGCCCAGTGGTCACTGTACTGTCCCGACAGGCTTCCAAGCTTTTAAGCCATACATTCCATCATTCATTCCATCTTTCAGCTTTGACAGTATTACTCTATTGCTCATCTTTCAAGCTAAAGATTCAGTTCAAGGTTTAAACTACTCAGGTTGAAAAGTTTAAAAGTATTTAAGTTCTTAGCTTCTTTAGGTAATGCAGTTCCAATTCTGCCAGTTTCACATTTCAGCTAAGCTTCCAGTGTTCCAGCTTACAAGCTTTTTTAGCAATACATTCCATCATTTATTCCATGTTTCAGTTTTGACAGTATTACAGTTCATCTTCCAGCTTTTGTAGCAATGTATTTAAATGTTGAGCTTCTTTATGCAATGCAGTTCAGATTCCAACTCTGCCAGTTTTATATTTCAGCTAAGTTTCCAGGTTTTTCAGCTTCCAATCCTTTTAGCTATACATTCCATCATTACAGTGTAACAGTTTATCTTCCAGCTTTTGTAGCAATGTATTTAAGTTCTTAGCTTCTTGATGTAATGCACTTCAGCTTCCAATTCTGCCAGTTTCACAGTTCAGCTAAGCTTCAGGGTTTTTCAGCTTCCAGGCTTTTCAGCTTCCAGGATTTTCAACCATTCAGGTGTGATGCATTTGACATTTCAGATTTTTTCACATTCATGCATTTTCAGCAATGCTTTTGCTATTCCGTTCAGCTGCTCAGCATTCACACGCATTTTCTGCAGGAAATGCAATTTTCTAGTTATTATTATTCTTCCGTACGTATTTTGGCTCGCTGTAGCTCCTTCATACTTTGAGCTACAGAAACCATTCAACTATCAAAATGTTCAGCTTGTTAAGGACACGATGGGACCTCTTTCAGATTTTTAATACCTTTTATACTTTTTAAAATATTCAGCTTTTTCAACATTTTTTTTGAATGGAAGTCAATGGGGGAGTTTTGAAACCTTCTTCAGCCTTCAACTCCTTCATACTTTGAGCTACAGAAACCATTCAACTATCAAAATGTTCAGCTCTTTAAGGTCTTTGTGGGATATCTTTCAGATTTTTAATATCTTTTATACTTTTTAAAATATTCAGCTTTTTCAATATTTTTTTTACAATGGAAGTCTATGGCTGGACCTTGAAATTCTCTGCAGCTTTGAAACCTATCTTCTCCTTCATTTTTTGTGCTAGAAACCTCCTTCAAAGTTTAAAATGTTCAGGACCTTTAGCACATTTAACGCATTCAACAGATTTATAAAATTCCTTATAGTTTTTATGTAATTTAAGTTTGTTTTGGACCTTTTTTAACATTGAAGCGGATGTGTGGAATGTTCAGTTTCTAGAGTGTGGTAGCCTGTTTTTTGAAAATATCTACACGTTTTGTAAACTGCTGTCGCTCCTACAGTTTTAACAGCTCTTACACATATTATACATTAAAATGTTCACACAACTGTGCTGATTCGTATAATGTAAGTCTCTAAGCCGTGTGACTTATAGTTTTGGCTCTATGACGATTTGTTCGGCAACTGCGCTCTCCATTGAAACGTATGGGCCCACCCTCTAACTTTTGAGCTGCTAATTTTGCATTTTTACACTTTTTCTAACTCGTCGCCATGCCTACAGTTTTTAAGCTACACGGACAATTATATATACAAATGTTCAGCCAGTTCTCAGGATTCCTCCGATGTCAATAGCTAAGCTGTAGCCTTTATACTTTTTGAGAGAGAGCTGTCTAAAGCCGGCATGCCTTTCCATTGAAGTGAATGAGAGGATGCTCAGTGTCAGTTGAGATTTGAATTTGGGGACACGCGCAGGCTCTCTGTACAGGCACCCTTTTATGACTACTGTGGCAGCATTCATATTCCTTCCTTCCTTCCTTCCATCCTTCCTTCCTTCCTTCCTTCCATCCTTCCTTCCTTCCTTCCTTCCTCATATTCAAAGAAATATTTAGAATTACACTCTTTTTCAGGCTGCAAACTCATATTAATATCTTTTCTCCTCTTTCAGCTATTGAACTCAATAAAACTATGAGTTATGATGAGTGGTCTAATCTATTTTTGAGTGTAGTACTAGCAGTACTTATAACAAACACCTACTGCTTTTCACTGCTACTTCTTCTAACCTCAACTTCCATACAACACCTCTACAGCTACTGCTCCGCCCCGGAGTGGGCTATAGACACATGGTCTCCAATGAGGGGTGCCTGGGGATAGCCTGGCAATCACTGACCTCCCCCAACAACCTCTGATCTGAGGGGGTGGAGTCTCGCCACCACGCCACTATCCACGCCACCGTCCCCACATCTCAGAGCCTGAGTTGGCTAAAGACGCAGTTTTCACGGTTGGGTGCATGTGTGTGGCCCGGGGAGCAGTAGACTGCCCCCGACCTACTCTGACTGGAGGGGGCGGAGTCTCGCCATCACGCCGCTATCCACGCCACCGACCTCACAACACAGCCTCTGAGGTGACTAGAGACACACGGTCTTCACTGGTGAAGGCAGGTGGGTAGCCCGGCACGGCCTACACTGTCCATGACCGGCTCTGACCCAAGGGGGCGGGTCTCGCCACCACGCCAATATCCACGCCACTGACCTCACATCTCAGCCCCTGAGTGAGCTACAGACACACGGTCTTCACTGTTGGGTGCATGAAGATTGCCCTGATGTCAATGCACTGCCCTCGACCTGCTCTGACTGGAGGGGGCGGAGTCTCGCCATCACGCCACAATCCACGCCACTGACCTCACAACACAGCCTCTGAGGTGGCTAGAGACACACGGTCTTCACTGGTGAAGGCAGGTAAGTAGCCCAGCACGGTCTACACTGTCCAAGACCGGCTATGACCCAAGGGGGCGGAGTCTCGCCACCACGCCACTATCCACGCCACAAACACCACAACTAAGACCCTGAGTGAGCTACAGACACACGGTCTTCACTGGTGGGTACAGGGAGATTGCCCGGACGTCACTGCACTGCCAGCTACCTGCTCTGACCCGAGGGGGCGGAGTCTCGCCACCACGCCACTATCCACGCCACAGACACCAAAACTAAGACCCTGAGTGAGCTACAGACACACAGTCTTCACTGGTGGGAGCAGGGAGATTGCCCGGATTTCAGTGCACTGCCCCCGACTGGCTCTGACCCGAGGGGACGGAGTCTCGCCACCACCACGCCTCGGATCGCTCAACACAGCCTCTGAGTTGGCTAGAAACACACAGTCTTCACTGGTGAAGGCAGGTGGGTAGCTTGGCGCGACCTACACTGTTCACTATTGGAGTCTCGCCACCACGCCACTATCCACGCCACGCACCCTACAACTCAGACCCTGAGTGGGCTAAGGACACAGGGTCATCGGCGGTGGGGGCAGGTGGGAGTCCCAGAGCGGCGTACACTGTCCAAGACCGGCTCTGAACCAAGGGGGCGGAGTCTCGCCATCACGCCACGGACCTCACAACACACCCTCTGAGGCAGCTAGAGACACACGGTCATCACTGGGGAAGGCAGGTGGGTAGCCCGGCACGGCCTACAGTGTCCACGACTGGCTCTGACTCGAGGGGGCGGAGTCTCGCCACCACGCCACGGACACCACAACTCAGCCCTTGAGTGGGCTAGAGACACATGATCTTCACGGGTGGGTGCATGGAGATTGCCAAGAGGTCACGGTACTGTCCCCGATGAGTTCTGACCCAAGGGGGCGGAGTCTCTCCACCACGCCACTATCCACGCCATGGACCACAGAACTCAGCCCATGTGGTCTAGAGACACACGCTCTTCACCGTCTGGTGCATAGAGATTGCCCAGTGGTCACTGTAATGTCCCGACAGGCTTCCAAGCTCTTAAGCTATACATTCCATCATTTATTCCATCTTTCAGCTTTGACAGTATTACTCTATTGCTCATATTTCAAGCTAAAGGCTCAGTTCAAGGCTTAAACTACTCAGGTTGAAAAGTTTAAAAGTATTTAAGTTCTTAGCTTCTTTAGGTAATGCAGTTCCAATTCTGCTTCACATTTCAGCTAAGCTTCCAGGTTTTCCAGCCTACAAGCTTTTTATCAATAAATTCCATCATTTATTCCATGTTTCAGCTTTGACAGTATTACAGTTTATCTTCCAGCTTTTGTAGCAATGTATTTAAGCTTTTAGCTTATTTAGGCAATGCAGTTCAGATTCCAACTCTTCCAGTTTCATATTTCAGCTAAGCTTCCAGGTTCTTCAGCTTCCAATCTTTTTAGCTATAAATTCCATCATTACAGTATTACAGTTTATCTTCCAGCTTTTGTAGCAATGTATTTAAGCTTTTAGCTTATTTAGGCAATGCAGTTCAGATTCCAACTCTCCCAGTTTCATATTTCAGCTAAGCTTCCAGGTTCTTCAGCTTCCAATCTTTTTAGCTATACATTCCATCATTACAGTGTATCTTCCAGCTTTTGTAGCAATGTATTTAAGTTCTTAGCTTCTTTATGTAATGCACTTCAGCTTCCAATTCTGCCAGTTTCACAGTTCAGCTAAGCTTCAAGGTTTTTCAGCTTCCAGGCTTTTCAGCTTCCAGGATTTTCAACCATTCAGGTGTGATGCATTTGACATTTCAGATTTTTCACATTCATGCATTTTCAGCAATGCTTTTGCTATTCCGTTCAGCTGCTCAGCATTCACACGCATTTTCTGCAGGAAATGCAATTTTCTAGTTATTATTATTATTCTTCCGTACGTTTTTTGGCTCTCTGTAGCTCCTTCATACTTTGAGCTACAGAAACCATTCAACTATCAAAATGTTCAGCTTGTTAAGGACACGATGGGACCTCTTTCAGATTTTTAATACCTTTAATACTATTTAAAATATTCAGCTTTTTCAACTTTTTTTTTGAATGGAAGTCAATGGGGGAGTTTTGAAACCTTCTTCAGCCTTCAACTCCTTCATACTTTGAGCTACAGAAACCATTCAACTATCAAAATGTTCAGCTTGTTAAGGTCTTTATGGCATATCTTTCAGATTTTTTATAACTTTCATACTTTTTAAAATATTCAGCTTTTTTCAAAAAAAAATTACAATGGAAGTCTATGGCAGACCTTGAAACCCCTTGTCAGCTTTGAAACCTATCTCCTCCTTCATTTTTTGTGCTAGAAACCTCCTTCAAAGTTTAAAATGTTCAGGACCTTTAGCACATTTAACGCATTCAACAGATTTTTAAAATTCCTTATAGTTTTTATGTAATTTAAATTTGTTTTGGACCTTTTTTAACATTGAAGTGGATGTGTGGAATGTTCAGTTTCTAGAGTGTGGTAGCCTGTTTTTTTAAAACATCTACACGTTTTGTAAACTGCTGTCGCTCCTACAGTTTTAACAGCTCTTACACATATTATACATTAAAATGTTCACACAACTGTGCTGATTCGTACAATGTAAGTCTCTAAGCCATGTGACTTATAGTTTTGGCTGTATGACGATTTGTTCGGCAACTGCGCTCTCCATTGAAACGTATGGGCCCACCCTCTAACTTTTGAGCTGCTAATTTTGCATTTTTACACTTTTTCTAACTCGTCGCCATGCCTACAGTTTTTAACCTACACGGACAATTATAAATAGAAATGTTCAGCAAGTTCTCAGGATTCCTACGGTGTCCATAGCTAAGCTGTAGCCTTTATAATTTTTGAGAGAGAGCTGTCTGAAGCCGGCATGCTTTTGCATTGAAGTCAATGAATAGCTGTGTCAGTTGGGATTTGGGGACACGGTGGACAGGCAAACTGATGCTGCACATTCCGGCATGTAGGTGGCGGTATGCGTCTTATGTTGTTTTGCGATCCGCCAAAAAACTGAGAGGAGAAGAAATAAGTCATCAAGTCGTGGGCTGGCCGAGTGACTGCTTGTGGCTATTGTTGCTGGAGTTTCTGGCGACATCTTTTACACATGACAGCAGCACGCCGCTTTTGTTTACATCCAGTTCGAAGTTGAAACCATGGATATCTTGCAAACGCTCTACATTCTGCTTTGCGATGGGGTAAGCTAACGTTACCTATCCCCTGTTGAAGAAGGACTGTGTGTGTGAGGGAACACAGCAACGTCAGCTAGTGATCTATCTAGATCTCTAGCTACAGCCAAAAGTTCAATCGAATATCTAGTAGCTGGCTAGCTTGAGCCTGGGTCAGTCCTCAGAAGCTAGCAAAGGCAGCTTAGCGATTATGTCCGTTCTGGATAGTTAGATAGCTAGTTACTAGCTGCTGAAACTGCCTTGCGAACTTAAATGCTAGCTGGCTAAGTTAGCCAACGGTAGCTAGCTAGCAACTAAGTGAACGTTGCACAAGAGGCAGGCTAACTGAATAATGAACGTATCATGCAAGCTAACTAGCTAGCTGTTTAATGTCGGAGGGACAATACTGAATGTGTCACTTTGATCAGATGCCTGCTGATGGAGGATAAATAAATGGCCCATTATAGCTACTCCTATGTCACACTGACTGTGGAGCCTCTGTGTTTGACTTAATCTGCAACTGTTGTGCTTTACAGATGCAGAACAAGAGAGGGAAACACTTCAGCTACAAGAAGACAGGAACGGTCAAAGCCAAGGAGGAGTCGAAAGAGGACAGATGAAGAGGATGATGACGATGAGGAGTGTGAGTTGTTCAGAAAGTGACCCATTATCTTTAATAAGAAATGTTTACTTGCACATATCTCCCACTCCTCAGCTCGCCAAGCCGGCATGCCTTTACATTGAAGTGAATTTAGAGCAGCTTAAGTTGGAATTTAGGGACACAAGCATGCTCTCGTAAAGGTCAACAGCTCCACAGCTACTGCTCAGCCCGGGGTGGGCTATAGACACACGGTCTCCAATGAGGGGTGCATGGGGATGGCCTGGCAATCACTGACCTGCCCCCCACAACCTCTGACCTGAGGGGGCGGAGTCTCGCCACCACGCCACTATCCACGCCACCGTCCCAACATCTCAGACCCTGAGTTGTCTAAAGACAGTTTTCACAGTTGGGTGCATGTGGGATCTCGAACGGATCGGGTTGAAGATACTCGAAACGCATATTAATGCCAGGTGTAAATGTAATCAGGCTAAATCATTATCTAGATACAATCTCGATACAAGACGCATTTTAATGCAAGGTGTAAACGGGGTCTAAGTCTACACATGTAGCCTAGATGTGATATGGTCTGCTCTCGTCTATATGTTGGTATTTTAGCACCTTGGTTAGAAAGTTTCCTTTAAGCTGTAATTGAAGGTACGGCCGACCTCCAGAATGAACTCTAAGATTTTCACTGACAGCAACGATATCAGGGGTGTTGGCTGTGATGTTTTGAAAACACTGCCTCGTCACTACACAGACTGAACATACTCATCTTCATTCTACAGTAGAATGCTTATAAAGCATAGTGGACGATGTGAACTTAGATGAACACATACACACTGGAGACCAGGTAGCTTGCAAGGACCAAGTGAGGATTACTACACACTCGTACTGAATAAGACTGTATTTACCACACCATATTGGGCATGCTTGCATATACCAGTGAACAAGTCAAAGCACCCACTGGGTCTTAGGCCAGCGTAAAATTAAATAAAGATAACGTTTATAATGATGACCTTTCATGTCCCATGTTTGTGGTTTAGTAGCTGCTCTCCTTCCAGTACGCTTTAGGGGAGAAGCTGTTGGATTATACAGATCACACAATGACAGCGTCCGCCACCGTCATGAATGCCACTCTGGCGCATGTAACCATCAGAACACTGTCAAAATGCAGGTCAGTACTGTTTGTCTTGCTCTTTTTTCACATGCTTCACTCTCCCTTGAGGGTTCAGTTGTCTCAACACAGCTATTTTCAGCTCTATTATTTCTGTCTTGTTCCCTCCTCCAATCACTTACACACTTAGGAGTGAGGTGAGAGCGCACACTCTTCTCTACAACCTTCCAATACCTCTTTCAGTTGTTAGCTTTAACACAGATCTCTTATGCCACTTCTTTTGCTCTCCCTCTCTCGCCTTCTCATCAGAGATTGACCTGAAACGGAGTTGCATAGACGTTGACTTGGAGTCTATGGACATTGACCATGGAGAGGTAAGGACTATAAATGTGCAGATATGCCATCCTCCTCCCTTACATTAAATAGCATTGTTAAATGAATGCTGCTTGTTGTGTATCAACAAGGCTGTATACTGATGTTGAATGTCTTCCTTGATGTCATCTTCCGTACGTTTTTAGCAGTCAACTCCTTCATACTTTGAGCTACTTAAAACCATTTAAGTATCAGCATGTTCACCTTTAAGCCCATCTCAGACCCATTGTATAATATATGTACTAGTAGTGCACGGCCACAGTAAGTGAATTGCATGTTCTATGCTTTACAAATGCCCACACATGTTATGTGACGGATGTCATGTACACGTTCTTTCAGATTTTTAATATCTTTTATACTATAAAAAATATATATTCCATTTCAGGCTCGCTGGTCCTGGACTGTAAGGAGTGCCGTCCCCTGGTCCTGGAGGCCGGGAGGTTCCAGGTCATGGGGATGTTGGTGGACTCATCTAGGACCAGAACACAAGAGGTCACTTGCAACAATATCGCTTCTTGATTCAGTTCTGTGTGTTGGGGGAATGGCTTTAAGATCAGAGAAAAACAGTATTTAGCTCTTGTGAAGCCTTTTAACTCAAACTAGTGTATCAAAGCAAATCTTTAAGGTGTGTGTGTTCTGGTAGTAGTAGTTGCGTAAATCTACTGTATCTCTGTGCAAGGCACTGTGCAGGGCTGAGATGATTGTGTTGCCCAGCTATAATGAGGATAAACATCATGAAACTCAACCCGAACACCGGGTGCCAACATACCACCTACCATCAGCCAATAGACTTTGCCATCTATGGCCTTTAGAATGAAGTACATGTATCAATATGAGGTAATTAAAGACCTACACCTGTTCTTTCAAACAGGTCTTAAAGTTATGGGCATAGCCATGCAATTCTATACAACAGAGTGAAGATATAGTACAAAATACTATACTATTCTATCCAACTAGTCTTGTGTATGGCATCTGTGCATTCGTGTTAAGAGTATGTTATCAGTCACCAGATGTCTGTCTTCTGAGGAAACTGAATGTGGTCAATGACTTTGATTAACCCTCATCAGAGATTGACCTGAAACGGAGTTGCATAGACGTTGACTTGGAGTCTATGGACATTGACCATGGAGAGGTAAGGACTATAAATGTGCAGATATGCCATCCTCCTCCCTTACATTAAATAGCATTGTTAAATGAATGCTGCTTGTTGTGTATCAACAAGGCTGTATACTGATGTTGAATGTCTTCCTTGATGTCATCTTCCGTACGTTTTTAGCAGTCAACTCCTTCATACTTTGAGCTACTTAAAACCATTTAAGTATCAGCATGTTCACCTTTAAGCCCATCTCAGACCCATTGTATAATATATGTACTAGTAGTGCACGGCCACAGTAAGTGAATTGCATGTTCTATGCTTTACAAATGCCCACACATGTTATGTGACGGATGTCATGTACACGTTCTTTCAGATTTTTAATATCTTTTATACTATAAAAAATATATATTCCATTTCAGGCTCGCTGGTCCTGGACTGTAAGGAGTGCCGTCCCCTGGTCCTGGAGGCCGGGAGGTTCCAGGTCATGGGGATGTTGGTGGACTCATCTAGGACCAGAACACAAGAGGTCACTTGCAACAATATCGCTTCTTGATTCAGTTCTGTGTGTTGGGGGAATGGCTTTAAGATCAGAGAAAAACAGTATTTAGCTCTTGTGAAGCCTTTTAACTCAAACTAGTGTATCAAAGCAAATCTTTAAGGTGTGTGTGTTCTGGTAGTAGTAGTTGCGTAAATCTACTGTATCTCTGTGCAAGGCACTGTGCAGGGCTGAGATGATTGTGTTGCCCTGCTATAATGAGGATAAACATCATGAAACTCAACCCGAACACCGGGTGCCAACATACCACCTACCATCAGCCAATAGACTTTGCCATCTATGGCCTTTAGAATGAAGTACATGTATCAATATGAGGTAATTAAAGACCTACACCTGTTCTTTCAAACAGGTCTTAAAGTTATGGGCATAGCCATGCAATTCTATACAACAGAGTGAAGATATAGTACAAAATACTATACTATTATATCCAACTAGTCTTGTGTATGGCATCTGTGCATTCGTGAAGAGTATGTTATCAGTCACCAGATGTCTGTCTTCTGAGGAAACTGAATGTGGTCAATGACTTTGATTAACCCTCAATGCTGGTGGCAGTAATGTTTTTTGTCTGACACAAAGCCCAGTTGATGTCCTCTGCACTGGGCCTGATGTAATCAGACAAACAAACCTCAGACTCATATTCAATATTGATCCAGTGAAGGATGTAATTATAAAGCAGTAGTAAACAGGACAGATGTGAGACATAACAGGCATTGTAGGTGTTCAATCAGTGGCAGTAAGTAGATCCACGACTGTAGGTAACATGGTTGAGAAATTGTGATGTTTGTTTAATTACCTTACTGCATTGCACTTTTTAAACATAGGCTATCAAAATGAACAGTTTGGTATTCAGCAGTAGTTACCTTGAGGTTCAGCATGTCAAACACCTCCCCTAACACTCCTGGTTCTTGTTTGAAGTGTTCTGATGACAGGGAGAGGAATCACCATCTCCTGGAGCAGCCTGTAGCAAAACAATGGTTTTATTGCCTAAAGGTGTAATTCCTCCATCAATCACTATGACGTGTGTGTGTGTGTTCAGCCTGAGGTTTCTGAGTGGCAGTCGTGATGGCAAGGCCCGGATTGAGCACTACCAACAACAGGAGTGATGACAATGGGTGGTAGCTTAGAATCTAGCTTTCCCATCTAAGCCTTAGATCACGTGATCTCAAATTCTCAGGATGGCCATGCCAAGTTACATGGGTGGGGGAATAGACTGGACCATTTAAACTCTACCTGGACATATTATGAAATAAAATGTTTTGATGAATGCAACTGGTGTCTTTGTTGTTTATTTATTGAGGCAATAACTTGCGAGAGGGTGTGGTATATCGTCACTATACCACTGGTTGTGCTGTGGTCGTAGGCACGAGACTGAAGGCTGAGATCAGCACAACCCCTGGTATATTGGCGATATACCTCAACCCTCGAGTGAGTTATTATAGTATAGTTGCTAGTATAGTGCTTTTATACAATGAGTTACATAGGGAAACATTATGGGATATAGTGAGTAATAGTGTGTTTTATATCGATACAGTGAACAAGTAAAGTAGTTCCATTAACTATCATTTGCTAGGGAGACTGCAACTGCGTTCCTTAGCGACCAACTACTGTGCCACTGTCCAAGGCCCAGGTGCTGATTAGCCCGCAGTGAATTGTAGCCTGCCTCGGCTAGTATTATTCATTGCAATATCTCATGTGCTAATGTTGAATGATTGAATAAAATACATTTATTTATTTATTAACATTAACATTATTTTATAACATATCAACCGACCTATTCTCGCAACAAAGAGGCAACTGCCTGTTGGTTATGGTACGATCCTAACACAACATAGCATCAATTAGGTAGTTACAAGTGGCACAGTAATATCTTAAGTAGAATGGTAGAGACTAGTTTACTAGTGATGACAGTTTGAGGGGCTGTCAGTTATCATGATAGGTCTCATGTTTATACTGCTATTTCAGTTTAACAAGTACACATTTATCACTAGTAGGTCATGGATGGGTATTTCAGCAGGACAATGACCCAAAACACACGGCCAAGACAACAAAGGAGTGGCTCAAGAAGAAGCACATTAAGGTCCTGGAGTGACCTAGCCAGGAGGGAGCTTACGATTCAAGTTACCAAACATCAGCCTCAAAACCTTAATGACTTGGAGAGGATCTGCAAAGAGGAGTGGTACAAAATCCCTCCTGAGATGTGTGCAAACCTGGTGGCCAACTACAAGAAAAATCTGACCTCTGCGATTGCCAACAAGGGTTTTGCCATTAAGTAACAAGTCATGTTTTGCGAAGGGGTCAAATACTTCTCTCATTAAAATGCAAATCAATTCATAGCTTTTTTGTGATGCATTTTTCTGGACTTTCACTGGTCTCTCACTGTTAAAATAAACCTACCATTAAAATTAGACTGATCATTTCTTTGTCAGTGGGCAAACTTACAAAATCAGCAGGGGATCAAATCATTATTTCCCTCACTGTATGTACTAGTAGTGACCAAACATATTTCTTGTCTTAAATGAAGCAGTTGCTGGCAAGATTGATATTTAAATTACAGATTAAATTGTCATTACAAGAGTCATAAGTGCCATTTTGGGTACCTACACTAATGTTATGCAAGTCAATGTTGCACAGCCACAGTAAGTGATTACTGTGTAGTATGTTCTATGCTTTACAAATGCGCACACGTGTTATGTGACAGATGGCATGTACAAGTTTGTGTGCGAATACAATCTGCCCTATTTCTTACCGTGAGGGGGATCCATTTTGTCTGCTCAAAATAGGAGAGTTAGAGGGGAATGACACTTACTGCACTAGGGAGGGTAGGATGTTGCAGTCCACTACATGGCACAGAGTCCAAAGACCTTGTTCCCGAGGGCTCAGACTGCCTGCAGGTTCAGGAGCACACAGTACGAAGAGCCATCAGAAACTCAATATAAATCAAAAAAGGTCACAGAGCTTAAGATGTATTTTATGTATAGCAGTTAGAATAAGCGAGCATTGAGATTCTTCATTTCATCCCCGCTGTACCTGTTCCTGGACGTCCTGGAAGTCACAGCTGAGTATCTCTATGAAGATGGGGACAGCACCTGCCTGGATCACCTCATCAGTCTGGTGGGATGTCCCTTATTCAATGTTGGTCTGGAACCATGCAGCCTCAAACTGCACAAACACATCACACCAAATCATTACTACAGTACATCCATATCTAACTGGAGTCGGTGTCAGAGTGTGTGCATGAGAGAGTCAGTGAGAGAGCGAGAGTATCTGCAGAGTACAGCTTTCCTTTATCTTCAGAAACTACACAACGCCATGTCTCACACAGAGATTAGGCTGTGTTCACACTGTACTTCTTTTTTACATGCAACCCTATAGGGAAAGACAAATGGCGGATGCCTTTTTAAAAAGCGCAGCGCCCTCCGCCTTTTTGAGTTGAATTTTGTTGAACTTTTCAGAAAAGCGCTGTGTGATGTCAAGCGCCTTTCTGACAGCTGACCAATGAGGACAAGGAGAGGTTACAGAATACTCGCACAGACTGAAAAGGTGCAGAAGGCAGTGCTTTTTTCTAAAAAAAAGTAGTAGTGTGAACATGGCCTTAAAGAGGTATTCTCCACTCCATGCCCGGGGGGACAACACCTCATTGATAGAATATCTACTGCACATAACCTAACCACATGCAAGTGAAAATGTCATTATTCCTCACCCCCACCCTATTATTTATTATAGCTATAAGCATAGTGGCACGGATGTGAGACTCTAGCCCCTTGGGTCCCAGCTAGTTGGGACAGTATAGTTAACACCTCTCGTGTTAGCAGGGCCATACTTTATTTTCGCTCAGGGCTGTAGTTTATGTGTAGGAGTTAGAATAAGCGAGCATTGAGATTCTTCATTTCATTCCCGCTCTACCGCTCTACATCCTGGAAGTCACAGCTGAGTATCTCTATGAAGATGGGGACAGCACCTGCCTCGATCACCTCATCAGTCTGGTGGGATGTCCCTGATTCAATGTTGGTCTGGAACCATGCAGCCTCAAACTGCACAAACACATCACACCAAATCATTACTACAGTACATCCATATCTAACTGGAGTCGGTGTCAGAGTGTGTGCATGAGAGAGTGAGTGAGAGAGCCAGTGAGAGAGAGTTGGCTGTAAGACTAGAACTCACGTCTGCTTCACTGTCTTCATCTGGCATCTCCATAAATTGGCCACATAGCCACTCCTTCAACTGCAAGAACATGTCACTCCATCAACAGCAAGAACATGCATCTTCCTCAGAGACAACGTCCAGTCATCTTTGTTTCTGATTACTCTAATCAGATTCAAACAGACAGTAATTATTTACATGAATAGAAATATTGATTGATTTTGATTGGCTGTTCTATAATCTAACTGTACTTAAGTTATTCATTTATTCTGTACTGTGTTTATAATTTATCCACTGATATTGTTTTACCAATGATATATAGCTAGGTTCCCACTTTGGTAACTAGGGACACCTCAGGTAGCCACAGGGTTTCGAAACGGCTATAGACTACTGAAACTAATAAATATTAATTTTAAAATGGTTTATATAATATATGACAATGGTACCATATGAAAATGAATGTGGCGAAATTGTAATAAATATTCTCAATATAAAATATTGGATCACCAACACTATCCAATCACATTCGAGGGTCACAACAAAACTGAGATGCAGAAGTGTGAGAGACACTACAGCTACAGAACTCTACAGCTGACACCGACGACAGTACAGTAGCCTACTAACGTTAGCTAACGATAGAATAAGAAGTAAGTATTTAGCTAGTTATACTTAACATTCAACAATGGTAATCAACTTGAAATCGTCTTCAACTAAGAAAACTAATGTTAAATACATCATTTATTATTCAAAGTTTAAAATGTTAAGGACCTTTAGCTGTTTCAAGGAATGATTTCAAGCAGAGGGACCTTTAAATTCAGCGAGCTAGCCAAGGTTGTTGTTCAAGTAACATTACGTTATTGAAGTTTTAGTGTTATTAATATAATAAGAGCAGTTACTAGTAGTTATAATTACTGCTTTAGATGTATTTTTGTAACATATTTTTTATTTTTTTTTTACGTTAGCATTAGATAGCTAACTCTAGCTACAAGCTAATGCTAAAACAAGACTTCAAAACTCCTCGAGCCATTTAAATTTCCCGGGCTTGGTGAACCATAATCTCGCGACCCATACAGTCGCGAGTCAGATCATAACGCAAGTGTTCGTTTAGCCCCTCTCAGGCTAGTGATGGGCAGTCCGACTCTTTTCAAAGATTCGGTTCATTCGAGTTGATTCATCTAATTGTGCCTGAACCTTTCGAGTTAATACTTTTTTTTTGTCAGCGCCAGCCCAGAACACGAACGTTTGACAGCTGACCCCACAAAACTTCTCAACGATGCAAAGAATGCATGCATTACCAGTCAACATAACATTAACACATTTAAAATGCTCGTCTCTATTAACGTTAGCTATAATTATAAAGATTCGTTCGTTCATTTTCGCCCATCACTAAAGTTAACGTTAACTTACTCTCGAAACTGTGAAACAGCCCGTTATCAGTCGCCCATGTTGGAGGTTTTAGGCTAGTGAATGTAGATAGCCATCTAGATAGATATCCGTCTATTAATCTTTATATCCTCCTAGAGCTTAAACCTCCAAAAGTGGCTTAAGCCTCCAGAACCCTCGGACTAGTGTTCGTCCGTAAATTTCCTATGTACGTAGAAAGGACTGTGGTAGCAGATGCTAAGTCATCAGCCTACTCACAGTTCCTGAGAAGGGCTAGTGTTCGTCCAGACCTCGCTCTGGCCCAGGACAAGTTAGCTAGCTACCGTTAGCTAACGTTACTTACTTGTGGAGTAGCTTTTCTTGTCTGCGTCCATCTTCGATGTCGCTGGCATTCACAAAGCATGCTCAAAACGGAGAGAATTATCATAAACACGTGTATCCTCGTCACCATGTCAACCATTGCAAGAAACAATTAATAAAGCAACAACTAACTAGTATTACGCTTCAAGCTCAACTGAAGTCCAGACGCGTGTCGCTGCTGCACACATGTGCCTGTCTCCGTCTCCAAAGTTCCGTTAGGTTACACAAAGGGGTTTCCGGTCTCTACATTGATGGGAGCTAGTCCCCACTGACAACACAAGCACTTAACGCTAAACAAACTCAACTCTGTACCTATGCTGTATCTTTCATTATATTAACTTTCATTATATTAGTAGTGTATATCCATGGTGTCAGTCTGTGTCTGCTGAAATACAATCACTTTTTTCTTTTTTAACGCGACACAATACCGTATGCATTATTTGCATATGCAAAATAGTATGCATTATTTTCCAAACCGCCGTAAAATGTTAACTTTCTCAAATGAATTAGAATCACCAGGGAATGATGATTATGGAATAATATATTATTCACTTTTCAGAATGGCACTATCAGAGATTCTGCGCCCTGGCTGCTCAACCGGCCCCTACACAAGACCGCCCCCTGTAGGAATTACAGTGCTGGGCGAGAAGGAGCAGGTGAAGGTCCTTAAATGGACCTTCAAAAATGAGGAGTGCTCCCCCACCCTCATAAAAAATAATAAAATCTGTGCCATCAGCGATGGCAAGATGGTGACGAAGGTCACCCTTTTGGAGGAGCTGGCGGACAAGCTGAAGGTTTTTACGGTTTCATTATCATACCTATATTACATGCTACAGTGGCCTGCCCATGTGACCTGAATTATTTGCATCCTACTGTAGGTAGGCTAAATACATTGAGCTATAGGGTAAATCTGAATTAAATCAGTTTTCAGTCTAAATCAGCTTGACCTTTAGAACCTTCTAAACAGACATCAGTAGCACTCACAATAAATCTCTCTCACAATATTGTCAGATAAATGGAACCTTTTTTTGAATTAAACTTGTACAAAAAAACAACTAAAACATTCATGTCACATTGTTTGACAATAGCTACATGTAGCTCATGCACATTATTTTCTAGATATCTTTTGACCTCTATATGTGTGAATTGAAATATGATAGCCTACCAATTTGTTCTTGGTCATAGCTACTGGTAGAAATATAGAAGAAATATGTCTCTGTCATAGAGTATGAATAGATTTCCTATTGTACTCTATTGTCATTTGCTTTATGCATGCATCTCTTACTTCTCATTAGGTGGGCAAAAGCTATGTCCTCCGGGGCTACCAGGTCCGGGGAGGGGACAACCCCTCTTTATTTATAAGGAGGGACACCCAGCTCTTTATGACGGCCCCAATTGAGGTGAGCGAAGACCTCAGGGCCACGGGACACCTGCTCCTCAACCCCCAGTCCATACTCCAGGACATCAAGTCCCACAGCACTGGAGGACTGGTTTCCCTGGAGGGGAGAGTGGTTGAGGTTAGTTCACATTCTGAGTTAATAGCCATTTATGTGTGCCTTACTACTTCAAAATTCAGGCTGGCTATTAAAATTGTGATCCAAAGACTTGAATACACAGACAGTTCATTTGTTGAAAGAGTATTATAGGCCTAGCGTTAATGCCTTATTTATTGTCCTGCTATTTGTGGTAGATGTCGGCGGTGACAAAGGTGACCAACCCCAGGGAAGAGTTCCCTGTCCGGCGGGTCACTATTGAGAAGGTAAATATGTTTTAGTAATAGGATTAGGGGTCTAAAATTCTAAACGTATCACTTAGTGCATTTAATTAATTTTTATTTTGCTATTTTCAGGATGGCGAGAGAGTGGTGGTGTCCCTGTGGAGGGAAGCCACCCTCCTCGCCACTCCCCTCAATAGTGGCCTCCGCCTGACCCATCTGAAGGCGACGGTTGGGGACTTTGGGTACACCGCCCAGTCCACCCTTTACACCACAGTAGAGGTAAATTATGTTGTGGTAAATGTGGGGAAATGGCGATTTTAGGAAATAGCTTGGTATATGTGCATACATTCTACATTACCTGTCAGGTCAGTCCACAAAGTACTTATTGTTTTTAACTGTACACTTATATGACTTCTAAATATAAAGACATGAAAAAGTGCTGATCCCATCTCAATAGGATGTTACTGATAATAAGACAAACTTGTGTGCTCTCTCTACCATTTTCCCAAAGCTACACCTGTTTAGGTTTACAAGCCTTGCAGAGTTCTGTTGTGTCTAGGACCACCTAATTGTTGCTTGCTAAACGAAATGGTTTCTGAACAACAGCTATCGTAGTAGCAGATTAATCTTAATAGTAGATTAAGGTATACATGCATATTGCTTATTATCACACACGTATGCTCTAATTTGATAAAACTGATCAGTTAATTTGCATACATTATTGCATAGTGTTTGTGTTAATTAGGGCCCGAGCACTGGCGGTGCGAGGCCCTATTGTATTTCGAAGGATTATTATTAGGGCCCGAGCACTGGCGGTGCGAGGCCCTATTGTATTTCGAAGGATTATTATTCTCCTTCTTCTTCCGAAACAAATGCCTTTTTGGCGGCCTAAACATTGATGAAAACGGATGAAACTTTGCAGATACGTCAGTCCCGGTGAAAAATTTGATAATTCATGGGTGACGGAAATGGGCGTGGCAAAACGGCTCAAGAGCGCCCCCTGGAAAATTTAAAATGGCGAGCCCCACCTTTCAGTTTGATGTAGGCGAACGAAATTCGGTGGGCATATGTATTTCATCGAGCCACACTTAAATGTCTCTTGGAGCTATACCCAACATGCAACAGGAAGTCCGCCATTTTGCTCTTAATGTGCCATTTTGTCCTTGTTTTGACCATTTCCATGCCTCGTACTTCGACGAACTCCTCTTACAGGTTTCATCCGATCAACTTCATATCGGGTCAGCTTCATCTTAAGACCTTTGTGATCAAAAGTTATCAAAAAAATTGAGTTTTCACCAAACACCCTTGCCGTGGCGCCCCGCCAAAGTTTGACATTTCGCCATAAAACACGAAGTCCTCATAACTCCTCCATACATTATCCAATTTGTCCGATATATCTCACGCTTCATGACGGTTCTGTCCTGAACACATCTATGTGTCAGTATTGCATCATACTTATAGCGCCACCTATTGGTGAAACAGGAAGTCCCCATAACTCCTCCATACATTATCGGATTTGTCCGATATATCTCACGCTTCATGACGGTTCTGTCCTGAACACATCTATGTGTCAGTATTGCGTCATACTTATAGCGCCACCTATTGGTGAAACAGGAAGTCCTCATAACTCCTCCATACATTATCCAATTTGTCCGATATATCTCACGCTTCATGACGGTTCTGTCCTGAACACATCTATGTGTCAGTATTGCGTCATACTTATAGCGCCACCTATTGGTGAAACAGGAAGTCCTCATAACTCCTCCATACATTATCCAATTTGTCCGATATATCTCACGCTTCATGACGGTTCTGTCCTGAACACATCTATGCGTCGGTATTGAGTTACACTTACAGCGCCACCTACTGGTGAAACAGGAAGTACTCATAACTCCTACATACATTATCCGATTTACTCCAAATTGCTCATGCTTGATGAAGGTCACATCTTGAACACATCTGTAGGTCAGTATTGCGTCATACCTACAGCGCCACCTACTGCTTACAGGAAGTCCTCATAACTCCTACATACTTTGTCCGATTTACACAACATTTCTCACGCTTCATCAAGGTACTGTCCTGAACACATCTATGCGTCGGTATTGAGTCACGCTTAGAGCGCCACCTACTGGTGACAGGAAGTTTCTGTCAGTACTGGACACCGAAATAGCACACCCTTTAACGGCGCCACACCCCGACCCGCGTGGGGTGCGAGGGCCCGCTCACTGCTGCTCGCAGCACTAGTTAGGGCCCGAGCACTGGCTGTGCGAGGCCCTATTGAAACTCGAAGGATTATTATTATTAGGGCCCGAGCACTGGCGGTGCGAGGCCCTATTGAAACTCGAAGGATTATTATTAGGGCCCGAGCACTGGCGGTGCGAGGCCCTATTGTATTTCGAAGGATTATTATTCTCCTTCTTCTTCCGAAACAAATGCCTTTTTGACGGCCTAAACATTGATGAAAACGGATGAAACTTTGCAGATACGTCAGTCCCGGTGAAAAATTTGATAATTCATGGGTGACGGAAAAGGGCGTGGCAAAACGGCTCAAGAGCGCCCCCTGGAAAATTTAAAATGGCGAGCCCCACCTTTCAGTTTGATGTAGGCGAACGAAATTCGGTGGGCATATGTATTTCATCGAGCCACACTTAAATGTCTCTTGGAGCTATACCCAACATGCAACAGGAAGTCCGCCATTTTGCTCTTAATGTGCCATTTTGTCCTTGTTTTGACCATTTCCATGCCTCGTACTTCGACGAACTCCTCTTACAGGTTTCATCCGATCAACTTCATATCGGGTCAGCTTCATCTTAAGACCTTTGTGATCAAAAGTTATCAAAAAAATTGAGTTTTCACCAAACACCCTTGCCGTGGCGCCCCGCCAAAGTTTGACATTTCGCCATAAAACACGAAGTCCTCATAACTCCTCCATACATTATCCAATTTGTCCGATATATCTCACGCTTCATGACGGTTCTGTCCTGAACACATCTATGTGTCAGTATTGCGTCATACTTATAGCGCCACCTATTGGTGAAACAGGAAGTCCTCATAACTCCTACATACATTATCCAATTTGTCCGATATATCTCACGCTTCATGACGGTTCTGTCCTGAACACATCTATGTGTCAGTATTGCATCATACTTATAGCGCCACATATTGGTGAAACAGGAAGTCCCCATAACTCCTCCATACATTATCGGATTTGTCCGATATATCTCACGCTTCATGACGGTTCTGTCCTGAACACATCTATGTGTCAGTATTGCGTCATACTTATAGCGCCACCTATTGGTGAAACAGGAAGTCCTCATAACTCCTCCATACATTATCCAATTTGTCCGATATATCTCACGCTTCATGACGGTTCTGTCCTGAACACATCTATGTGTCAGTATTGCGTCATACTTATAGCGCCACCTATTGGTGAAACAGGAAGTCCTCATAACTCCTCCATACATTATCCAATTTGTCCGATATATCTCACGCTTCATGACGGTTCTGTCCTGAACACATCTATGTGTCAGTATTGCGTCATACTTATAGCGTCACCTATTGGTGAAACAGGAAGTCCTCATAACTCCTCCATACATTATCCAATTTGTCCGATATATCCCACGCTTCATGACGGTTCTGTCCTGAACACATCTATGTGTCAGTATTGCGTCATACTTATAGCGCCACCTATTGGTGAAACAGTACGTCCTCATAACTCCTCCATACATTATCCGATTTGTCCGATATGTCTCACGCTTCATGACGGTTCTGTCCTGAACACATCTCTGTGTCAGTATTGCGTCATACTTATAGCGCCACCTATTGGTGAAACAGTACGTCCTCATAACTCCTCCATACATTATCCGATTTGTCCGATATGTCTCACGCTTCATGACGGTTCTGTCCTGAACACATCTCTGTGTCAGTATTGCGTCATACTTATAGCGCCACCTATTGGTGAAACAGTACGTCCTCATAACTCCTCCATACATTATCCGATTTGTCCGATATGTCTCACGCTTCATGACGGTTCTGTCCTGAACACATCTATGTGTCAGTATTGCGTCATACTTATAGCGCCACCTATTGGTGAAACAGTACGTCCTCATAACTCCTCCATACATTATCCGATTTGTCCGATATGTCTCACGCTTCATGACGGTTCTGTCCTGAACACATCTATGTGTCAGTATTGCGTCATACTTATAGCGCCACCTATTGGTGAAACAGTACGTCCTCATAACTCCTCCATACATTATCCGATTTGTCCGATATGTCTCACGCTTCATGACGGTTCAGTCCTGAACACATCTATTTGTCCTGAACACATCTATGTGTCAGTATTGCGTCATACTTATAGCGCCACCTATTGGTGAAACAGGAAGTCCTCATAACTCCTCCATACATTATCCAATTTGTCCGATATATCTCACGCTTCATGACGGTTCTGTCCTGAACACATCTATGTGTCAGTATTGCGTCATACTTATAGCGCCACCTATTGGTGAAACAGGAAGTCCTCATAACTCCTCCATACATTATCCAATTTGTCCGATATATCTCACGCTTCATGACGGTTCTGTCCTGAACACATCTATGTGTCAGTATTGCGTCATACTTATAGCGGCACCTATTGGTGAAACAGGAAGTCCTCATAACTCCTCCATACATTATCCAATTTGTCCGATATATCTCACGCTTCATGACGGTTCTGTCCTGAACACATCTATGTGTCAGTATTGCGTCATACTTATAGCGCCACCTATTGGTGAAACAGGAAGTCCTCATAACTCCTCCATACATTATCCAATTTGTCCGATATATCTCACGCTTCATGACGGTTCTGTCCTGAACACATCTATGTGTCAGTATTGCGTTATACTTATAGCGCCACCTATTGGTGAAACAGGAAGTCCTCATAACTCCTCCATACATTATCCAATTTGTCCGATATATCTCACACTTCATGACGGTTCTGTCCTGAACACATCTATGTGTCAGTATTGTGTCATACTTATAGCGCTACCTATTGGTGAAACAGGAAGTCCTTATAACTACTCCATACATTATCCGATTTGTCCGATTTATCTCACGCTTCATGACGGTTCTGTCCTGAACACATCTATGTGGCAGTATTGCATCATACTTATAGCGCCACCTATTGGTGAAACAGGAAGTCCCCATAACTCCTCCATACATTATCGGATTTGTCCGATATATCTCACGCTTCATGACAGTTCTGTCCTGAACACATCTATGTGTCAGTATTGCGTCATACTTATTGCGCCACCTATTGGTGAAACAGGAAGTCCTCATAACTCCTACATACATTATCCAATTCGTCCGATATATCTCACGCTTCATGACGGTTCTGTCCTGAACACATCTATGTGGCAGTATTGCATCATACTTATAGCGCCACCTATTGGTGAAACAGGAAGTCCCCATAACTCCTCCATACATTATCGGATTTGTCCGATATATCTCACGCTTCATGACGGTTCTGTCCTGAACACATCTATGTGTCAGTATTGCGTCATACTTATAGCGCCACCTATTGGTGAAACAGGAAGTCCTCATAACTCCTGCATACATCATCCGATTTGCACCAAATTGCTGACGCTTCATAAAGGTCACCTTCTGAACACATCTATGCGTCGGTATTGAGTTACACTTACAGCGCCACCTACTGGTGAAACAGGAAGTACTCATAACTCCTACATACATTATCCGATTTACTCCAAATTGCTCATGCTTGATTAAGGTCGCATCTTGAACACATCTGTAGGTCAGTATTGCGTCATACCTACAGCGCCACCTACTGCTTACAGGAAGTCCTCATAACTCCTACATACTTTGTCCGATTTACACAACATTTCTCACGCTTCATCAAGGTACCGTCCTGAACACATCTATGCGTCGGTATTGAGTCACGCTTAGAGCGCCACCTACTGGTGACAGGAAGTTTCTGTCAGTACTGGACACCGAAATAGCACACCCTTTAACGGCGCCACACCCCGACCCGCGTGGGGTGCGAGGGCCCGCTCACTGCTGCTCGCAGCACTAGTTCTACCTTCTTGCTTCTCCTTCTCCCCAAACAAATGCCTTTTTGGCGGCCTAAACATCGATGAAAACGGATGAAACTTTGCAGAAACATCAGTCCCGGTGAAAAATTTGATAATTCATGGGTGACGGAAATGGGCGTGGCAAAACGGCTCAAGAGCGCCCCCTGGAAAATTTAAAATGGCGAGCCCCACCTTCCAGTTTGATGTAGGCGAACGAAATTCGGTGGGCATATGTAGTTCATCGAGACACACTAAAATGTCTCTTAGAGCTATACCCAACATGCAACAGGAAGTCCGCCATTTTGCTCTTAATGTGCCATTTTGTCCTTGTTTTGACCATTTCCATGCCTCGTACTTCAACGAACTCCTCCTACAGATTTCATCCGATCAACTTCATATCGGGTCAGCTTCATCTTAAGACCTTTGTGATCAAAAGTTATCAAAAAAATTGAGTTTTCACCAAACAGCCTTGCCGCGGCGCCCCGCCAAAGTTTGACATTTCGCCATAAAACACGAAGTCCTCATAACTTATCCATACATTATCCAATTTGTCCGATATATCTCACGCTTCATGACGGTTCTGTCGTGAACACATCTATGTGTCAGTATTGCGTCATACTTATAGCGCCACCTATTGGTGAAACAGGAAGTCCTCATAACTCCTACATACATTATCCAATTCGTCCGATATATCTCACGCTTCATGACGGTTCTGTCCTGAACACATCTATGTGTCAGTATTGCATCATACTTATAGCGCCACCTATTGGTGAAACAGGAAGTCCTCATAACTCCTGCATACATTATCCAATGTGTCCGATATATCTCACGCTTCATGACGGTTCTGTCCTGAACACATCTATGGGTCAGTATTGCGTCATACTTATAGCGCCACCTATTGGTGAAACAGGAAGTCCTCATAACTCCTGCATACATTATCCAATTTGTCCGATATATCTCACGCTTCATGACGGTTCTGTCCTGAACACATCTATGTGTCAGTATTGCGTCATACTTATAGCGCCACCTATTGGTGAAACAGGATGTCCTCATAACTCCTGCATACATCATCCCATTTGCACCAAATTGCTGACGCTTCATGAAGGTCACCTTCTGAACACATCTATGCATCCGTATTGAGTCACACTTACAGCGCCACCTACTGGTGAAACAGGAAGTTCTCATAACGCCTACATATGTTATCCGATTTACGCCAAATTGCTCTGGGTTGATGAAGGTCACGTCCTGAACACATCTCTAGGTCAGTATTGAGTCATACTTATAGCGCCGCCTACAGGTCAAGCAGGAAGTCATCATAACTCCTACATACATTATCGGATTTACTCAACATTTCTCATGCTTCATTAAGGTACTGTCCTGAACACATCTATGCATCGGTATTGAGTCACGCTTAGAGCGCCACCTACTGGTGACAGGAAGTTTCTCTCAGTACTGGACACCGAAATAGCACAGCCTTTAACGGCGCCGCACCCCGATACGCGTGGGGTGCGAGGGCCCGCTCAATGCTGCTCGTTGGTACTTAAAATGGCACAGGAAAATAAGTATAATATGGAGCAAAAGTACTTGAAAATAATTAATATACATTTAATAATGTCTGTACACTGAACATATGTTTGTTTTTTTGTGCTGCAGGACATTGAACAAATATTGGAGAGAGAGTTTGCGGTGTGGGGCTGTGAAGGGGACGGGGACACCCTGTCCATTCTCCTCTCCACCGACGAGGAACTAAAGGTGGCCAGGGACTTGTGGGAGAAGGTGGTGGGGAAGGAGCTTCCCTATGCCCCCTTCCCGGTCCAGGGAGAGGTCAGGGGAGACACAATCGTGTCATTGCGAAGGGAGGAGTAAAGGTCGAGGACCTTTACAGTGTATCACTCCTGCCCCACCCCCACCCTACCCTTTGCCCGGACGGCGGCACGGACGCTGGGGTCACAGCGCCTCGCCCTCCTGCCCCACCCCCACCCTACCCTTTGCCCGGACGGCGGCACGGACGCTGGGGTTACAGCGCCTCGCCCTCCTGCCCCACCCCCACCCTACCCTTTGCCCGGACGGCGGCACGGACGCTGGGGTCACAGCGCCTCGCCCTCCTGCCCCACCCCCACCCTACCCTTTGCCCGGACGGCGGCACGGACGCTGGGGTCACAGCGCCTCGCCCTCCTGCCCCACCCCCACCCTACCCTTTGCCCGGACGGCGGCACGGACGCTGGGGTCACAGCGCCTCGCCCTCCTGCCCCACCCCCACCCTACCCTTTGCCCGGACGGCGGCACGGACGCTGGGGTCACAGCGCCTCGCCCTCCTGCCCCACCCCCACCCTACCCTTTGCCCGGACGGCGGCACGGACGCTGGGGTCACAGCGCCTCGCCCTCCTGCCCCACCCCCACCCTACCCTTTGCCCGGACGGCGGCACGGACGCTGGGGTCACAGCGCCTCGCCCTCCTGCCCCACCCCCACCCTACCCTTTGCCCGGACGGCGGCACGGACGCTGGGGTCACAGCGCCTCGCCCTCCTGCCCCACCCCCACCCTACCCTTTGCCCGGACGGCGGCACGGACGCTGGGGTCACAGCGCCTCGCCCTCCTGCCCCACCCCCACCCTACCCTTTGCCCGGACGGCGGCACGGACGCTGGGGTCACAGCGCCTCGCCCTCCTGCCCCACCCCCACCCTACCCTCTGCCCGGACGGCGGCACGGACGCTGGGGTCACAGCGCCTCGCCCTCCTGCCCCACCCCCACCCTACCCTTTGCCCGGACGGCGGCACGGACGCTGGGGTCACAGCGCCTCGCCCTCCTGCCCCACAACTTAGTTCAGTTGTACATAGTTATTTTACCTCATTCAGTTGTATATAGTTCTTTTACCTCATTCAGTTGTATATAGTTCTTTTACCTCATTCAGCTGTACATAGTTCGTTTACCTTTACAGTGATTTAAACTGATCAGTTCTACCTTTACCATAGTACCTGTTGTTATACAGTATAGTTCTACCTTCAGTGTTTTTACACAAATAAGTTCAACCACTACAGTGATTTAAACTGATCAGTTCTACCTTTACCATAGTACCTGTGTTAATACATAGTAATCCACTCAATTGTACTTAGTTATACCATCAGTCTTCTTAAGTTCTACCTTTACAGTGTTTTAAACTGCTCAGTTCTAGTACCATGGTAACAGTGTCATGGCAAGGTGGGGTTGTGAACAGGGCTCTTGGAGGACAAGATGGACAGGACATTTCAAGGTCCAGTAAGACATTTCAAATTAGCCTACTCCCTGCCTACCTCAACGGATAACAGCCCAAAGCGTCCAGCACCTCAGAGCAGGTGCAGCACATCACCCCAATACCCATTCATCAGTGACGTAGCGGCGCAACTGACTTCTATCCAATCTCCACTGCTGCAAGAATCCTGGTCTTCCCTTCATTCGTCACCAGATCTTCCCATACTCTACATGATTGTGGCAAGTCCTTAGCCAATTTAGCCTACTCATCAGAGTTTGCGTTTATAGTGCTAGCCTTACCTTGCTTGCTATGGTCGTACTGTAACACTCTTTCCTCTGTCCTTCCAGAACTGGTAGCTGTGCCGCCTGCCTGCTTCCTCTTCTAGGTGTCCTCACCAGCCTTGTTTATACCTGCCTGAGTATGTAACACCTGGCAAGGCATTAACCTTTCCCCCCAGACCTGTGCGCCTGCTTCCTCACCAACCCAGCCCCTTACAGCTACTTCCAAGAGCTGCCACAGTTCAGCTCTGGCCTGGCTACATGGACATCAGAGATACGTCATGGTGAAGGTAAGAGATATTTTGAAGATATGAAAAATGCACTGACAAGCATTTATAATTACATCTTGGTGATTTATCCCAAGTAGTCATCAATCAATTTTAATCAATTTTAAGGCACAAGATGGAGGTATGAATTGCAGCCCAGTCTAGCGACAAACTGGGATCAAGGGCCAACTTCTACAGAAAGTGTTCTAATCATTTACTATTGGTTTCCAATACTTCAACTCACTGGGGCATAAACATATCCCGGGTCCAGGGTGCTACACTATTTGGTGCATACCCTGGTATGATGCCCTACGACGTTGCCCTGCCACCAATTCATTAATTGCGCCATAGACATGTTTGTCTTTTTCACCATTTCTTTTTCCTGCAGGCTGTCCAAAACGTCTTCCAGCAGAATCCAGTGTGCTGCCTATGCCCCACGGATTTTCTCTTCTGTGCTGGAGTTCTTTTAAGAACTTGATGGTGTCAGCATAATCTTTATATTAAAACTGTTCTTAACTTAAATCGTGTCTCTTCATTATATCCACATGCTAATAAACATTTAATTCATTATTATTACTTATATATTGGTATTACTTTGAAATGCTTGATTCTGATTAGTTCTCAGGATTCCTACGGTGTCCATAGCTAAGCTGTAGCCTTTATAATTTTTGAGAGAGAGCTGTCTGAAGCCGGCATGCTTTTGCATTAAAGTCAATGAATAGCTGTGTCAGTTGGGATTTGGGGACACGGTGGACAGGCAAACTGATGCTGCACATTCCGGCATGTAGGTGGCGGTATGCGTCTTATGTTGTTTTGCGATCCGCCAAAAAACTGAGAGGAGAAGAAATAAGTCATCAAGTCGTGGGCTGGCCGAGTGACTGCTTGTGGCTATTGTTGCTGGAGTTTCTGGCGACATCTTTTATACATGACAGCAGCACGCCGCTTTTGTTTACATCCAGTTCGAAGTTGAAACCATGGATATAACGCTCTACATTCTGCCTTGCGATAGGGTAAGCTAACGTTACCTATCCCCTGTTGAAGAAGGACTGTGTGTGTGAGGGAACACAGCAACGTCAGCTAGTGATCTATCTAGATCTCTAGCTACAGCCAAAAGTTCAATCGAATATCTAGTAGCTGGCTAGCTTGAGCCAGGGTCAGTCCTCAGAAGCTAGCAAAGGCAGCTTAGCGATTATGTCCGTTCTGGATAGTTAGCTAGCTAGTTACTAGCTGCTGAAACTGCCTTGCGAACTTAATTGCTAGCTGGCTAAGTTAGCCAACGGTAGCTAGCTAGCAACTAAGTGAACGTTGCACAAGAGGCAGGCTAACTGAATAATGAACGTATCATGCAAGCTAACTAGCTAGCTGTTTAATGTCGGAGGGACAATACTGAATGTGTCACTTTGATCAGATGCCTGCTGATGGAGGATAAATAAATGGCCCATTATAGCTACTCCTATGTCACACTGACTGTGGAGCCTCTGTGTTTGACTTAATCTGCAACTGTTGTGCTTTACAGATGCAGAACAAGAGAGGGACACACTTCAGCTACAAGAAGACAGGAACGGTCAAAGCCAAGGAGGAGTCGAAAGAGGAAGATGAAGAGGATGATGACGATGAGGAGTGTGAGTTGTTCAGAAAGTGACCCATTATCTTTAATAAGAAATGTTTACTTGCACATATCTCCCACTCCTCAGCTCGCCAAGCCGGCATGCCTTTACATTGAAGTGAATTTAGAGCAGCTTAAGTTGGAATTTAGGGACACAAGCATGCTCTCGTAAAGGTCAACAGCTCCACAGCTACTGCTCAGCCCGGGGTGGGCTATAGACACACGGTCTCCAATGAGGGGTGCATGGGGATGGCCTGGCAATCACTGACCTGCCCCCCACAACCTCTGACCTGAGGGGGCGGAGTCTCGCCACCACGCCACTATCCACGCCACCGTCCCAACATCTCAGACCCTGAGTTGTCTAAAGACAGTTTTCACAGTTGGGTGCATGTGGGATCTCGAACGGATCGGGTTGAAGATACTCGAAACGCATATTAATGCCAGGTGTAAATGTAATCAGGCTAAATCATTATCTAGATACAATCTCGATACAAGACGCATTTTAATGCAAGGTGTAAACGGGGTCTAAGTCTACACATGTAGCCTAGATGTGATATGGTCTGCTCTCGTCTATATGTTGGTATTTTAGCACCTTGGTTAGAAAGTTTCCTTTAAGCTGTAATTGAAGGTACGGCCGACCTCCAGAATGAACTCTAAGATTTTCACTGACAGCAACGATATCAGGGGTGTTGGCTGTGATGTTTTGAAAACACTGCCTCGTCACTACACAGACTGAACATACTCATCTTCATTCTACAGTAGAATGCTTATAAAGCATAGTGGACGATGTGAACTTAGATGAACACATACACACTGGAGACCAGGTAGCTTGCAAGGACCAAGTGAGGATTACTACACACTCGTACTGAATAAGACTGTATTTACCACACCATATTGGGCATGCTTGCATATACCAGTGAACAAGTCAAAGCACCCACTGGGTCTTAGGCCAGCGTAAAATTAAATAAAGATAACGTTTATAATGATGACCTTTCATGTCCCATGTTTGTGGTTTAGTAGCTGCTCTCCTTCCAGTACGCTTTAGGGGAGAAGCTGTTGGATTATACAGATCACACAATGACAGCGTCCGCCACCGTCATGAATGCCACTCTGGCGCATGTAACCATCAGAACACTGTCAAAATGCAGGTCAGTACTGTTTGTCTTGCTCTTTTTTCACATGCTTCACTCTCCCTTGAGGGTTCAGTTGTCTCAACACAGCTATTTTCAGCTCTATTATTTCTGTCTTGTTCCCTCCTCCAATCACTTACACACTTAGGAGTGAGGTGAGAGCGCACACTCTTCTCTACAACCTTCCAATACCTCTTTCAGTTGTTAGCTTTAACACAGATCTCTTATGCCACTTCTTTTGCTCTCCCTCTCTCGCCTTCTCATCAGAGATTGACCTGAAACGGAGTTGCATAGACGTTGACTTGGAGTCTATGGACATTGACCATGGAGAGGTAAGGACTATAAATGTGCAGATATGCCATCCTCCTCCCTTACATTAAATAGCATTGTTAAATGAATGCTGCTTGTTGTGTATCAACAAGGCTGTATACTGATGTTGAATGTCTTCCTTGATGTCATCTTCCGTACGTTTTTAGCAGTCAACTCCTTCATACTTTGAGCTACTTAAAACCATTTAAGTATCAGCATGTTCACCTTTAAGCCCATCTCAGACCCATTGTATAATATATGTACTAGTAGTGCACGGCCACAGTAAGTGAATTGCATGTTCTATGCTTTACAAATGCCCACACATGTTATGTGACGGATGTCATGTACACGTTCTTTCAGATTTTTAATATCTTTTATACTATAAAAAATATATATTCCATTTCAGGCTCGCTGGTCCTGGACTGTAAGGAGTGCCGTCCCCTGGTCCTGGAGGCCGGGAGGTTCCAGGTCATGGGGATGTTGGTGGACTCATCTAGGACCAGAACACAAGAGGTCACTTGCAACAATATCGCTTCTTGATTCAGTTCTGTGTGTTGGGGGAATGGCTTTAAGATCAGAGAAAAACAGTATTTAGCTCTTGTGAAGCCTTTTAACTCAAACTAGTGTATCAAAGCAAATCTTTAAGGTGTGTGTGTTCTGGTAGTAGTAGTTGCGTAAATCTACTGTATCTCTGTGCAAGGCACTGTGCAGGGCTGAGATGATTGTGTTGCCCTGCTATAATGAGGATAAACATCATGAAACTCAACCCGAACACCGGGTGCCAACATACCACCTACCATCAGCCAATAGACTTTGCCATCTATGGCCTTTAGAATGAAGTACATGTATCAATATGAGGTAATTAAAGACCTACACCTGTTCTTTCAAACAGGTCTTAAAGTTATGGGCATAGCCATGCAATTCTATACAACAGAGTGAAGATATAGTACAAAATACTATACTATTATATCCAACTAGTCTTGTGTATGGCATCTATGCATTCGTGTTAAGAGTATGTTATCAGTCACCAGATGTCTGTCTTCTGAGGAAACTGAATGTGGTCAATGACTTTGATTAACCCTCAATGCTGGTGGCAGTAATGTTTTTTGTCTGACACAAAGCCCAGTTGATGTCCTCTGCACTGGGCCTGATGTAATCAGACAAACAAACCTCAGACTCATATTCAATATTGATCCAGTGAAGGATGTAATTATAAAGCAGTAGTAAACAGGACAGATGTGAGACATAACAGGCACTGTATGTGTTCAATCAGTGGCAGTAAGTAGATCCACGACTGTAGGTAACATGGTTGAGAAATTGTGATGTTTGTTTAATTACCTTACTGCATTGCACTTTTTAAACATAGGCTATCAAAATGAACAGTTTGGTATTCAGCAGTAGTTACCTTGAGGTTCAGCATGTCAAACACCTCCCCTAACACTCCTGGTTCTTGTTTGAAGTGTTCTGATGACAGGGAGAGGAATCACCATCTCCTGGAGCAGCCTGTAGCAAAACAATGGTTTTATTGCCTAAAGGTGTAATTCCTCCATCAATCACTATGACGTGTGTGTGTGTGTTCAGCCTGAGGTTTCTGAGTGGCAGTCGTGATGGCAAGGCCCGGATTGAGCACTACCAACAACAGGAGTGATGACAATGGGTGGTAGCTTAGAATCTAGCTTTCCCATCTAAGCCTTAGATCACGTGATCTCAAATTCTCAGGATGGCCATGCCAAGTTACATGGGTGGGGGAATAGACTGGACCATTTAAACTCTACCTGGACATATTATGAAATAAAATGTTTTGATGAATGCAACTGGTGTCTTTGTTGTTTATTTATTGAGGCAATAACTTGCGAGA
Organism: Borostomias antarcticus; assembly: GCF_949987555.1. Classification (NCBI taxonomy): domain Eukaryota; kingdom Metazoa; phylum Chordata; class Actinopteri; order Stomiiformes; family Stomiidae; genus Borostomias; species Borostomias antarcticus. The sequence continues at coordinate 145,172 of NW_028176801.1, forward strand.
GGGTGTGGTATTTTTCCGCCACTGAGTACACCGTGCTCTGCAGAGCAAAAACCTTCCCTCCTAGAGCTACATGGCCCTGGTCATATTCCAATATCTCTCTCTCCCTCTCCCCCTCTCTCCCTCCCCTCCCCCCCCCCTCTCTCCCTCCCTCCCTCCCCCCCCTTTGTGTATGAAATGTGCTATATATAAATAAAGTTTGATTTGTTTTGATTCACTGCTTAGGCCTCCTGTTCAGCCACCCAGTGCGAGCGGTGGTGGTGGCCGTGAACTACATAGAGAGGTGCTGGGAGATCTACCAGGCCTTCTGCAGGGTCAGGAATGGTCAAGCCATGGAAGAGTCGGAAGATGAAGATGAAGATGATGATGACGACAAGGATGAGTTCAGAAAGCGACCCAAAATCTTTAGTAAGAAATGTATACCTGCACATTATATGTCCCACTACTCAGCTTGCCAGGTGAGGGGGAGGACCCGCATGCATGCGCACACACACACACACACACACACACACACACACACACACACACACACACTGGAGACCAGACAGGTGGCAACCATACACCTTGCACAAACCAAGTGAGGGTTAGTACACTCTCACACTCAATAACAGACTGTATTTACCACACCGCATTATGCATGCTTTTATCTACCAGAGAACAAGTCAAAGTCTTAGGCCAGCTGAAACCCACGTAAGACTAAATTAAGTCTATGTGAATGGCTTTTCATGTCCCATGTTTGTGTGTTTTCTCTCTGTTCTTGTTTATGCCAGAGCTGCTCTATTTACAGGATACTTTTGCGGTGAAGCTGTTGGATTCTACTGACCACACCGAGACACAGCGGCCACCACTGACTGCCCGAGCAGGTGTGTGCACATACACACACACGTACGCTCGATCCAGCGGGCATCCGCCACCGTTATCGAGCCGACATCACCCCTCTGGAGCCCGTACAGACAAGATTGGGTCTGTAACACCCTTAATATTACAAGATCATCTGGGCCGAACATCAGTTCCAACAAACGTTCCAGACCAGATTTCTCCTCCGATTGTCGGGAGGGATGAATAGGGGTTGAATCGGCCCAAATATCCTGTAGTATGAGCCTGGCAAACGACAGCGTTATTAGAGTGTCTGGAAGTGGATCTAACATTCTCATCTACATCCAGAAGTGATTGTCTTTGTGTTGGTGTGCGTTTGTGTTCATATTTGATGTATTTAAAAATATATATTTTTTTATATATTTTTCTCTGTCTCTCACCTCCCTCCCTCCCTCCAGTCTATGAGGAGATCTCCATAGACCCAGTGTGTGGCTGGAGGCTGGTCCTGGTCAAACCAGACCTGCACATAGAGGAGGAAGCAGATCGACTGTTGCCACTCTGTCAGCTCCAGTCACATGGGCCTGGCCTACACCATGGAGATGATTGCGGCTCTGGGCTGTGTGTGTGCACGTGCTCATTAAAGTTACAAACCTATTGAGACTTCTGTTTGAGTTGTCTTTGGCATTATTCAACTGTGATGTCCTCCAAGTACAGTAGCCTAGTTGATTTTGACACGTTTTTCCCCCATACTTTTCCGCTGCTGAAACACCCAATTTCCCCACACTGGAATTATTAAAGTATCTATCTATCTGTTCTCATTTGTTAATGGCGAAAACGTTTTGGGAGAGAATAAAGCCATGTGAGTTTTCAAATTCACTGTACACTAAGCATTTCAAGACCTCACTGTCTGATTACATCTCATGCAGGGTTTGCAATAGCCTGAGGTCAATATTGCCTGTGCATAATGGTGTCCTTGCACCATGTAACTGTAACTGTAGTTAGATCTTTCAAATGTTATAATAATGACTGTAGGCTAACTAGAAGTGCATTATTCACCATAACGGAGGCCAGAAGACATTAAGTTCAATATACATATCCAAGTGGGTCTACTGCTGCAACAATTGAATGTAAAATGTGAACTATAACCTTGTTTAGACCAGATTTGAATGAAGTACAGAGACGCGCGTGTGCACGCTGTGTTGTCAAGCTGCCCTAGCAACAGCTCATTCCGTCACCTTTAAATCGAAGGTAAGTTGACGTTAGTAATGTTAAGACAGTTGGCTAGCTAATACATCATAGCTAAACCATGTCAATGTTATCAATATGCAAATTATTGGTAAAATATCGTTAACTCACTTTGTAAGTTAATTCTGCCCAAGTTAAAATGTGTTTTTTTGTCGACCATTGTTTTAACGCTAGCCATCTAATGCTAACGTAAACGATACGATAGCACTGACGTGCCAACACCGGTGCCTGATAGATTCAATTAGTCATCGTATCCGCGCGAATTCTAACGTGGGAATGCTAATGCCACAGGGGCAATTTATATGGGCATTATATCTTTGTTTGTATGATAACTAAATCAGTGGTCATTTTGCTATAATCATTGCCTATCATCATTAAAGCATTTTTTCCTGGCCTTTCAAGACATCCTCGACGGGGCTTATATGTCCCGATCCGATCCATGCTCTTTCTTGGATATTTTATTTGATGTAATGTAATTTGATGTATGAATTGGGACTATCACGAGGTATCGCTTTGACTCTTAAATACATTAGCAGATGAGCTTTCGGAGGCATAGCTTCCTTTTTGGTAATATTTAGACTGAAATAAAATAATTAAGACAGCACGTATTATTTTGGCACGTCATTTCTGTGACTTTACGAATGGCCATCGATGTGTGCGGCATCGATTCATTCTTTTTTCAGCACCGCGCCCAGGGACAGCTCCTCTAACGATAAACGAAGTGGGAGGGGCATTGAGCGAAACTAGAAGTGCTGTCCCATTTAATTCACAGCCCTGCACCCTCTGGCCCTTCCAGCTGACGTCAATTAAGTGCTCAGGCCTCAGGCCACAAGTGCGAGGGGCCGCAAGTGCGGTTTGCGCACTCAGATTGGGATTCAGCTGATGTATCTTGGGATGGACCTAACGATGTATCTTCAGGCGCCCACTAAGGGATAGTCTGGGAAACACTCGTAGGAAAAACTGTCCCTTCGGCAAGGTATACCTTGAGAAGCGTCGTAGCGCAGAGAAGTTCGGCGAATCTGGGAAACGCAGCCCTGGTCTGTAGCTGTCTCAGTATCAGGCTGGTCTGTAGCTGTCTCAGTATCATGCTGGTCTGTAGCTGTCTCACTATCAGGCTGGTCTGTAGCTGTCTCAGTATCAGGCTGGCCCAGCGCTGGTCTGTAGCTGTCTCAGTATCAGGCTGGCCCAGCGCTGGTCTGTAGCTGTCTCAGTATCAGGCTGGCCCAGCGCTGGTCTGTAGCTGTCTCAGTATCAGGCTGGCCCAGCGCTGGTCTGTAGCTGTCTCAGTATCAGGCTGGCCCAGCGCTGGTCTGTAGCTGTCTCAGTATCAGGCTGGCCCAGCGCTGGTCTGTAGCTGTCTCAGTATCAGGCTGGCCCAGCGCTGGTCTGTAGCTGTCTCAGTATCAGGCTGGCCCAGCGCTGGTCTGTAGCTGTCTCAGTATCAGGCTGGCCCAGCGCTGGTCTGTAGCTGTCTCAGTATCAGGCTGGCCCAGCGCTGGTCTGTAGCTGTCTCAGTATCAGGCTGGCCCAGCGCTGGTCTGTAGCTGTCTCAGTATCAGGCTGGCCCAGCGCTGGTCTGTAGCTGTCTCAGTATCAGGCAGGTCTTTAGCTGAGCTGGTGCCCTTACGCCACATGGTTTCTTCCCAGACTCTAGAAGCCTAACTGAAGCGCTCCCCTCAGTCACCTGATTGGTTGAGTGTACTTTTCTGTATGTAGGAACAGTCTGTCACACCTATTGGCATGTGTGAAATATTGCAAAACCTTTGCGTTCAGTTTGCAAGCATAACACTAGGGTGTTTATATATAAAACTGTTCATTGTCACTGTTCAAGTCTAAAACTGTTCTAAACTGTTCATTCCAATGCATGAACATGAAATGAGTTACAATGAAATCAATGCTTTTAGATGTTGAATGTTTGCAAATGTATTTTTACATGTAACCATGTTTAGCCATTGAGATGTGTTTTATGTGTTTGTTTGTGTGTGTGTGTGTGTGTGTGTGTTTGTGTGTGTGTGTGTGTGCGCGTGCGCTGAACTATGAAGTTGATTGGAGCTTCTCATAGTCCCACAATGAACATAAAGGCTAGCGCCTCCTTATGGAGAGAATAAAACACTCCCTAATTATAAATAAGATATTAATGGATTGGATTAGGCATTTCAATGTATTGTACTATTTGTGCTAACCAGTGTACTTTTTTGTTACCTCTTTTCTCTTTCTCCATAGATTTGATAGTGACTCAGGTAAGTTAACCAATGTGGGAGATGTATTTTGATTATACAGTTGTGGGTACGACCTGGAGAGTGGGGAGGTGATGTCGTCATTTTGGAAATGCAACTTTCTAGATGTCTTTAATGATGTCTTTTAACTGCAGTCTGGTAGTTTCTGTTAAACACATAATGGCATCAGACTTCACCAATCTGTTGATCTAATGTCTAAATAGGCCTAATTGATGTGGCCTTACACTTTGAAAACCTCTGGGCTACATATTGTGTATCTAATTGTTCATCTCTCTTCACAGAGCAACTTGTTGGTTCAACTTGTTGGATAGCCTACCCGCATCAGTAAGTCACACTGCACTCATTACCATTACCATGGGGGGGGGGGTGCAGGGCGGCTGTAGCTCAGTTGGTAGAGTGGGTCGTTCAGTGGTTCGAATCCCAGCTCCGACTGTCCACATTGAGCAAGACACCTTACCCCATCTGGGGCTTTTTCAATTGTGATCAAGCGCTTTAAAGAAAGTGTGTTTCCCCAGCCAGACCTTTCTCCAGCGCTGGCACAGCATAAACAATTAATTGTTCTACCCAAGTGAAATTATTGACACTGACATATGGGGATGCCACTGATTTTAAGAATTGACATGTTATTCTGTACCCAAGGCAACCCATATTTGTTAACATTCACCACTTCTAAAGCTGAAACGATAACACTTGATGTGTGTGATGTGTCCTGGATTTGGAAATAAAATACAATAAAACATAATATACAAGCAGTTTGGCATAATATTTGCTAGCTTAGCAGTACATGCATTTTAAAGGGAAGACTGCTGAAACTTAAAAGCCTCAACACCATTTTTTCTTTGTCTTACAGGTGTTCCACTGCTACTGCCACCAAAACAGCTTTTATCAAAGCTTTCTACTTCAAAAGCATTCTATCTTTCTCTCTCTCTCTCTATCCCGCTCTCTCTTTTTTTACAAGCAATCTACTTAACAAGCATTCAATCTTTATCTCTCTCTCTCTGTCCCGCTCTCTCTTTTGTTACACGCAATTCCAAGCATTTACAGCAATTCCAAGCATTTACAGCAATTCCAAGCATTTTCCATTACAGACCATTTACCAGAACCCATATGGTTCTGGCATTTACCAGAGCCCTTCTTCACAGAACCCATTTACAAGAACCCTTCTTCACAGACAATTTCTCAGCAACCTCTTCACAGCATATATCTCAGCATCTGTTTTACTAGCATTCTATTTAAAAGCATTTCTGATCAAAAGCATTTCATTACAAGCCTCTTTCTCTCATCTATCCTGTTCTGTTCTATACTGAAGCAGAGTTTTGAGTGATTTATTTTCAACCCGAATAGCAATAGATTTACAACTACATTGTTTAGATATCAGCATTGAATTGTATTTGCACAGCATTTGCATTTAAGTCAAAATAATACTAAATATGTTGCTTTGATATATTTGAAAAGTACATTTTATTACTGATTGTCCCAGATCTATATTAAGTACATTTGTTTAGTAGAATTAATCTAATTTAAAGTTAATTTGTTTAGTATAATTTATTTAATTTGTATTAGCTAAGTTTTTGTTCTGCGTTGAGATACTTTAATAAAATAAATAAACCAACAAGGAACTCGAATTGATTTGTGGCTTTGGAAAACAACAATGCCAAAGAAGTGTAAGAGGTCCCAAGTTGCAAGACTGCGCTGCCAACGGTCAACTGAGCTTCACTGTGAAACAACTGAACAGGAAGAATGTGCTGGTCCTCAGAGCCCTGGAGAGGTGAAGGTGTCTGCAGTGTCTCGTGCTCAGAGTGCAACACAGGGAGGTCTACGTAATGCATCGTGTGTACAACAGGTATCTTATGCAGACATTGTCAAGAGAGTACTTCACAGTGATGATCCGTGTGTACCAGGGCCATCTCATGCGTACCAGGTAAACCACAAAGGTCGAAGTGATGTGCCATGTCAACCACAGGTATCGTACACAGACACTGTAACGAGGGGACGTGATCCGTGTGTAGCAGCACCTTCTCATGCAGACTCTGTAAACCTGGGAGATCAGCCTTCTGTAAAACATGTCTGTGCATCCCGCAGCCAGGATTCTCCTAGATATGGCAAATTCAGAAATACCCAGTGTACATGTAATTCACTAACTTTCCTTGCATTCCTTCATGAGAATGAAAACATCACCACAGCAGACCTCAACCTCGTTTTGGATAAGGGTGACGTTATGTATCAACAGGCCAGGAAAAGGTTTCCTCAGCACATCTTTTTGACTACTGACGAGCTACCCCATGAAGCCCCAGCACGCAGGTTTACACACCATGTGAACATGGAACACCTTTCCAGATATGGCACATTAGGAGACCCTCTACCTGGAGCTGTAGATAGCTTTCTGGACCTAGAGGCAGGATTGAGCTGCTTGTTATCAGATGTGCAGTATGCATTGCTGTTGATGACAGGGTTATGTATTGCAGTATTCAGAACTACGACAGGCAGATATGGTTTCTTCGACCCCCACTCCAGAACAGCTGATGGTTTGCCCCCACTCCCGGGATCACACACTCGTGGTACTGCTGTCATGCTGACATTCACACATCTCAGTGATATGATTGACAGGCTCCTAAAGTATCACAAGATTTTGGGCACACAGTCCTCCTGTAACTATGAGTTGAAGCCTGTTGAGTTTTACAATGTGAACACAGTCAACCTGAACGATGCCATCCCAGACACAGAGAGTCGGCCTACAACTCACACTGCTGCTGTATCAACTGCTGATGCTCTTCAAAATGAGTCAAGCCTGAGCGCTCCAAAGGTAAACACTGTTGTCACTGATGTATGTGAAGTATTATCCACTGATATGGAAATTGAACCAGAGCCATCAAGCTTAAATTCTGTCACATCACCTGATGCTCCTCAAAGTGAGTCAAACTCAACTGCAGCAACGACAGTGATGAACACTGATGCCACCGATGTCTCTGACAACATATTACAGGGAATGTCCACTAACATCACTTGTAGACCTGTATCATTTACGAGACATGAATCAAACTCATCTGTTCCACTGATAAATACTCTCGCCAGTGATGACATCTCCCGTAAACTGTCAAAACTTAATACGCAGCAAAGGAGAAAATTTAAGAGGAGACTATTGCTTAATGGAAAGACATCACAAAGAAAGGAGAATCAGAAAAGGAAAGAAAGGGCAAAGTATGCTTCAAATGAAGAACACAGACAAGGAAAGCTAAAGTACTTTACCAACCACTATCGTATCAATTCTATATTACGACAAAAGAAAAGACTGTTTATTATCAACAGATACAGAAACAACGTAGAGTTTAGAGAGAGGCAAAAACAGTTTATTATCAAGAGATACAGAAACAACGTAGAGTTCAAACACAGACAAAAACAGTTTATTATCAAGAGATACAAAAACAACGTAGAGTTTAGAGAGAGGCAAAAACAGGTTATTATCAAGAGATACAAAAACAACGTAGAGTTTAGAGAGAGGCAAAAACTGTTTATTATCAACAGATACAAAAACAATATTGACTTTAGGCAGAGGCAGCGATCTTATATCACTCAGCGGTATGCACATGACCAAGAATTCAGGGTGAGACACAGACAACTAATGAGACAGAGAATGCAAGACAGATATAAGAACAATCTTGCATTTAGGAGCAACATGAAATGTGCAGCGAAAATAAGAAGGAAATACAGATGGATAAACTGTGGACAAACACGTGAGAGTGACAACCCTGTGATCAAAGAGGCCATATCTCTTTTCAGATCAAAAATAAAGGCCGGCCCCACTTATGTGTGCACTGTCTGTCATAAGGCATCATTTCCAAACCAGGTACGACCCTGCACAAGGTCATATTACATCAAAAATCCAGCCGTGGTTGCAGCATGCCTGACAGGAAAGTATGTCCATGTGTGTCATGTTGACTGCAGGAATGAACAACAGTGCAAGGTGCCTGATGAGAGAAGGAGAGAGTGGATTTGTTACACCTGCCATAATCATCTAAAGAATGGAACCATGCCAACCCTCGCTGTGGCAAACAAGTTAGAGCTCGCCGACATCCCTCCTGAACTGTCTGATCTCAACATACTGGAGAGACATCTCATAGCCAAATGCATTACATTTGCAAAAATTATTCCTCTTCCCAAAGGCCGACAGAGATCAATCCGCGGTAACGTTGTTTGTGTCCCATCGGAGGTACAGGAGACAGTCAATGCTCTGCCCAGACTGAGAAGTGAGTCTCAAGTCATGAGAGTAAAACTGAAGAGACGGTTGTGTTACAGAGGTCATCAGCTGTTCCAGACTGTTACCTGGTCCAAACTAGTGCAGGCGCTGCATAAACTCAAACAC
>NW_028176800.1:0-20000 GCF_949987555.1 Borostomias antarcticus
ACACACGCTAACATGTAGCCTACAGTACAATAACACGCTAAACACACATGCTAACATGTAGCCTACAAAACCAAGCTAAACACACAAGCTAACATGTAGCCTACAGTACAAAACCAAGCTAAACACACATGCTAACATGTAGCCTACAGTACAAAACCAAGCTAAACACACACGCTAACATGTCAATACCATGCTAAACACACATGCTAACATGTCAATACCATGCTAAACACACATGCTAACATGTCAATACCATGCTAAACACACATGCTAACATGTCAATACCATGCTAAACACACATGCTAACATGTAGCCTACAGTACAATACCAAGCTAAACACACATGCTAACATGTCAATACCATGCTAAACACACATGCTAACATGTCAATACCATGCTAAACACACATGCTAACATGTAGCCTACAGTACAATACCAAGCTAAACACACATGCTAACATGTCAATACCAAGCTAAACACACATGCTAACATGTCAATACCATGCTAAACACACATGCTAACATGTCAATACCATGCTAAACACACATGCTAACATGTCAATACCATGCTAAACACACATGCTAACATGTCAATACCAAGCTAAACACACATGCTAACATGTCAATACCAAGCTAAACACACATGCTAACATGTCAATACCAAGCCAAACACACATGCTAACATGTCAATACCAAGCTAAACACACACGCTAACATGTCAATACCATGCTAAACACACACGCTAACATGTAGCCTACAGTACAATACCACACAGGCACTCACCCCCCGCAGTAGATTAACCGGCATTAAGGTTCTAAACCGAAGTGAGATTACAAAAACAAAAAAATATCTCCACAAATGATGTTCAATATGACAACGACACTAGCGGCCGGTTAACCAGCTCCCCACCAGTCTGAGAGAGGGAACGAGCACAAAGGTTGTGTTTGGAGAATTTTATGTCACATTTTTGTACAGGCTTAGTTGATTTGATATTTCCAGGTGTCAGATTCACCTTTCCAAAGTCCCGGGAGAGTGCCAGCTCTGGACCCAAGGACCAGCGGGGTTTGAGTAGAACAGGCTTTTCAAGTGTTGACATTTTCCATGCTATTGTGTTTTAAAAGGCACCCCCAAGATTATGTGACATTTGATATAATACTGAATCTCTACTGTCCTTACTTGGATAAAGCGTGTTCAAGGTGCATAATATGCGCACACATGCTCGTACACTGACATACATGCCCACGCGCATTCATACTGTACACCATCACACACAGACGACACAGAACGCTGATAAGATGGCTAATAGAAATGGACACACACACACACCCACACACACACCCACACACACACCCACACACACACACACACCCACACACACACACACACACACACACACACACGCACACACACACACACCCACACCTACACACACACACACACAGACACACACACCTACACACACACGCACACACACACACACACACACACACACCCACACCCACACCCACACCCACACACACACACACACACACACACACACACACAAGTAGGGCTTGTCAGTCACTCCGTATCAGTGCTGTAAACCAGCAGAAATGAAGGGAAGAAGAGAGAGAGAGACGTGTTTATCAGAATGGAAGAAGAGAGAGAGAGACATGTGTTTATCAGGCTCTTTTCAGACACAGATTGCGTCGTCTCTCGGCATTGTGGCGCTCCGACGGTTAGCCGGCCTATCAGACGACAGGAGGAGATGAAGCCGGCCTATCAGACGACAGGAGGAGATGAAGCCGTCTGGGAGAATCCTGCAGCATCGACACTTTCTACCCTGAGCTGGTCATTCATGTGCTTATCAGGGAGGAGGAGGAGGAGGGATGGAGGGTGAGAGAGGGAGAGAGAGAGGGAGGGAGAGAGAGAGGGACGGAGGGAGAGAGAGGAAGAGAGAGAGAGAGAGAGAGAGAGGGAGAGGTAGAGAGGGAGAGAGAGGGAGATACAGAGGGAGGGAGGGAGGGATGGAGAGAGATAGAGGGAGGGAAAGAGAGGGAAGGGTAGTGATATGGAGGGAGGGAGGGAGGGAGGGAGGGAGGGAGTGATGGATGGAGGGGTAGAGGGAGGGAGGGAGTGATGGATGGAGGGGTAGAGGGAGGGAGGGATGGAGGTAAGGGTAGAGGGAGTGATGGATGGAGTGATGGAGGGAGGGGTAGAGGGAGGGGTAGACGGGGGGATGGAGTGATGGAGGGAGGGGTAGAGGGATGGATGGAGGGAGGGGTAGATGGGGGGATGGAGTGATGGAGGGAGGGGTAGAGGGATGGATGGAGTGATGGAGGGAGGGGTAGAGGGATGGATGGAGTGATGGAGGGGTAGAGGGATGGATGGAGTGATGGAGGGAGGGGTAGAGGGATGGATGGAGGGAGGGATGGAGGGGTAGAGGGATGGATGGAGTGATGGAGGGAGGGGTAGAGGGATGGATGGAGTGATGGAGGGGTAGAGGGAGGGATGGAGTGATGGAGGGAGGGGTAGAGGGATGGATGGAGTGATGGAGGGAGGGGTAGAGGGATGGATGGAGTGATGGAGGGAGGGGTAGAGGGATGGATGGAGTGATGGAGGGAGGGGTAGAGGGATGGATGGAGTGATGGAGGGGTAGAGGGAGGGATGGAGTGATGGAGGGAGGGGTAGATGGATGGATGGAGTGATGGAGGGAGGGGTAGAGGGATGGATGGAGTGATGGAGGGAGGGGTAGAGGGATGGATGGAGGGAGGGAGGGAGGGGTAGAGGGATGGATGGAGTGATGGGGGGAGGGGTAGAGGGATGGATGGAGTGATGGAGGGAGGGGTAGAGGGATGGATGGAGTGATGGAGGGAGGGGTAGATGGGGGGATGGAGTGATGGAGGGAGGGGTAGAGGGATGGATGGAGTGATGGAGGGAGGGGTAGAGGGATGGATGGAGGGAGGGGTAGAGGGATGGATGGAGTGATGGAGGGAGGGGTAGAGGGATGGATGGAGTGATGGAGGGAGGGGTAGAGGGAGGGATGGAGTCGGAGGATGGAGAGGAGAGGATGAGGGAGGAGCCTGATAAAGACATGGTCGCCCTCAGGCCCCTGGAGGACCCACGCTGGACCACACTGCAAGGCGTGAGTGTGTGTGTGTGTAGCAGTACCTGTACAGTGTGTGTGTGTGTGTGTGTGTGTGTGTGTGTGTGTGTGTGTGTGTGACTGAGGGGATGAAGAATGACAGAGATGCATCGGAGAGCAATGTGAATCACAGTGAGTCTGCTGCTTCAGCAGTCAATCTATCTGCATACAAATCACAGTGTGTGTGTGTGTGTGTGTGTGTGTAGCAACTAGTAAAGGTAGTATACACAACCATATACACACACTGGATGGATGGTATGTGCCACAATATACTGTAGAATATGTAAATGTGATCCCTGTATCTATGAGAAAATGCCTTTATGCCTTAGTGTGTAGGTGTGTGTTTGCGCGCGTGTGTGTGTACTGTAGGTGTGTGTTTGAGTGTATGTGTGTGTACGTGTATGTGTGTTTGTGCATGTGTAGGTACACATACATAGATTGTATGTGTGTGTGTGTGTGTGTTTGCACGTGTGTGTGTCCATTTCTATTAGCCATCTTATCAGCATTCTGTGGCGTCCCAGGCGGGATAAGCTGGGAGTGTGAGGAGAGGCTGTGATAGGCTGGGAGTGTGAGGAGAGGCTGTGATAGGCTGGGAGTGTGAGGAGAGGCTGTGATAGGCTGGGAGTGTGAGGAGAGGCTGTGATAGGCTGGGAGTGTGAGGAGAGGCTGTGATACGCTGGGAGTGTGAGGAGAGGCTGGGATAGGCTCTCCATCATTCTCCCCTCACCCACCTTCATTAAAACCATCACCCAGAGTAGGGAAATCTGAGGGGAAGAGCGGGCAGCATTCATCCATTCATCCCCGCACACATTCATCCGTTCATCCCTGCACACATTCACCCGTTCATCCCTGCACACATTCACCCATTCATCCCTGCACACATTCACCCGTTCATCCCTGCACACATTCATCCATTCATCTCTGCACACTGCCTATCTCTCTCTGTTTGTAAAAGTAATGAACTACTCTCGAGTCTGAACGCAAGACCGGACTGAGACAGAGGTGGGAGCAGGACTGGACACATGGATGAGTGTGTGTGTGTGTGTGTGTGTATATATATATATATATATATATATATATATACGACATACAGTAACAGTACAGACCTCAGGCTATACCTCAGACTATCTGAGACACTGTAACAGTACAGACCTCAGACTATATATTCCATCAATACCTCGGACTATCCGAGCCCTTTGGTTAAACCGTTAGCTAGCTTCAGGTAAAACAAGGGCACAGTGAGCCAGTCATGATGACCCCACAAGTGGTGTGTGCTTTATTGTGTGTGTAAGTAGTGTGTAAGTTGTGTGTGCTTTAGCCGTTTACATGTATTTGGTGAAAAGGGGCTGTGTTCATGATATGAGAATTTATATTACCTATTTTTTGACATTTTAATTGGCTTTTCAAGCCACTTCGCAGATAACGTGATATTTTCTTTATGAATATATTACATGTTTTAAATGTTAGTCATCGTATGTGCATAGTATTTAACCTCTGTAAATCCAGAAAACAGCACAAATGACTCTCCTCAATTGTCAGGCAAACGTAGCGTACACCAGTCTGTTCTTTTGTCTTTAATGTGAAGCAGATGCAGTTACAGTGCATGTATGCTTTTGTCTGACTCTCTGCAGCGATATACAGTAAATCAAATTGTTCAATGTAGTATGATACACACCGTATGCAGTGAATCTAAGAGTTCAATGTTGTATTATACAGCAGCTTCTGACCACTTGGTTTCATTCATTCTGTTCAGCTTCAGAACGCCCCGACTAGATCCTAATTGCGCTAGAGGAACAAGCCTCTAAGCGCATGACCAATCAGTGATCTTAGAAGTAGGGCTGCACAATTAATCGTGAATTAATCGAAATCGCGATTATGACATCCGCAATTAGCTAATCACAAAAGGCCACACTTAATGTGATTAATAATTTTGCTTTGAATCGAGTGTGCTAGGACTACACGGACGAATCCCAGGCGCTTATGCTGTCTGACCAATCACATGCGTTCCCGCTGAGTGCGCTGTGCGCAGCAATTTCACAGAGAAGACAGATATCAGTAGGTCAAGACAAGTGTCACAAGAGTACCTGCAGCCGTGAGTAGTGAAAAAATTAGCGACAAGGTCAGTGAGTTAGTAGCAAGAAAGGGATCAACGTCCGTGATTTGGGAGCATTTTGGTTATTATATATTAATATTATATATTAAATATGAATCGCAATTATTAATCGCAATTAGCATTTTGAAGCAAATAATCACAATTATTATCTTTTGTCATAATCGTGCAGCCCTACTTAGAAGTAGAGAGCTCAGATCTGCATTCCACAGCCAAATCCCACAGACTCCCCACCTAACGGCATGACTAACTTTGTCACGGTTATATACATATAATGACGTAGCCATACTCGTTCTGATCTGTCCAACATGATCAGAGTATAGAGTCATCTGATCTACGTTGTGAAACATACCTAACCCCAATACTATCCTAGGAGAATCCAAACATTTAGAAAAAGCACCAAAATACCTACTAGGAGAATCCAAACATTTAGAAAAAGCACCAAAATACCTACTAGGAGAATCCAAACATTTAGAAGAAGCACCAAAATACCTACTAGGAGAATCCAAACATTTAGAAAAAGCACCAAAATACCTACTAGGAGAATCCAAACATTTAGAAGAAGCACCAAAATACCTACTAGGAGAATCCAAACATTTAGAAAAAGCACCAAAATACCTACTAGGAGAATCCAAACATTTAGAAAAAGCACCAAAATACCTACTAAACACCTCAAGCTCTGAACTCTGTGGATTAAGAAAGTAGATAGATCCTGAGTACTAGTAGAAAAGACTTCTACTAGACCGATTACTGAGACACCAAAGATAGTTTTTTATGTACAAAGCAAAATGTACTCCAATGGGGAAAAATGGAACGTGGCGAGCGTTCATGTGGGTACTTGTGACGGACGAACGGAGATACGAACACACGCGCACATGTACACCCTCCCCCTGCCCCCGATAGGATGCTTACTCTGAGCTAATCAACTAAATGCATTAGGACCGCTAGGAATCAATGGATCAATTGGCCAAACAGATGGCTTATTTAGCTGAGGTTTGCTGAGCCTGGTCCTAGATGACATCTGCACCCCCCTGACATACTGGTTCTCTCCTGTCCAGTGTAGGACCCCATGACATACTGGTTCTCTCCTGTCCAGTGTAGGACCCCATGACGTACTGGTTCTCTCCTGTCCAGTGTAGGACCCCATGACATACTGGTTCTCTCCTGTCCAGGCTAGGAGACAGACAAGAATGCAAAAGGAGAGGAAGTGTTGGGGCAAGTCTCTCTCTAAGTAAGTAAGTAAGTAAGTAAGTAAGTAAGTAAGTAAGCAAGCAAGCATGCAAGCAAGCAAGCAAGTAAGTAAGTAAGTAAGTAAAATGTATTCATGAAGCGCTTTTCACACACAGTCACAAAGTGCTTTACAAAGATGATAAACACATAGCTACAAAGATGCAGAGTGTAGTAGTACACCATCCTTGCCCCCACACCGCTGTGTGCGAACAAAACACTGCTCTGTGCCCCCCCTGGCTGTGTTATTTATGGGGGTCCTGTTTTTAATTTCACCCCAATCTCTCCGTTCCGTGGTTCAGAGTGCTGCCTGCCGGCCTCCTCCTTCTCTGAGGTGCTGAGCAGCACCGCGCCTGCTGTCCTCTTGGCCCAGAATGCTAATATCTGACCTTGTTTTCACGGCTGACCTTTACTCTGGCTCAGATTAAAACGCTGATCTCCCTTTCCAGAGAAAGAGAGAGAGAGAGAGAGAAAGAGAGAGAGAAAGAAGTGAGGAAAATAATAATAAAGAGAGCGAGACTCCTATTACCTTGACCACAGCTGAGGAAGAAGAGAGTGGAAGAAAGCCTCCATACATTGGTCGACTCTGTAAACATGTTAATTAGTTAGTTAACGAAGGGAATGCTAATCAACATGCTAATGAGTTATTAATGTACATGTCGACGAGTCAAATCGCTGTAACTACAGTGTAGCGTCTCCTACAGTGAAACATTGGCTCCCAACTGTTGTTTGCCTTCTCTGGCTCTCTTACCTCAGGTGTTCATGTTAGTAGCCGCAACACCGTCCGCTCCTCTCATGCACTGATTAAACTCCCTGACCCCTTCTCTCTTTGAAGCTGCCCTCTCCTCTTAGCCGCCGTTTGATGCTAACCACCCCCTCACTTTCAAATGTAGCACCTCCTACTCTCTCTCTCTCTATCGCTCTTAAATTATACTGACAGGCTCTGTGGTGTCCACAACTAGGCGATATATGAAGTTGCGGCTGCATTCCAGTTGCCTGGGAAGTAAGAATTTGTTTTGCTACGGTAGTCGGTGTGACCGGTGTTACTCGGTGTTCGGGCATTGACAGTGTATTCACTGAGTCATTACTTTACCACCACCACACCGTTATGGCATATGGCTATAGCGTCACGTGGCTACAGGTAGCTAGTTCACGTTAACAGCTAACCTAGGAATTTGCTTTGGACATTGTGCATATTCCTACAGTAGTAGGCTATGTTGAAAAACTACATGGCGATAAACTAATTCTGATTATAAAGTAGCACAGGACCGAGTGTAAAGTTAATAGCTTATCTTACTTTACTGTGATCGCGCATTTGCAGGCAAGCCATGGGGGCATACAAATGCAGTGCTGTTCAAAGTAAGGCAAAGGTCTAACGTTGAAGATTAAAGTAAGCGCTCTCTTATTGTAGACGGCGTTACCTGGAATACCAGTGTTGTCATGGGTTAATTAGTCCGTGGGAACAGGCTGTCCTATCTTCAAATGGTATTGAGTCCAGCCAGACCTTTCTTAAGCGCTAAGCTATGTATGACTAGTACTTGTACAGTATATCTACACCAGGTATCTAAAAGGGTCATACGTTAAGGAGATCAATAGATATGTTGTGGAAATAACCTAGCCTACGATAGCCATTCTATTGTTAGCAATGTTGCTGCTATTGTTAGCAATGCTTCTGTCTAACATACTAGCCATGCTATCCCTCTGTTAGCAATGCTACTGCCTAACATGATAGCCATGATATTGTTAGGCCTGTCAATACTACTCAGAGATGGGCAAAAATACATCTAAATGAATGTATCAAATAAATGTATCAAAATAAAATACAAAATACTGGTGCCAGAAAATGTATCAAAATACAATACATATATTTTGTATTTAAAATATAGGAAATAGGTTTGGGATAAATGATATACAGAGCTCTGGTGACCCCACAAACAGGGAGAACAGTCACAGAATGTCAATGTAACTAAGCAAAGCTATTAAAAGACAACAGCTTGATTGATTATGTATACATATTTTTATTAATGGGGGGAGCTGATGTTTTTCCATCATTTCAGGTAGTTTGTCTCTTAAAGTGGTCAGCTGATTCAAACTGTCATACATAGAATTCCAACATGTTGGCTGTGGTGTTTTCAACTGTTCTTTTGTCACTTCTGACAGGAGCTTTGTCGTCCTAGACAGCATACTAGCGTTATTAGCATGTTAGCATCGATCATTAGTTTGAGATTATAATTTACTTTGACAGAGAATCCGTTGAATTTGAAGATCTGAAGTCGTGAGCAGCGTGGCACTGGTAGTGTGGGTCAATTTGCATCCACGTGAGCACGCCTGTCAAGTCTGAGAGCTGCGCGGTTCCCTGTCCACCAACGGTCTAGGTAGTTAAACAGCAGTAAGATAACTAGCTAGCTAACTTGTTCACTGTCTACAGTCTTTGGAGCTCTGCGCTAAACTTTTTTCAACAAAAAAAAAGGGGAAAAAAGCCTAGGGACGTGCCTTAAAACATTATTTATTGTTACATCCAATATTATAAGAATATGTATTATTTTTGTTTTTTTATTCGTGGAGTAAGTATTTTGAGTATTTTAAATACAAAATTACTCCACACTAAAATATTTTGTTACAAATTACATTTGATTTTTTTATCGGCCGTATCAAATACAAATTACAAAATACTCCAAAGTAATTGAAATACGTATTATACGTATACGAATAGAAATACTGCCCATCCCTGATGCTACTGCCCAACATGATAGCCAAGCTATTGTTATCAATGCTACTGCCCAACATGATATCCTTGCTATTGTTATCAATGCTACTGCCCAACATGATAGCCTTGCTATTGTTATCAATGCTACTGCCCAACATGATAGCCAAGCTATTGTTATCAATGCTACTGCCCAACATGATAGCCTTGCTATTGTTATCAATGCTACTGCCCAACATGATAGCCTTGCTATTGTTATCAATGCTACTGCCCAACATGATAGCCTTGCTATTGTTATCAATGCTACTGCCCAACATGATAGCCAAGCTGTTGCTATCAATGCTACTGCCCGACATGATAGCCAAGCTATTGCTATCAATGCTACTGCCCAACATGATAGCCAAGCTGTTGCTATCAATGCTACTGCCCAACATGATAGCCTTGCTATTGCTATCAATGCTACTGCCCAACATGATAGCCAAGCTATTGTTATCAATGCTTCTGCCCGACATGATAGCCTTGCTATTGTTATCAATGCTACTGCCTAACATGATAGCCAAGCTATTGTTATCAATGCTACTGCCCAACATGATAGCCTTGCTATTGTTATCAATGCTACTGCCCAACATGATAGCCTTGCTATTGCTATCAATGCTACTGCCTAACATGATAGCCAAGCTATTGTTATCAATGCTACTGCCCAACATGATAGCCTTGCTATTGTTATCAATGCTACTGCCCAACATGATAGCCTTGCTATTGTTATCAATGCTACTGCCCAACATGATAGCCTTGCTATTGTTATCAATGCTAAGCTTGAAGAAGACCCAATACGAGGCACACTTTCATTTGTGGTGAAAAAAAATAAAATAAAAATATATAATTATTTAAATACATAATTGTGGTTTGTAGCAGTTTGTGTTAGGTCATCATTAATTTTCAAAGTGTATTTATTACTTAAACTAGGCTACCTTAATAAAAAAAATCATAATCCACCAATGGCACAACTCGTCCGTCGACCTCAACTATTTCCGGTTTGATCTGTTACCGCAAAAAAAATGAGATCTGACTGTACTGCTCAGTGCTCAACAAGCTACAACTAGACAACCTGCTCACAATGGCGAAAAGAGCTATAAAAACAATTGACCACTTCTTCATAAAAAAATAAAATAAAACTGGCAATGCTAATGAAGAAGCTACCACTCGAAATGACACCGCAGCAGGTGCAATCGAATGCAGAAGTGCTCCAGAGGCTATCGAAGCTAGCACTAGCAACTTCACCACATGGATGTATTAATAGAACTGCGAGGAAGCTAGCACCAGCAGGCAGTTGCAGTTCGATGTTGTGATGTTGGGTATGGCCTAGTGCTCGGTTATAAAGTCATATTGACATGCTTGTAGTGTCTAGAAGAAGTATGAAACATTGTGCATATTGAATTGTCATACGGATTTCTTATTAGCATACTGTTCACAACTGGTATTCTTTGTAAATAGATGGGACGGGACGGCAGAACTGTGTTGTTTTTTTCTCACGTCAAAATGTTGCCCCCCCTACTCTCAGAGGGTAAAATCCTATGATATCGGCCGTTGTATATGATCGTAAGTTACCTCATAACATGGCTAATGCTAAATTCCGAACCTGTCCTTTAAAGAAATAGGCATTTCATGGATATGGCTCATAATGCTAAATACCAGTCCTATCCTTTAAAGAAATATAGGCCTATATCGTATTCTCTGCTGGAAGAAGAAGCTCCTTATTTCTTATTTGATGCTCAACACCCCTGCCTGCTTCTCTCTCCCTCCCTCCCTCTCCCTCCCTCTCTCTCCCTCTTCCTCTCTCTCTCTCTCTCCCTCCCTCTCTCTCTCTTTCTCCCTCTCTCCCTCTCTCTCTCTCCCTCTCCCTCCCTCTCTCTTTCTCCCTCTCTCTCTCTCCCTCCCTCTCTCTCTCTCTCTCTCCCTCCCTCCCTCTCCTTCTCTCTCCCTCCCTCTCTCTCTCTCTCTCTCTCCCTCTTCCTCTCTCTCTCCCTCTCTCCCTCTCTCTCTCTCCCTCTCTCTCCCTCCCTCTCTCCCTGGTGTTCAGAGGAGGAGGGCAGGGACACGCAGTGCTTTGGCAGGCGGGCCGTAGTATCCGAGCAGGGGGGGGACCGGCCGAGCTGCCAAGGACCCACATCTGTCTCTGATCACTGGGTATACAGGCGGCCAGCAACCGCAAACAGCCCATACACACACACACACACACACACACACACACACACACACACACACGAGGACCAAATAGCCTAAGAGTAGCTAACCTACAGGGACGAGCAAAACACAATTGTGTATCCAACTTTAGGAGTGGAGGGGAAGTCACGATTTTGACAATTACTGGCTGTAACTGTATCTCACTAGCCTACAGACGAAACTTTGGATGGAGAGCTGACGGAGGCGAGGTTCTGAACTGCCGAGTCAGCAGCGACCGGACAAATGAAAACGTCTTTTATGTATTTTTTTGTCTTTTTCGGACGTCCAAAGACATCCAATTAGGAGCCAGAATGAGTTTATTTTAGACGTTCAGATTTTGAACCCGTTCTGCATGTCCACAGACGTCTTAGAGGGGTCCAAGCCAGACGTGTGAATATTGAGGGGGTCCAGCAGACGTACAAATGGGGTTCTGGACCGACGGACGTTATTAAGACGTGTTCTGAACGTCTCCCTGACGTTGTGTGTTTGCTGGGTCAGATAGGAGCGTTTCTGCGGAGATGATGACCAGTAGGATAATGGTAGCCTAATAGTAGTCTACGCTAATAATGGTGATAGGCTAATATTGATGATGATGATGATGATGATGATGATGATTATGATGATGATGAGTGACTGAGATGCAACATGAAGGTGTTTCCCTCAAAGCTAAGCCAACTAGAAGCATTTCAACTGTAACACAATAACCAGTGCGGTCTATTTTAAACCTGTAGCTCTCCACCGTCGGGTAGGCTACTAAAGTAGGAAATATGAAATTCATGTCACGAAAAGGCAACAAGAAGAAAAGAACGAGGTTATAAACAAAAACATCCATATGATTGCCTTGTTCACAGTCAGTCCAATAGCAGCTTTCCACGTCAATCAGGGACTCAACTCAATACAAAACACCACCAGATGAAATCATTTCGGAAGAAAAGCTATTTTAAGGCTGTAGGCCTATAGGCTACGTCGTTTTTTAGACCCCCTTAATCGAACCAGCCTAGAAGCCCCGATTCACTAAATTGTAGCCCTGCAACATCATTCAACTCAACTGTTCAAATAAACCACGTTATTTTGCCATGTGGTTAAATAGTCCTTATTCTGTAAATTGCAAATTGAGAAATTAATTAATTATTAATTAATTATTTCCATTATCCTACAACGATTTTGTGTCATCACGCCTTTTTCGGGGGTTGATCGGATGCGTTTCTATTCCCGCACTGGAAGCTGTTGACGGGGACAGGGGGGTCACACACACACACTCCTCACTTGAGCAGGACAAACATGTCCTTCATGCCAGTGTTGAATGAACTTTTACGGAATAGCCTATTGCCAGAACACATGGTTTCAGTTATCAGACAATGGCCATCTGATGCCATTCTCCATATGCGTTGAAATTCATGATTTGAAACACATGGACCGTTTCTTTAAAAAAAAAAAACACACACACACACACTAAAACACGGGTCTTCCCCAGGAAAACATTTCACGTGGACGTTGAAAACTTGAGCCAATGGCTTTACGGTGTAAGATTTGTTTACAAAGTTGAAACTAATTGATTAATGAAGAGTATTAATTGGCAATTTAGGGGCATTAAAGCTAAAACACTTTCATGACAACCCGAACTCACCTTCATCTCCACAAGCTCTGCACGTCACCAGTAACAATCCAAGCAGCGATGATAGAAAATCCATTTTCACAATCATTTTGTAGAAATGTCCTTCCTGTAATCTGTCAGATTATCAAAAGCCAACACCCTTATTTCGACTTGCCACCAATCAAAAAACGGGAATAATATTGTTGTAAATTGATAACAATAACGTCAGTCTCCTTTGAATTGAGTTACTGGAACGAGGCACCAGGATGCCACAGACTAACTTTCATGTTCTCGTGTGAGAACATTGTTCATCTGTGTTTATCAAATACATGACTGTTCCCCTCGTAGAGTAGCCTAATGTTAGTCCACCAGTTTACAGACTTGTCACCCTCCAGATCCGCTGCCTCCGTTCCGGGCTCCCGGGGCTCTCTCTCCGGTCATACCACACCGGGAAACCGGGAAACTATCAACGCGCAGATTCCTCTTCTCGGACAAGCGACGGCACACCATCCAGAAGATCCCAAATGAACATAATGCCCCGTTTTCGGAACTGAGCCTGTATTTCGGTTTCGTCTCCGGTGCCCGTTTCTCGCTCCCGTCTGTGGCTGCGTCTCGTACAGCTCGCGCTCTTGCGGCGTGTGTGTGTGAGCGAGTGAGTGTGTGTGTGTGTGTGTGTGTGTGATAGCACTTTTGAGTAGAGCAGCTATCGCATTACAGTCAGAGCCGCGCGGCTCCGCCCTCCGTCCGTGGGTGATTATAGAGAGGAAACACACACACGCGCACACACACACACACACACACACACACACACACACACACACACACACACACATATACCAGTAGATAACAGTTTTACAGATAACAAAAGCATAATAGACTCAGGCTACAAAGGGGCAGAGCATGTCCACTGGCTATTATCAAAGGAACAGAGGAAAGAGAGAGAGAGAGAGAGAGAGAGAGAGAGAGAGAGTGTGTGTGTGTGTGAGGGAGAGAGAGAGACAAAGTGAAAGAGAGAGTGTGTGTGTGTGTGTGTGAGAGAGAGAGAGAGAAAAAGAGAGAGATACAGAGAGAGAGAGAGAGATAGAGGGAGAGAGAGAGATAGAGAGAGCGAGAGAGAGAGATACAGAGAGAGAGAGATACAGAGAGAGATAGAGGGAGAGAGAGAGAGAGATACAGAGAGAGAGAGAGATACAGAGAGAGAGAGAGATAGAGAGAGAGAAAAAGTGAAAGAGAGAGTGTGTGTGTTGAGAGAGGGAACAAGAATAAGAGAGTGTGTGAGAGAGGGAGAGGGAGAGAGGGAGAGTGTGTGTGTGTTTGTGTGTGTGTGAGGGAGAGAGAGAGACAAAGTGAAAGAGAGAGTGCGTGTGTTGAGAGAGGGAGAGAGAAAAAGAGAGAGTGTGTGAGAGAGAGGGAGAGAGAGAGTGTGTGTGTGTGTGTGAGGGAGAGAGAGAGAAAAAGTGAAAGAGAGAGTGTGAGAGAGAGAGAGAGAGAGAGAGAGAGAGGGAGAGAGAGAGAGTGAGTGTGTGTGAGGGAGAGAGAGAGACAAAGTGAAAGAGAGTGTGTGTGTTGAGAGAGGGAGAGAGAGAGAGAGAGAGAGAGAGAGAGAGATGGTAGCAGTATCCATCTGGCTTCTCACCCCTCACAGCACACATCAAACAGCGGAGCCGGAGTTAATGTTAATGTCGTGTGTCCCAAATGTCGTGTGTCGTCTGGCCCAAAACGCAGGCCTGCAATCAGCCCGGCCTAAATACAGATATACGGGCTTTATAATAACACACCACCGAGCCCAAAATAATCTCCTGAGAAACGTAGCCATGGTCCAGCCCATGTGCCTAATGCCTGGTTCCAGTACCGCGCTGTGACGGACCTCGGGTTCGAGAGGGTTCTGCTCGCTTACATCACGGCGTCGTGAGAGGGTTCTGCGTCCGTGTGTGTGCTCTGCTCCTGGGGATCTGACATTGTTAGGATGGTCCACGTGTGCGGAGGTGTGGGGCGGGGCGGAGGGGGATGGTGGGGTTGGGGGGGGGGTCAATCTCGGACCACAACATGTGACCGCCGCGTCCTGAGGCGGCGTTGCGTGACACGTCTGTGTGTCACGCCTTCTGTCCGTGGCGTCAGCGCGCCCCGGGACGCCGACGCCGCCGCCCCCACGCACGCCGCCTCAATCACTCGGAATGCCACCAATCACCTCGGGGCATCGCTGTCACACGTCACTACGATTGGTTAATCTGAGCCTCTGGGCGTGACCCAGGCCGCCACCCACCCCTGGCCAGGCCGCCACCCACCCAACCGTCTGGTGTGTGTGTGTGTGTGTGTGTGTGTGGGGGGGGGGGGGGTGTACAGACTATCTTTGTGCATATGTACAGGCTACCTTATGCTTGTGTGTGTTTATGGACGTTTACACTATGTGCTGAGAATAGTGTGTGTGTGTGCGTGTGGGTGTGTGCGTGTGTGTGCGTCCGTGCGTGCTCGTGTGTGTGCATGTGGGTATGTGCGTCCGTGCGCGCGCGTGCGCGTGTGGGTGTGGGCGTGTGTTTCGAGGAATCCCTGTGCTGGTGGGGCATCAGGCCTTCCTCACTCAACCCCCGTGTCACCCGGAGAGAGAGGGAAAGAGAGAGAGAGAGAGGGAGAGAGAGAGAGGGAGAGAGAGAAGAACCCTTCAGGACTCAACGCTGCTCTGACCACAGCCTGGAGACGTCCTCTCCTCTCCTCTCCTCCACCTCTCCACTCCTCCATCTCTCCTCCACCTCTCCTCTCCTCCATCTCTCCTCCACCTCTCCTGCACCTCTCCTCCACCTCTCCTCTCCTCCATCTCTCCTCTCCTCCATCTCTCCTCCATCTCTCCTCTACCTCTCCTCTCCTCCACCTCTCCTCCATCTCTCCTCCATCTCTCCTCTACCTCTCCTCTCCCCCAGCCCCAGATAACAAGAGAAGGTTCCCTTCAACCTCCATGAAACCCGTCAGAATTCTAGAGCCAGGCTGTCAAAAACTTGCACCGACACCGGGGGGGAGGGGGGTCTGCATGCAGAGGTGACAGGGGTGATTATGATGATTATAGCCAGGTCTTTGGAGGAAGAGGATGAGAAGGAGGAAGAGGGAGAGATACCAGCTGCTTATCGCGCATCACAACTTGCCCTGGAGACCGACTCTCTCCTCTCCCCCCTCTCTCCTCTCTCTCTCCCCTCTCTCTCCCTCTCTCTCCCTCTCTCTCTCTCTCTCTCTCTCGCTCTCTCTCTCATCACCTTTCCTCCCCCTCATCACAGTGTGAATGGTCACTCCGGTCAGTTGAGAAAAACAAGTTGAGCCGTTGTCTTTGGGAGGTTGAGTGATCCTGGTTCATTGGGAGGGTCAGTGATCCTGGTTCATTGGGAGGTTGAGTGATCCTGGTTCATTGGGAGGTTGAGTGATCCTGGTTCATTGGGAGGTTGAGTGATCCTGGTTCATTGGGAGGTTGAGTATCATGGTTCATTGGGAGGTTGAGTGATCCTGGTTCATTGGGAGGTTCAGTTATCCTGGTTCATTGGGAGGTTCAGTGATCCTGGTTCATTGGGAGGGTCAGTGATCCTGGTTCATTGGGAGGTTGAGTGATCCTGGTTCATTGGGAGGTTGAGTGATCCTGGTTCATTGGGAGGTTGAGTGATCCTGGTTCATTGGGAGGGTCAGTGATCCTGGTTCATTGGGAGGTTGAGTGATCCTGGTTCATTGGGAGGTTGAGTGATCCTGGTTCATTGGGAGGGTCAGTGATCCTGGTTCATTGGGAGGTTGAGTGATCCTGGTTCATTGGGAGGTTGAGTGATCCTGGTTCATTGGGAGGTTGAGTATCCTGGTTCATTGGGAGGTTCAGTGATCCTGGTTCATTGGGAGGTTCAGTGATCCTGGTTCATTGGGAGGTTGAGTGATCCTGGGTGTTGAAAGAACAAACACCCTCTGATCTTCCAGAGCGAGATAAGGTCGGGGCAGATAACCTTTCACCGACCTTTAGGGTTTCTGTCACTGGGATCAGGTACTGTAAGCTAAACAGAGAGAGAGAGAGACAGAGAGAGAAAGAAAGAAAGAAAGAAAGAAAGAAAGAAAGAAAGAAAGAAAGAAAGAAAGAAAGAAAGAAAGAAAGAAAGAAAGAAAGAAAGAAAGAGGGTGGCGTGTCATTATCCATTGTATTCATCAGATTCACACCACACGCCGGGAGACAGACACACACACACACACACACACATACACACACACCACGTTTGAAGTTCTGCTCACGACGATGTTTTCCATGTTTCCATGAAGACATGAACCTTGCGTCCCAGCGAACTGTCTCATGAGTCCGAAACTATTCCTGCTTCATTCTCCACCACCGCGAAATTCCAGCCCACCCAGCATCCAGCAGACCTGCCCGGCCCCCCAGTAATAACTACATGCGTACAGTATCCCATGATGCACCTCCCTCAGCTGGAGGCCGGGTCTGGGAACATCTGGAGTCCACTGTCTACTGTCCGTCCGTCTCCGCCTCCTCTCCGGGGACACGCCCACTTCTCTCTACCCAGCAGCCCAAACCAGTCAGTTCTGCAGAGCCCAGACTGATAGATGGCATAATTGTTCTGCACTACCGGGTTTCACCTGGGACTGGAATGAGGAAGTGATTAGTGCTGATAAGATGTTGTAAGGACAAAATAATTCCAATGTACCTGTATCCGTACTTATTACATATGGTGAAATAAACATTCTATTCTTAAAAGGGCAGGCAGTCCCTCAGCGGTTATATTTAATTGGTAGGCAGTCTAGTTTCGATATGCCTGTATATAGATATATAGATCATCACGGCAATGCTTTTTTATTGGATAGTTTCAGTTGCTGCGCTGACGTTCCCTCAAACCGGCAAACTGGTCCACTGGTAGTTGCAGTGCACATGTTGGCCATGTGGGGGCAGACCTGCGCACATGACCCCAAAATATCACATGGCAGAGAAAGGGCAAGGAAGCGAACGGGTCAACGCTCAAAGACAAAACGACCGTGATCAAATGTGAAACGTCTCAGCGAACAGCCTGAGGACAACAGGAGACCAGCCCCAGCTGGAATCCACACACCACGTTAGAAGTTTCACCAGAACCTGTTTTGTCATGTTAAACATTTGTTTATGCTGCAGTCTCACTTGGTTGTGTGTATAGTAACATCTTAGAGACCCAGAAACTGGACCCCCCCTCTTTCTAAGAGACTGTGAGAGATATGGGTAGAAGAGCAGTGATCTGCTACAAACACGATAGATAGATAGATAGATAGATAGATAGATAGATAGATAGATAGATAGATAGATAGATAGATAGATAGATAGATAGATAGATAGATAGATAGATAGATAGATCCACAGTCCATCTAAAGTATCTCTTAGAAACAAACAGAGAGCCCACTGTTAAGTGTGTATTTGTGCCTTTGTACTGTTTGTGAGTGCGTGTGTGTGTGTGTGTTTATTTGTGTGTATGTGTGTGTCCACCTTACCCCACCATGGCATTGGAATGGATATTGCATTCTGATGAGACATGGTCTTCATGCATTGTTTGCTCTGTGGGGATTTGGTCACTCAGGATCAGTTAGGGTTAGGACCAGTCCACCAACAGGGGGTTAGGACCAGTCCACCACTAGGGGGTTAGGACCAGTCCACCACCAGGGGGTTAGGACCAGTCCACCACTAGGGGGTTAAGACCAGTCCACCACCAGGGGGTTAGGACCAGTCCACCACTAGGGGGTTAGGACCAGTCCACCACTAGGGGGTTAGGACCAGTCCACCACCAGGGGGTTAGGACCAGTCCACCACCAGGGGGGTGGACCTGTCCACCACTAGGGGGTTAGGACCAGTCCACCACCAGGGGGTTAGGACCAGTCCACCATCAGGGGGTTAGGACCAGTCCACCACCAGGGGGTTAGAGTTAGGACCAGTCCACCAACAGGGGGTTAGGACCAGTCCACCACCAGGGGGTTAGGACCAGTCCACCAACAGGGGGTTAGGACCAGTCCACCACCAGGGGGTTAGGACCAGTCCACCAACAGGGGGTTAGGACCAGTCCACCAACAGGGGGTTAGGACCAGTCCACCACCAGGGGGTTAGGACCAGTCCACCAACAGGGGGTAAGGACCAGTCCACCACCAGGGGGTTAGGACCAGTCCACCAACAGGGGGTTAGGACCAGTCCACCACCAGGGGGTTAGGACCAGTCCACCACCAGGGGGTTAGGGTTAGGACCAGTCCTCCACCAGACAGGTCACAGTGGGGGTTAGGGTTAGGACCAGTCCTCCACCAGGGGGTTAGGACCAGTCCACCACCAGGGGGTTAGGACCAGTCCACCACCAGGGGGTTAGGACCAGTCCACCACCAGGGGGTTAGGACCAGTCCACCACCAGGGGGTTAGGACCAGTCCACCACCAGGGGGTTAGGACCACTCCACCACCAGGGGGTTAGGACCAGTCCACCACTAGGGGGTTAGGACCAGTCCTCCACCAGACAGGTCACAGTGGGGGTTAGGGTTAGGACCAGTCCTCCACCAGACAGGTCACAGTGGGGGTTAGGGTTAGGACCAGTCCTCCACCAGACAGGTCACAGTGGGGGTTAGGGTTAGGACCAGTCCTCCACCAGACAGGTCACAGTGGGGGTTAGGGTTAGGACCAGTCCTCCACCAGACAGATCCAGGTGGGGGTTAGGGTTAGGACCAGTCCTCCACCAGACAGGTCACAGTGGGGGTTAGGGTTAGGACCAGTCCTCCACCAGACAGATCCAGGTGGGGGTTAGGGTTAGTGGGTGGTGATAGGAAGAGTCCATTCAAGTGGCTGAATCACCTGCGCCTATTGTTTCATTGTATGAGGGTGGAATTATCTCACATCCTGTGTGAAAGAGAGAGTCAGACCAAGGAGACTAGAGAGAGAGAGAGAGAGATAGAGAGAGAGAGAGAGAGAGAGAGAGAGAGAGACAGAGAGAGAGAGAGAAAGAGACAGACAGACAGACAGAGAGAAAGAGAGAGAGAGAGACAGACAGAGAGAGATACTGTAG
>NW_028176800.1:27500-32500 GCF_949987555.1 Borostomias antarcticus
GAGATGGAGAGAAAGAGAGATGTAGAAAGAGATGTAGAGAAAGAGATATAGAGAAAGAGAGATGGAGAAAGAGAGATGTAGAAAGAGAGATGTAGAGAAAGAGATGTAGAGAAAGAGATATGTAGAAAGAGAGATGTAGAGAAAGAGATATGGAGAAAGAGATGTAGAGAAAGAGATATAGAGAAAGAGAGATGTAGAGAAAGAGATATAGAGAAAAAGATATAGAGATATAGAGATATAGAGATATAGAGAAAGAGATTTAGAAAGAGATTTAGAGAAAGAGAGATGGAGAGAAAGAGATATAGAGAAAGAGAGATGTAGAAAGAGAGATGTAGAGAAAGAGAGATGTAGAAAGAGAGATGTAGAGAGAGAGATGTAGAAAGAGAGATGTAGAAAGAGAGATATAGAGAAAGAGAGATGTAGAAAGAGAGATACATGTATAGAGAAAGAGAGATGTAGAAAGAGAGATGTAGAGAAAGAGAGATGGAGAAAGAGATATATAGAGAAAGAGAGATGTGGAAAGAGAGATGTAGAAAGAGAGATATAGAGAAAGAGAGATGTAGAAAGAGAGATATAGAGAAAGAGAGATGTAGAAAGAGAGATGTAGAAAGAGAGATATAGCGAAAGAGAGATGTGGAGAAAGAGAGAACGTGGACACAGTCATAGAGAAAGTGGACACAGTCATAGAGAAAGTGTCAGGCCAGGGAAACAAGATTATTTAGTGATGGATTTACAGTAGAATCCGAGCAGGCGGATATGAGACGCCCACGCATCACTATTCTATTATTGACACAGACTTTAATACGATGTGATGAGGAGGACGGACGCGGAGATGGAGATCTACTCAGAAGGGACTGACACTCAATCTATCTGAGCGGTAATTCACTAACGGCTCCTGGCCCTTCCTATGGATAATCAATTACACTCGCTGCAAAAACAAATAAGCATCACTGTCTCATAAGAACGGGGACACGTTGATCAGGCTGCTCATCTCTGGTTTCGGGCCGGGGGAGATGGGAGCCGACGCGCTGACATGACGTGTGACAAGTGTGGGATGAGGGGACGAGATAACAACCATAACAAAGACATAACAAGGATATATCACATAACCACACACACGCTCTCTCTCTCTCACACACACACACACACACACACACACACACACACACACACACACACACACACACACACACACACACACACACACACACACACACACACACACACACACGACCACAAGTAAACCCAGACCAGACCGAACTATCGTAGTGGGTTATTTATGGGCGCTTGTGGCTAAACACGAAAAAACAAGAAGCACCATGATGTCACACAGACATAGATAGACAGAGAGACATCCAGATAGGCAGGCAGAGAGACAGACAGGCAGACAGACAGACAGACAGACAGACAGACAGACAGACAGATAGGCAGGCAGACAGACAGGCAGACAGACAGACAGACAGACAGACAGACAGACATCCAGATAGGCAGACAGGCAGGCAGACAGACAGCAGACAGATAGACAGACAGACAGGCAGGCAGACAGACAGACAGACAGACAGACAGACAGACAGACAGACAGACAGACAGACAGGCAGACAGACAGACAGGCAGGCAGACAGACAGCAGACAGATAGATAGACAGAAAGGCAGGCATACAGGCAGACAGACAGGCAGACAGAGAGACAGACGGACCGAGAGACAGACAGACAGACAGACAGACAGACAGACAGACAGACAGACAGGCAGGCAGACAGGCAGACAGGCAGACAGGCAGACAGATGTTTTGAGCTCATCTCTTGTCTGTTGATTAAACCCACACACTCGCACACTCCCTCACACACACACACACACACACACACACACACACACACACACACACACACACACACACACACACACACACACACCTCCACCCCAAAGAGGAAGCATCAGCTCACAGGATGCTACTTAAACTCTCTTTCTTTCTTCGTCTTTTGAAAACAGCAACAATAGCTCCATTAAGTGGGTGAGAGGCTTTTGATGTGGGCTCGGCTGCTCAGAACGGCCTTCAGAACAATCCCTCCGATGAGTGAACCAGTGGGGGGGGGGGCGGGGGCAGGGGGGGGGGGGGGCGGGGGGAGGTAGTGAGTGGATGTTGGGAGTAGGGAGGGGGGGCTCTCAATGGAAGCTGTCATGTCACTGTTGTAATTGGGTTGGGGTGCTTTGCTGATCGGAGTTGCTATGGCAATGGCAGCGACACGCATTTGTCTGTGTGTGTGTGTGTGTGTGTGTGTGTGAGGGTTTGAAACATGGATTGTGTTAAGGGGATTATCAATAATGTGAATAACAAATGAGTAAGGGCAGGTTTTTTAATTGCACCACTGGTGACGAGACCCAAGCCAGTCTATTGAGAACAGGGCGGAGCTTCAAGGCTCAACAGGGCGGAGCTTCAAGGCTCAACAGGGCGGAGCTCCAAGGCTCAAGGTGCTGGAAACGCTGTCTTCATCTCTGGTCCGAAACATCAAAGCCTTTCTATAGAAATCCTCCCACCTCGCCAGCGAGATGAAGACACACACACTACAGCAGCAGCGCTGGAGCGTTTAGAGGGTGAATGCAATGCACACACACACACACACACACACACACACACACACACACACAGACACACACACACACACACACTCACACACACACACTCACACACACACACACACACACACACACGCACGCACACGCACACGCACGCACACCGTAGACGAACGTGTCACAGCTCATTATTTCCCAGCATGCCCTGGGGTCGGCCTGCTGATGTCTGAGGTTGCGACGACGTTGTTTAGCTGTTGTCGCAAGGTCAGATATGCTAATTTGCCATTCAGGTGAAGTCGACAAACGTTCACTAATAATACCTCTGCCAGTCTACAGCCTAGGGCTTAGGACACGCTTACGACACCTTCACTTCCACGGTGGTACCAGACTGGTGTGGCCTCGCTGTCATTTCCCTGCTAACTCACACACTCTCCGGACCCCCCGACCCCGGGGTTCACGAATGATTCACCTGTTGTCCTCCACTTCTGATATGGCGGGGGGGCAGGGGCGGACTGGCCATCGGGAGCGCAGGGAAGTTTCCCCGGTGGCCTGGCGCGCCAACTGGCCCGGCCCGCAGTGAATGGCCTGTCCCCCCCCGTCAACAAATCGCCCCCCCCCCCCCCCCCCCTCCTCGTCAAGTCGTGCAGCACCCCCCAACCCCCCCCCCCCCCCCCCCCCCCCCCCCCCGGCGACAAAACGAAGCTGAAGGTGTTCCATCGCTCGGCTCGTGGCCTGACTGGGGCTACATTTCCCGGCAGAAAATATCCCCCCAGTCCGGCCCTGGTGTGGGGGACGCTAGGATAGCAGACTGCTAAGACGTTAGCTGAACGGCAGGAGTTAGAGAAAGGAGAGTATGGCGAATGGAGGGGGGAGGAGGAGGTGTTTACCGTGAGGAGACGCCAGAGGCGAGGGCTAGCGTGGGCTA
The DNA here is from genome assembly GCF_949987555.1 of Borostomias antarcticus. Classification (NCBI taxonomy): domain Eukaryota; kingdom Metazoa; phylum Chordata; class Actinopteri; order Stomiiformes; family Stomiidae; genus Borostomias; species Borostomias antarcticus. The sequence goes on from NW_028176800.1 coordinate 30,994, forward strand.
GCGTGCGCTAGCGTGCGCTCCACACAGATCTGACACAGAAAATGTCTCTTAATTGATGCACGATATCCTTTGTTTGATCGTCTACGGCCGCGTCTCATTATTGCGCCGTTCAGAGCTGTTAGTACTTTGCTCTGCCGCCTCCGCATAAACAAATAAAATGGCCGCCCGTTCAGGACAGGAAATGGATCCACTTCATCATCATCATCATCAAAGCTGGGGACGGGAATGCATTTGTGTGTGTGAGTGTGCAATGTGTGTACATGTATGTATGTGTGTGTGTATGTATGTGTGTGTTTGTATGTATGTGTGTGTGTATGTATGTATGTGTGTGTGTGTGTGTGTGTGTATGTATGTATGTATGTGTGTGTGTGTATGTATGTATGTATGTGTGTGTGTGTGTGTGTGTGTGTGTGTGTGTTTGTATGTGTGTGTGTTTGTATGTATGTGTGTGTGTGTGTGTGTGTGTGTGTGTGTATGTGTGTGTGTGTGTGTGTGTGTGTGTGGGGGGGGCGTCCATAATTGGAGCGGGGTGTGCTGCCAGAATAGCCATTAAGAGGCTGGATCTTGATCTAATCCCAGGAGTTAGGGTGCTTAAATAACGCTCCTGTGTGTGAGGGAGACATATGGGGAGAGGCCTGCTGGAGAGACAGCTGGAGCGCAGCCAGAGAGAGAGAGACCAGCTGGAGAGACCGCGGGAGCACAGCCAGCATGCCTGCAGGATGACTGGAGAACTGAACTTTCCCCAGTAACTGAATCCCCAACGCAGAGTCCAGACCGAAGCAGCTGAGGAGACCAGCGATGGACAGGATGGGACAGGGAGGGGAGAGGACAGGAGACCAGCGATGGACAGGATGGGACAGGGAGGGGAGAGGACAGGAGACCAGCGGTGGACAGGATGGGACAGGGAGGGGAGAGGACAGGAGACCAGCGATGGACAGGATGGGACAGGGAGGGGAGAGGACAGGAGACCAGCGGTGGACAGGATGGGACAGGGAGGGGACAGGACAGGAGACCAGCGGTGGACAGGATGGGACAGAGAGGGGAGAGGACAGGAGACCAGCGGTGGACAGGATGGGACAGGGAGGGGAGAGGACAGGAGAGAGGAAGCCAGGGTGAAGGTATATATGGTTATAGTTATAGTTATTATATAGTTATTATACAGTTATAGCAGTGACAAACAGAGGGAGGGAGTGATAGTGAGTGAGAAGAAACAGCAAGAGAGAGAAAGAAAGAGAGAAAGAAAGAGAAAAAGAAAGAGAAAAAGAAAGAGAAAACGAAAGAGAAAAAGAAAGAGAAAAAGAAAGAGAAAAAGAAAGAGAGCGAGTGTGGCTGTGGGTGGGGCCTGTGGAGGCAGAGGAAGAGGAGGAGACAAATGAAAAATATGAGTCTCTGCCCCGACCCTAATTCTAATTATTCAAAACCTCTTAAATTATAAATATCTTTAAAATCATGTGTCTGGAATCCAAACAGTACAATGTAATGTAAGCATTATCCTATTAATTCTGCA
>NW_028176800.1:37500-52500 GCF_949987555.1 Borostomias antarcticus
TGGAGGTAGAGAGGGTTGGAGATGGAGAGGGTTGGAGGTGGAGAGGGTTGGAGGTGGAGAGGGTTGGAGGTGGAGAGGGTTGGAGGTAGAGAGGGTTGGAGGTGGAGAGGGTTGGAGATGGAGAGGGTTGGAGGTAGAGAGGGTTGGAGGTGGAGAGGGTTGGAGGTAGAGAGGGTTGGAGGTGGAGAGGGTTGGAGATGGAGAGGGTTGGAGGTAGAGAGGGTTGGAGATGGAGAGGATTGGAGGTGGAGAGTGTTGGAGGTAGAGAGGGTTGGAGGTAGAGAGGGTTGGAGGTAGAGAGGATTGGAGGTGGAGAGGGTTGGAGGTAGAGAGGGTTGGAGGTAGAGAGGGTTGGAGATGGAGAGGGTTGGAGGTAGAGAGGGTTGGAGGTAGAGAGGGTTGGAGATGGAGAGAGTTGGAGATGGAGATGGTTGGAGGTGGAGAGGGTTGGAGGTAGAGATGGTTGGAGGTAGAGAGGGTTGGAGATGGAGATGGTTGGAGTTGGAGAGGGTTGGAGATGGAGAGAGTTGGAGGTCGAAAGAGTTGGAGGTCAAGAGAGTGGTCCAGGGCGTGTAGAGGGTCCAGGGCGTGTAGAGGGTCCATGGTGGTGTCCAGGGCATGTAGAGGGTCCATGGTGGTGTCCAGGGCGTGTAGAGGGTCCATGGTGGTGTCCAGGGGGTGTAGAGGGTCCATGGTGGTGTCCAGGGCATGTAGAGGGTCCATGGTGGTGTCCAGGGCATGTAGAGGGTCCATGGTGGTGTCCAGGGGGTGTAGAGGGTCCATGGTGGTGTCCAGGGCATGTAGAGGGTCTGTGGTGGTGTCCAGGGCATGTAGAGGGTCCAGGTTGGAGTCCAGGGCGTGTAGAGGGTCCATGGTGGTGTCCAGGGCATGTAGAGGGTCCATGGTGGTGTCCAGGGCATGTAGAGGGTCTGTGGGGGTGTCCAGGGCGTGTAGAGGGTCCAGGTTGGAGTCCAGGGCATGTAGAGGGTCCATGGTGGTGTCCAGGGCGTGTAGAGGGTCCATGATGGTGTCCAGGGCGTGTAGAGGGTCCATGGTGGTGTCCAGGGCGTGTAGAGGGTCCATGGTGGTGTCCAGGGCATGTAGAGGGTCCATGGTGGTGTCCAGGGCCTGTAGAGGGTCCATGATGGTGTCCAGGGCGTGTAGAGGGTCCATGGTGGTGTCCAGGGCGTGTAGAGGGTCCATGATGGTGTCCAGGGCGTGTAGAGGGTCCATGATGGTGTCCAGGGCGTGTAGAGGGTCCATGGTGGTGTCCAGGGCGTGTAGAGGGTCCATGGTGGTGTCCAGGGCATGTAGAGGGTCCATGGTGGTGTCCAGGGCATGTAGAGGGTCCATGATGGTGTCCAGGGCGTGTAGAGGGTCCATGGTGGTGTCCAGGGCGTGTAGAGGGTCCATGGTGGTGTCCAGGGCATGTAGAGGGTCCATGGTGGTGTCCAGGGCCTGTAGAGGGTCCATGGTGGTGTCCAGGGCCTGTAGAGGGTCCATGGTGGTGTCCAGGGCGTGTAGAGGGTCCATGGTGGTGTCCAGGGCGTGTAGAGGGTCCATGGTGGTGTCCAGGGCGTGTAGAGGGTCCATGGTGGTGTCCAGGGCGTGTAGAGGGTCCAGCGTGGTGTCCAGGGCATGTAGAGGGTCCAGCGTGGTGTCCAGGGCATGTAGAGGGTCCATGGTAGTGTCCAGGGCGTGTAGAGGGTCCATGGTGGTGTCTAGGGCGTGTAGAGGGTCCATGGTGGTGTCCAGGGCGTGTAGAGGGTCCATGGTGGTGTCCAGGGCATGTAGAGGGTCCATGGTGGTGTCCAGGGCGTGTAGAGGGTCCATGGTGGTGTCCAGGGCATGTAGAGGGTCCATGGTGGTGTCCAGGGCATGTAGAGGGTCCACGGTGGTGTCCAGGGCGTGTAGAGGAACCAGAGGAAAGGCAGATGTGGAGGGGAAAATGAATGAGCCATAACAATACCTAGCTAATTCAAAGCATTTGACTTGACTTGTTTAATCATGGTGAAGATTGGTGTTTTGACTTGTTTAATCAAATTTGATTACATAAAAATCACATCACATGCCTCAATGGGCTTCACAAGACACATCAGTACAGTACAAATGATACATCAAGTTAAAAGAGAAAATACAAAGATAAAACAGTAATACGGTTAAATCAGTTACAACATTCGCGATCAGGCGTTCCCACCCATAGATATGCCCCGCCCATCTTACTTGGGCTAGCGTCTCTCATTTGCTGTTTCGACCTGTTACTTCCAATTTTGGTGCGTTGATACGCCCTCAGAACCCTAGCTTGGGCAGCAAAGTGGCCCAGACTCGTATGTAGTATGTAGTATGTAGTATGTAGTATGCAAAGTGCAGCGAATCAACGTGATATTTGAGTCTGGAGAGAGGCTACTAGAGACCTGGCCGAAATAGCAGCATAAAAAAGTTACAGACAGATACAACAATAAAAAACAACAATAAAGCAACAAGGAAACATAGATGTACGAATTAAAATACCTACTGTATTTACTGGACAGCGACAAATAACCAAACCAAATATAGCATTGTACTTATAAGAGCTTCAAAAGCAGGCAGAGAGAACATTTCCCTTAGACTTTTTGAAGGCTATTCCAAGTATGTGGAGCACAGCACATAAAAGCTTCCTTTTCCTGTTCAGACAGTCCTTGCATTCGGCGCAGACAGCAGGATCACATCTTGTGATCTCAGACTAGAACCTCTGACAGATCTCTGTTCAACCAGACAGCAGATGTAGGGCAGGATCTTTCCTTGGATAGCTTTTGAAATGAACAGGTACCAGTGACTGACCCTCAAGGTCAGCGATGGACAGCCTGCCCTGAAGTCCAGTGATGAGTTAGAGCTTTACAATTTGTGATAAATCTCAGTGCACTGTGATATGCTGAATCTGATATCGGTATAATGATATTGGTGTGCGGGCTCCACTCTCTACAATGTGCAGGCCATGGGCAGGAGCATTCATGTACTATAGAAGAAGGTATGGGTATCTGGGCATCGAGCCAGATACCTAGATATTTATAACAGGAGACAACTTCTAGTTTCTTTCCTTGTGCGGTAAGAATGTCTAAGGAGCTCTGAAGGATCTGGACCTTCTTGTAGATGGCCTGGTGTTGGTGGACCACTCCAGTTTGTGATCCAGATGGACGCCTAGGTACTTGTAGGGCTTGACGATCTTCACATCACTCCCACTGATGTGGACCGGAGGAGAGGCCTTCTTCTTCCTGGAATCCACCACAAGCATAGAGCTCGGAGTTTGCCTTCACTCTTCAGTTCTCCATTAGCCACTAATTGCTTAACGAGAAGGACATTTCTCACCTTAACGAACCCCCTGGGCCTGCCACTCAGAAGGACGAGGTGTGGTTGTGTGTGTGTGTGTGTCTGTGCGTGTGTGTGTCTGTGTGTGTGTGTGTGTGCGTGTGCGTGTGTGTGTGTGTACGTGTATCTCTCTCCATCTGGGCGACTTCCCTGTACTGCATCGCTGGTTTCCAGAGCAACCAACCTGTCGCTGTTTTTCTCCCCGAACAGGCTGTGATCACCGAGGCAACCAAACCTCGGCCACCATGGGACGGTTCAACATGGCCGAGGCTGAAAGTGATACGCTACAGTGCTGCAAGTAAACACAGTTGCCATGTTTACATCCACACGTTTTATGCAAATTAAATTATATCGAATTAAAAATGCCTTATGGAAACAGTAAAATTCGATAAAAAATCATGAAAATCGACAAAAACTTTGTACCGTCGATCTCATCGGATTTTCTCTTGTTCGATAAAAGTATTTTGTGATAAATGCTTTATCCGATTTAAAGCTCTAGATGGAAACGCACGTTCGCCGGCTTTATTCGCATTCATATTTTGAGCGATCCTCACACAATTCGATTGACAAGTGGATGGAAACATGGCTGATGACTCCACTCTCCTGTCACCTTGACCAGTCTGCCAGGGGACAGAGAGGGAGTGGCGAGGGCTGTGATGTGGTCCGCAGGTCCACTGGGACCGGGTCAAACGTCCCATCTGAAGCGGCGGACCAACGGAAACGCTGGACACGCAGCCCCGTCAGCGACCCGATCCATCTGACCCCCCGACTAACCCGATCCATCTGACCCCCCGACTAACCCGATCCATCTGACCCCCCGACTAACCCGATCCATCTGACCCCGGCTGACTAACCCGATCCATCTGACCCCGTCAGCGACCCGATCCCTCTGACCCCGGCTGACTAAACCGATCCCTCTGACCCCTCCCGACTAACCCGATCAATCTGACCCCTCCCGACTAACCCGATCCATCTGACCCCTCCCGACTAACCCGCACCCCCGGTAACAGCCAACCAAAACACCTGGCATCCTCCTGCCAAGGGCACCGGTCCCACGACCCACGCCAAGCAGTCAGCTGAGCCTCTCTCTCACACACAGGCACGGGGGGGTTGTGTGTGTGTGTGTGTGTGTGTGTAGTGCTGTAGTGAGTGTGTTGGAGCGGATGGATGGGCGCCCGGGGCCACGGGGGGGGGGGGGGGGTGAGCTCATCAACCCAGCAGCGACACTCCGACACCGGCGCCGTCTCCGCGCGGCTCGACGCGGTCCGCCGACACGGACGCCCTTCGGCACCCGCTGGTTACGTGCGTAACACTGGAAGCGTTACACCGCGCCCGCGCGCCGTTAGCCGCTATGCGCAAAATGCTAATGCGCGTACGCTAACAACTATCCCCGGGTGTCACTTTATGTAAGAGCAGTCCATTTACCGTTTACTCCTGCCAACTAGGCTAGGTGGTACTCAAACCGGCTCTCTTTCGTCGCAGACGGAGCGAGAGAGCCTCGCCAGCCCCCCCCCCCCCCCCCTCCCCCTCCCCCGCCTTCTCGGGGTTCCCGTGCAAGGAGCCCGGCGACGTTGCTATGGCGACGGTTGGTTGGGGGGGGAAAAAGAAAAGAAGAAAAAAAAAAAAGATGGTGGCTGGCGGTTGGCTGACGCGTGTGGGGGGGGGAAGGGGCGGGGTGAAACGTGGCGCCCGTTTACACTGGGGCGCTAACGACTTGAGGTAGGCCTACAACAGAGGCTGCTGAATGAGAAGTTAATAGAAATGGTTTACTAGAGATATTGGATTAAAGTGTCCTTAATCAGATTAGGATTATTGTCCCTCCCCCACACAGGAAATTCAATTGAACTCATGCTCATGACAACACAGACGAAGGAGACGCAAACAGCATCAGGGTAATGTTGACTACGCTGTCTGGGGCTTTAGTCATGTGAAGGTTAAAGCAGGGTAAAGGGCAGGTTAATGTGACACTCTGACCCCATCAATCCAACATCTCCATGGTGAGACAGCTGAAACATCATGGCCATAATAACAACACATTAGGCTGCCCAGACCCTGACCTGTTCTCATGGCTCAACCCAGCCTAGCCCAGCCCAACCAAGCCTAGACCAGCCTAGCCCAACCCAACCCAACCCAGCCTAGCCCAGGCCAGCCCAGCCCAGCCCAGCCCAGCCCAGCCTAGACCAGACCAGCCCAACCCAGGGGCCAATGCGTCTCTATGGAGTGTGTAATGAAATGAGCAGATTCACTCAACCTCCAGTGTGAAGTCTGATTGGTCCTGATGCTGAGCCTGTGATGTCACAATGAGGGGGATTAGAGTGAATAAGAGTGGTGAGGGGGGGGGGGGCTGAGGGAGGGAGGGGGGGAGATGTGAAGGACAATGGGACACGGCCTAACACTGCGGAATGTACCTTTAATGAAGCCGGCGAGACCGGGGCGGGGTCATCGCGTGCGTTCAGCCGTGGCTCTGCTAGCGGCAGACTCCCACACGCTCTCTCTCTCTCTCTCTCTCTTTTCATCACTCTGCTCTCTCCACCTTTTTTTTTTAGGGCTGTGTGGGAGAGATAACCGTCCCAGCTCTCGCCTCCGCCATCCCTCGAGTGGAGCTGTGATTGACACATGCTAACAAGCTAAGGTGCACCTGAGGGTGCCGGTGGAAGTGCGACGGTGGTAAAAAAAAACACATCGAAGGGTTTTCTCCCAGCATGCATCATGCTCCCTGCTTTTGAGAGCAGGAGAACATCCCGTCCTGCGTTCGGCTTCTTCTTCTAGGAATCACACCAGTGTAGAACGACGAGGTGTCAAATTAATGCACGCCACCCCCTGAAAGAAGAGTGGAGGGAGAAGCAGGGGCGTGAGCCGTGGATCTGGGGAACGGGGAACAACAACCAGGCTTTCAAAGAAGACAAATCGTTTTTGACAGGAAGTGCAGAATGTTACGAGTCAGCAGATCTGATGTCTTCTGACTCCATCTTTATTGTTGCCATTACTTTGACTTGATCTTTATTGTTGGCGAAGGAAGAGTTTCACATGGAGACCAATAACCATGGTAACAAAGGGTAGACTGACCGAGCTAGGCCTCACCCTCTCCACTAGCTACCTCCACTAGCTACCTTCACTAGCTACCTTCACCCTTGTTGACTTTCGTTGTCTTTTATCATTGTCCTTATCAGGACAATGATAATGGTTGTTGTCTGCGTTGTGTTTTGATGACAATAAAAGACGGCCCCCAATCTCTCATAATACCACACAGTCCAGTGTCTCCTCGTTCTGATGTATCCCAAATAAATCTCTCCAACACAAGATCTGAGCGACTAGCAAAAGCTGTTTATTCCAGAAGGTTTGACATACAAAAGACGATGGCTTATAGTCTTATGTACAGTTGACCTCTCTGTATGCTGTCTGGACCCAAATCAAAGCATTGGTCTCGTTGCAACGTTCTTATGTGGTTTGAGTGTCCCCCCCCCCCCCCTCGTCTCTTCTCCGATAAGACTGTCTTTGTGGTCTCTTCTGTGGCCTTGTTTGGTCAAGATGAGCTACGCCGCCTCGGCGCTAACCACAACAATTGCTGTTTAGCACAGAATGTACCAGCCCTAAGAATGTCATCTTTATCTCATCAGTCTATGGAAGAGGGACACCGTTTCTTACAGAAAACACCAGCTACAGCCATACTCAGAGGTCAATCATAATCATTTAGAAATAGCTAACAGGATTAAATCAACATTTCTTTGAAAATCAGCCAGATTCAACAATCCCTCCTAAGATTATACGTGAACACGTAGAATCATATTGATCAAGAGTTGACTTCCAAATGTTGAGTTCCAAAACCTAAACCTGAACAGCCATTATGCAGTAAGAAAAAGAAGCAAACATGGAAACATGCCTAAGTTCAAACAGGTTACTGTCTAAACCATAACATAATCATACCTTCCTCTAGCATGATTACCATTCTAAAGCAAAGCAAAAATATGTATCTTATCAGATCATTTCATGTATTGTTGTGTGAATTTCTGGTGTGAAAGGAAAATTACTCCAAATACGAGTGTCCCTGACCCAGAGATAAAAAACGTTTTTATTTTTTACAAAATACACTTCACAATACCCCTGTTTTAATGAGTATATCTCAAATGCAACCTGGAGTTTTTATTCACAGTATGACAATGACCCACACCTTTCACAATCACTGGCATCGACGTCCTGTCCCTGACCAGCAAGCTGTGAATGGAGGATGAAAAGGTTATTGTATGTGGTGTGAAAGTTCAAGTGTCACGTCTTGGTCGTCGACGTCTCCACCCGGGGTAGTGTAGTCCTCCCTGTTGACCTCCAGCACACGTGGCCATCGTGTCCCAAGTCAACCCGGAAGTCCTTCTCTCCAACTCCACCTGTTAGCACAGAAAAACACAAGAAAACTGCGATAGTATCATTCATTCCACGACTCTGATTGTGAGAGCATGTCTCCTCTCTCTCTCTCTCTCAGATCATATATAGAGGTTATTCTTATCTTTTTATAGAAGAGCCACTGTCGGACTCCAGATTTGACCTTTGGAAGGTTTGTTCTAAACTGCCTACGGTCCTAGCACCCATTCTCTCTGGCCCTTTAGCAGCGCTACAGTCATCCGAACAGTGGGAACAAATTAGAACATTACGGGATGTAATTCTTTAATTTGCTTGCTTCATCCTGAGTGCGCCCCCATCCTAGACGTATGGATCTTTAGCTCAAGGACTCGAACAACAGCTGCCACGACTGTCCCTAGTTTTGGTGTACCAAGCCTGGAAGCTATTCTACCACAATGTTTTGAGTCTGGAATGCTTGGCTCTACTATTTATCCAATCTATTGGTGTACGTTTACTTTGAGGCTTACTCAACTTAATCTGTGTCAGGTGTCGCGACCACCTTACATTGACTAGTTTGGCTCCAGTTGGGTTTCCCTGCTACCTTAACTGCTGTGTGGGTGATGAGCCAGATCTAATAAGGCTCCTCCCACTTCGCATCTAAGGTCTCTGTTTGAAACTTCTTTATCATCACGTACTGGCCTGGGATTAGAGCCTGTCCCCCCTCGGGGATCTCGCTCCATGCTGCCAGCACCTGTTTGTGAGCCCTGGTCACAGCCATGCTCAGTTTCTCACAGTAATCAATCAACGCATCACTAGTGAGATGAACATCTGCCTGCCACAGATGACCTCAAAAGGGCTAGGGCCCCGTCTCCTGATTGTGTGTTGCTCGAATGGAGCAAAGCACGAGACTCAAAGCGTCGGGCCAAAGCACGGCCTCCTGATGACTTTGTGAGTCTCTCCTTGATGACACGGTTCATTCTTTCAGTCTGAGTCCACTACTCTGAGGATGATAAGAACAGTGGAGTGAATCTGTGTTGCCAGATAAGGGAGCAACCGTTGTGGTGCAACCAATTTCTGACCTTATCGCCACACTTCGTCTGAGTCCTTCCCCCCCCCCCCCCATTCTCCATCCATGTCCACACCTCCCCCCTCTCAGTCTCTGCCTGCATCACCTTGTGTCAGTGATAGTGTCCATCTGATACGGGGGTGCAGGTTGGGCTGAGGACAAATGCGCTTGTATGGTCTCTCTGTCACGAGTTGCCTGGTCTGCTGCTTGGTCAGCCAGAGTGTTACCTTGACCTTAATCACTGTCATCTCTTTTGGAAGGCTGATGGCCTCCATGAGCTCCCTAACCAATTCTCCATTCTTAATGGGCGTCCCTAAATGCTGACAGGAAACCTCTCTGTTTCCAAAGCTCTCCAAAGTCATGCCATGCATACCGACTGACTACATGCATGTTTGCAGTCTTGCCCTTTAAGTGGAAAGTGATGGGAGACATTTCGCGTAGGTGATTACGCAACGCCTGACGATAGGTGTTTGGGGAGTTGTGTAAACCCATTGGCGTTCAAGTGAACTGATATTGATCTCCGTCAATATTGAAAGCTGTCCACGGTTGCACCTCTTCTGCAACAGGGACTCTCTAAAAGCCTTGTCATGTCGATGACTGAAACCCGTGGTGTTCAGGTTTCAAGGCACTGAAAATGGTGGACGGGTCTGCCACTAGGGGCGCTATCTTATCCAAATACTCATTGGCCACTCTGTAGTTCACACAGAGGCACCATTCACCTGAAGGTTTCAACACAGGCCATGCTGGGCTGTTGGAGGCCCTGTGAGTTTTCTTCAGAAACCTTCTATCACTTCTGTCTTTTGCCCAGATTGGCAACTCTGCTAAGTCAGGTGTGTTCACCCGACTCAAACTCCATTTAACTTTCCCTTGTGGGAACTGAGGGGATGAATCTATTTGTTAACACATCAGGGCCCAGTAGGGGTTATCCTACCGGTCCAACCCACACAGAGGTCGTGAGAGAAACAGATCCCTATTCCAGCAGGAATAGGCCTGGTTTTTGTCCCCCAAATAGGCGCCCCCCCCCTTCTCCATGCATGCATGCCTTGCTCTCTCATTATGGTGTCGGTTCCCTCTAGACAGCGATGAGGAGTGATGGTAGCCACCCCCCCCCCCCCCCCCCTTTGCATCAAGGAGGAACTCTACATGTTTTGGCGTCCGTTCAAGGTGGTTGTTACAGGCCTTCTGGCATTTGTAACAGGGCGGCCTCGGACGCGGAGCGGATGGAGCCGATAGGCCTGGGGGAGCCATGTGAGGGTGGAAGCTGTTCTCTGAGCCTCTGCTCCCACAAAGATGACAGCGCTCTCGTTTGTCATCCCTAGCTCTGAATGGGATCTGTGGAGCTCTGGCTTTCTCCTCTACTCTCTTGACCTCGGTGGATTGCGGATTGCTTTAGTTAGGGTGTCACAGATCGACGGGTGACTGGCCTGAGCCATGTTCACATCACCTACATCGCGTGGATGTTTTACACTAGCCGACCAGCATTCTAGATTGCCATCTGCACCGACAGTAACACCCTCCGATCGTAGGGGGCGCAGGTTCGAAGCAGCTGGTGGCAGTGCGTCACATCTACAGTACGATCCCTCCTCTCCCTCCTGAGCTTGTCAGGGGGCGGAAAACTCAGGCTCCTCCTTTAACCTCTCGTCATTTCTGTCCTCATCTGACGGCATTGTCAGCCGTGGGACGGGCTCACTTTGGTAAGATGAGACAGACCTCGGCCCGTCATTGACGGTGATCTCCTCCTCCGACTCCCTTCCCTAAACCTACTCGTTCTCTCGCTGATAGTCAAGCGACTGGCTGACTGTAGTCTGGCTCTGTGGCTGTGTAAGGGAGGGGCTGAGTCGGTGAGCGAGAAGGAACGGCTCCAGCACTCTGCTTAGCAGATAAGGTTGGGGTCACACAGTACGATTTTATCACAGTGACCTAACCAACACGCTTCCCTAGACTGTATATTATATATACATGTACATCGGCCTACGCATACATACATACACATCTAGCTTCCGACCCCCAAGGGTCTTATCAAAGGCAATTCGGTCCTGTGTCCCCGCACAGGTTTACCTTTAACACTAACACAACCCCGATCTTTCACGGGCCTTCTTATGGAGCTGCCTGGTCCCTAGAAGCAAGCAGGTACCTCTAAGGCAATTCCCCCGATCTCTCACAGGCTGTCCTTAAAGGCTACCACCCCCCCGATCTCTCATGGGCTGTCCTTAAAGGCTACCACCCCCCCGATCTCTCACGGGCTGTCCTTAAAGGCTACCACCCCCCCGATCTCTCACGGGCTGTCCTTAAAGGCTACCACCCCCCCGATCTCTCACGGGCTGTCCTTGAAGGCTACCACCCCCCCGATCTCTCACGGGCTGTCCTTAAAGGCTACCACCCCCCCGATCTCTCACGGGCATTTCATAAGGAGCCGCCTGGTCTTTAGAAGAAAAGCAGGTATCTAAGGCAAGTATCTAAGATGTCAACCTCCCGGTCTCCCCCAGGGTCTACTCTAGGGAATACTAGGGTCCCCAGATGCTTACACCATCCACCCTATTTCTCTCTAGCCAGCAGACTGGACACCCAACTCTCCAGCTAGCAGACTGGACACCCAACTCTCCAGCTAGCAGACTGAACACCCAACTCTCCAGCCAGCAGACTGGACACCCAACTCTCCAGCCAGCAGACTGGACACCCAACTCTCCAGCTAGCAGACTGGACACCCAACTCTCCAGCTAGCAGACTGGACACCCAACTCTCCAGCTAGCAGACTGGACACCCAACTCTCCAGCTAGCAGACTGAACACCCAACTCTCCAGCTAGCAGACTGGACACCCAACTCTCCAGCTAGAGACATATAGGGGAATGCTTCACAAGACAAAACAATGCAGGTATACCTTAGCAGTTCAAACATAGACATGTAGCTCCATACATTCACCTCCAGCACTGGTTTTGTTTTGTAGTGTTGAGAGACTATGTGTGGTATAGTTGAGATTTACTGATTCGTTTTTATGATCGGGATACCGAACCCACTCACCCAGTTGGGTCTGATTGTCTGTCCGGGGTCGTTCAGGTCACAGCTGCACTGCCAGGCGTCTCCCGTGGTTGTAGCTGTCTGCTTTGGCTGACGACCAGTCATGGACTTTCTCAGGGTTCGATGTCCGATCTTGGTCGTCACGGCACCAATTGTTGTCTTTTATCATTGTCCTTATTAAGCTCTGCGTTGTGTTTTGATGACAATAAAAGACGGCCCCCAATCTCACACAATACCACACAGTCCAGTGTCTCCTCGTTCTGATGTATCCCAAATGAATCTCTCTAACACGGGATCTGAGCGACTAGCAAAAGCTGTTTATTCCAGAAGGTTTGACATACAAAAGACGATGGCTTATAGTCTTATGTACAGTTGACCTGTCTGTATGCTGTCTGGACTCAAATCAAAGCATTGGTCTCGTTGCAACGTTCTTATGTGGTTTGAGTGCCCCCCCTCCCTCGTCTCTTCTCCGATAAGACTGTCTTTGTGGTCTCTTCTGTGGCCTTGTTTGGTCAAGATGAGCTACGCCGCCTCGGCGCTAACCACAACAATTGCCGTTTAGCACAGAATGTACCAGCCCTAAGAATGTCATCTTTATCTCATCAGTCTATGGAAGAGGGACACCGTTTCTTACAGAAAACACCAGCTACAGCCATACTCAGAGGTCAATCATAATCATTTAGTTAACAGGATCGGATTACATCAACATTTCTTTGAAAATCAGCCAGATTCAACACTAGCTACCTTCCCTTGTCTCCTTTCCTTCTGGCCGTTTAAGGTCTACAGCGTTCCATATCTTCATTCATGAGAGGTTCAGATCAGTTGAAACTGAAAAAAAGGTTTGAGACAGAGGGGTGCTAGTTAAGATATTTGGGACGAGGCCCTGCTGATGATTGACTAAGTATTCCTTTCTTCTCCGGGTTCATCCACAGGACACAGACGGCCGTCTCAGGCATGGTCTCCCAGCGGGGGGGGGGGGGAGGAGGCGAGGGTCAAGGAGGGAGGACAGAGTCTGGACCCAGACGAGGAGACAAAGAGATCTGCAGACTCCACATCCCTGCTTGGTCTCCATGGTAATTAAACACAGAGCCTATCCTCCCTGTTTGAAGTCTCATTCAGCCAATCAGCCACATCTTCAGTTCTGATGGAGCCAATCGGGCGGTAATGACTTCTGCTGGGATCTCGCCGTTCTAATTGTTCAGGATGATTTGGTGCTTATCAGCAGAGTCTGGCTCTAGCAAATGCGAGAGGGATAATTTAACCAGATAAATTGGGTTGAAAATCCTAATGAATCATTTCGGAAAGACAAGTCACATGTCTGGTTCGTACCATGCGTCGGTCCGTACCATAATTCCATCAAACGGGTGAGACGAGTAAATCAGTCATTCAGATTCAATGAAGCATGTGATCGTTTGCAAAATCAAAAAAGATAAAACATGCATTTATTTGACACAAAATACAATCTTGGTTTCACAACGGGTGGTAAATACGACGACATGCTGGTGTGTGTCTTCTCCGAGTCTGGAGGCTGTAGAGACTGTAGGAGGAAGCAGACGATCACCCAACAGCAGGCGCTGCTTCTGTAACCCCCCTCACCCAGGCTCAACATCCATACCAACAACATGTTTGGAAACAGCACAAACCTGCATGGTACACTTCACCTACAAAATTCATATTGGCGACGCTATGGTCAGTTACAGTACAGACACGCATATAAGTAACGCAATGGCGACGTTATGGTTGGTTACACA
This sequence comes from Borostomias antarcticus, assembly GCF_949987555.1. Lineage (NCBI taxonomy): Eukaryota > Metazoa > Chordata > Actinopteri > Stomiiformes > Stomiidae > Borostomias > Borostomias antarcticus. Next base: position 51,011 of record NW_028176800.1, read on the forward strand.
CACACGTACAGTAGAAGTTACACCACGGCAAAGGGAATACTTAGTGTGAGGCCCACAACCAAATAGCATAGAATAGTACATATATGTGTACAATAACACTCAGAAAATAAACCCGCAGACACGCACACACACACGCACACATACACACGCACATACGCACAGACACACACACGCACACACACGCACATTCGCGCAGACACACACGCACATACGCGCAGACACACACGCACACACACACGCACATACGCGCAGACACACACACGCACATACGCGCAGACACACACACACACACACACACACACACACACACACACACAGTTATAAGCATGCATCTTGGCGTACATACACAAAACCATCAATGATCCTAAAGTCTCTCTGGAGCTCCGAGGAGGAAGTGTTTTCAGACGAAGCGCCAGTCCATCATTAACCCCTGACCTGGCTCCGCCTCCTCTGGTGCTTGTGGTTGTACAGCGTCTGTTCAGGCATCAGCAGTGTGATGTAAAGTCTCTCTCATAACCAGTGAAAGCCCAAAAGAGGACCCACATCAATCTACTAACGGCGAAGTGATACTGTAGGGTTAGCGTCCATGGAGACGGCCTGTAAAGAGCGTCTCCTAGACCGCTCCGATCACAGGGTTCTTCTGTCTGCGGTCCGTCTGCCTCCCCTCTCTGTAGCCATAGCGCTCAGGGCTAACGTAGCGCTCATGGCTAACGTAGCGGCCGGGGCTAACGTAGCGCTCATGGCCGGTGTAGCGCTCAGGGCTAACGTAGCGGCCGGGGCTAGCGTGACGCTCATGGCTAACGTAGCGGCCGGGGCTAGCGTGGCGCTCATGGCTAACATAGCGACCGGGGCTAGCGTGTCGCTCAGGGCTAACATAGCGACCGGGGCTAGCGTGTCGCTCAGGGCTAACGTAGCGACCGGGGCTAGCGTGGCGCTCATGGCTAACGTAGCGGCCGGGGCTAGCATGGCGCTCAGGGCTAACATAGCGACCGGGGCTAGCATGGCGCTCTGGGCTAACGTAGCGGCCGGGGCTAGCGTGGCCACGGTGGGGCGAGGGGGGCGGGACGTCCTGCCTGGCGGCGGCTCGGTGTTGGCGGGGGGGCGGGGCGTAGTTGCCGGCGGCCCGGGGTCCAGGGAGGTGGGCGGGGGGCTGAGCCTGACTGTGAGGATGGCCTTCTCTGATTGGGTAGCTACCAGGATGAGGGGCCGTCTCTCTGGGCCCCGCCCTGGGGTGGGAGGGGGGGTAGTCGTAAGGATCCGCTCTCCTGGAACACAAACACATGGAGAAAACACACATTACTGGTTTGAACTGGTTTACACTGGCTCATCATGGTTCATACTAGCTTGATTTGGAGGAGAGAGGGTGGAGAAGATTGAGCTGAGAGCCTCTCTGTGGCTCTGATACCAGAAGCCAGGGTTTAGAAGCCAGGGTTTAGAGGCCGGGGTCTAGGGGACAGGGTCTAGAGGCCGGGGTCTAGAGACCGGGGTCT
>NW_028176800.1:70378-87042 GCF_949987555.1 Borostomias antarcticus
GTGTGTGTGTACACACCTACAAGCCCACACCCCTGCTGAGTGACGTCTGAGACATTACTCTGACCTGAGAGACAGTGCTCTGACATTACTCTGTCCTGGGAGACATTACTCTGACCTGGGAGACATTACTCTGACCTGAGAAACAGGACTCTGACCTGGGAGACATTACTCTGTGCTGGGAGACATTACTCTGACCTGGGAGACATTACTCTGACCTGAGAAACAGGACTCTGACCTGGGAGACATTACTCTGTGCTGGGAGACATTACTCTGACCTGGGAGACATTACTCTGACCTGGGAGACATTACTCTGACCTGGGAGACATTACTCTCTCCTGGGAGACATAACTCTGACATTACTCTGTCCTGGGAGATATTACTCTGACCTGAGAGACATTACTCTGTCCTGGGAGACATTAGTCTGTCCTGGGAGACATTACTCTGTGCTGGGAGACATTACTCTGACATTACTCTGTCCTGGGAGACATTACTCTGACCTGGGAGACATAACTCTGACATTACTCTGTCCTGGGAGACATTAGTCTGTGCTGGGAGACATTACTCTGACATTACTCTGTCCTGGGAGACATTACTCTGACCTGGGAGACATTACTCTGACATTACTCTGTCCTGGGAGACATTAGTCTGTCCTGGGAGACATTAGTCTGTGCTGGGAGACATTACTCTGACCTGGGAGACATTACTCTGACATTACTCTGTCCTGGGAGACATTACTCTGACCTGGGAGACATTACTCTGACATTACTCTGTCCTGGGAGACATTAGTCTGTCCTGGGAGACATTACTCTGACCTGAGAGACATTACTCTGACATTACTCTGTCCTGGGAGACATTACTCTGACCTGAGAGACATTACTCTGACCTGGGAGACATTACTCTCTCCTGGGAGACATTACTCTGACCTGGGAGACATTACTCTGACATTACTCTGACCTGAGAGACATTACTCTGTCCTGGGAGACATTACTCTGACCTGGGAGACATTACTCTGACCTGGGAGACATTACTCTGACATTACTCTGTCCTGGGAGACATTAGTCTGTCCTGGGAGACATTAGTCTGTCCTGGGAGACATTACTCTGACATTACTCTGTCCTGGGAGACATTACTCTGACCTGGGAGACATTACTCTGACCTGGGAGACATTACTCTGACATTACTCTGTCCTGGGAGACATTAGTCTGTCCTGGGAGACATTAGTCTGTCCTGGGAGACATAACTCTGTCCTGGGAGACATTAGTCTGTCCTGGGAGACATTACTCTGACATTACTCTGTCCTGGGAGACATTACTCTCTCCTGGGAGACATTACTCTGTCCTGGGAGACATTACTCTGTCCTGCGAGAGCCTACCACACATCCAGACTCTACTCAGCCTCTACTCTCAGCCTCTACTCTCAGCCTCTACTCAGAGCCTCTACTCTCAGCCTCTACTCAGAGCCTCTACTCTCAGCCTCTACTCTCAGCCTCTACTCTCAGCCTCTACTCTCAGCCTCTACTCTCAGCCTCTACTCTCAACCTCTACTCAGTCTCTACTCTTAGCCTCTACTCTCAGCCTCTACTCTCAGCCTCTACTCAGAGCCTCTACTCAGAGCCTACTCTGGCCCGGATCACTCTCTGATGCCAGGGCTCTTGACGACCATCCAGAAAATTAACAAACGTGGCGTCAAGACGGTGAGCACCTGACTGACACCAGGGTAGGGGGCTGCTATTCCGCCCCTGGGCGCGCGCGTGTGTGTGTGTGCGTGTGTGTGCGCGCGCGTGTGTGTTACTCTGACATTACTCTGTCCTGGGAGACATTACTCTGACCTGGGAGACATTACTCTGTCCTGGGAGACATTAGTCTGTCCTGGGAGACATTACTCTGACCTGGGAGACATTACTCTGACATTACTCTGTCCTGGGAGACATTACTCTGACCTGGGAGACATTACTCTGTCCTGGGAGACATTACTCTGTCCTGGGAGACATTACTCTGTCCTGGGAGACATTACTCTGACCTGGGAGACATTACTCTGACATTACTCTGTCCTGGGAGACATTACTCTCTCCTGGGAGACATTACTCTGTCCTGGGAGACATTACTCTGTCCTGCGAGAGCCTACCACACATCCAGACTCTACTCAGCCTCTACTCTCAGCCTCTACTCTCAGCCTCTACTCTCAGCCTCTACTCAGAGCCTCTACTCTCAGCCTCTACTCAGAGCCTCTACTCTCAGCCTCTACTCTCAGCCTCTACTCTCAGCCTCTACTCTCAGCCTCTACTCTCAACCTCTACTCAGTCTCTACTCTTAGCCTCTACTCTCAGCCTCTACTCTCAGCCTCTACTCAGAGCCTCTACTCTCAGCCTCTACTCTCAGCCTCTACTCTCAGCCTCTACTCTCAGCCTCTACTCAGAGCCTCTACTCTCAGCCTCTACTCAGAGCCTCTAATCAGAGCCTCTACTCTCAGCCTCTACTCAGAGCCTCTACTCTCAGCCTCTACTCAGAGCCTCTACTCTCAGCCTCTACTCAGAGCCTCTAATCAGAGCCTCTACTCTCAGCCTCTACTCAGCCTCTACTCAGAGCCTCTACTCAGAGCCTCTACTCAGAGCCTCTACTCAGAGCCTCTACTCAGAGCCTCTACTCAGAGCCTACTCTGGCCCGGATCACTCTCTGATGCCAGGGCTCTTGACGACCATCCAGAAAATTAACAAACGTGGCGTCAAGACGGTGAGCACCTGACTGACACCAGGGTAGGGGGCTGCTATTCCGCCCCTGGGCGCGCGCGTGTGTGTGTATGCGTGTGTGTGCGCGCGCGTGTGTGTGCGTGTGTGTGTGCATGTGTGTGTGCGAGAGAGAGACGCGTGGCGGACCCGTAGCCATCCATCAGGGTGACAGGCTGGTTTTTGTTTACTTAATGACGTGAGGGCTTATTTATGAAGTGACGGCAGGAAGAACCGGCCCCGGAGCCGCCATTAAAACATCATCACGGTGATCGATGGACGCCGCACGCCACCGTCACAGAGAGAGACAGACCTGGAGCCCGACGGATGACCGGTCACGTCTAAGTATGCGTGCGTGTGTGTTAATGAGTGTGTGTGTGTGTGTGTGTGCGTCCGTCTGATCATCTGCGACTCCTGCGCTCATCAAAGTGTCCCTCCGGCCCGCGGGCGCGGCGGCGTCTTCCCGGGGTAATGGCGTGGAGATAAGGAGCGCCGTTCCCTCGCCGCTATCGGCCGCTCGCACAGCTCTCGCCCACGCCCACGTCATCAACGCCGCACGGGGAAAAAAAAGACCATGATATCGTCCGGAGGGACGAGGGCATGTCGGCCATTAGCGGTGTCTCCTCGGCTGGCGTCGGAGGAAGCCTGGAGCGGCGTGGCGGCGCCGAGATGACATCATACGTCCGCTCGTTACCAGGAGACAGGACAGCGAGGAGGACGGACGCTCTGCAGCGATGCAGAGAGAGAGGTCAGAGGTCAGCCTCCTACTTAGGGCGGCTGACATTTATAAACGGTCAAATTACAGAGAGAGAGGAAGTGAGGGGATGACGCGAGACCATGCCGGTGAGAGTAGATTCAACACGTGCGCGCGCACACGCACGCACGCACACACACACACTCACACACACCCCACCCTATGCTAGGAACTCAAACAGCAGCACACACACACACACACACACACACACACACACACAAACACACCCCACCCTATGCTAGGAACTCAAACAGCAGCACACACACACACACACACACACACACACACACACACACACACAGAACAGCCTCTTGGCCAGACGAAGGGAGATGGCTCAGTGAATCAGAGAGCCCAGCCTCTGAACCCAGCCTCTGAACCCAGCCTCTGAACCCAGCCTCTGAACCCAGCCTCTGAACCCAGCCTCTGCTCCTGTATTTCAGGGTTTGTTTATGTCATGTTGGGTCAGGGCCTCGGCCTGGACACCACTCAGCGAGGAGAGGAACACGCTGTGTGTGTGTGTGTGTGTGTGTGTGTGTGTGTGTGTGTGTGTGTGTGTCTGTATGTGTGTGTGTGTGTGTGTGTGTGTGTGTGTGTGTGTGTGTGTGTGTGTCCGAGTTACGCCGCGCTGCACTCGTGTCAAACTCGTTGGTTCAATATCCAGGGGTGCAGAGAAGAGCTGCAGAAAAGGCAGAGAGGGAGGAAGCATGCATTCACCAGCAAGGCCATGAGCACCCGGGAACACTGCTCTCTGTGTGTGTGTGTGTGTGTGAGAGAGAGAGAGAGAGAGAGAGAGAGAGAGAGAGAGAGAGAGACAGTGGAGAGAGAGAGAGAGTTTACTGTCTACCATAGGTGTGCTCTTCAAGTTATTGTGTGGGGGTTGGACAGGTCTAACACCTGGTGGATAGTATTATTGAGTGGTTCTGTTGGACAGGTCTAACACCTGGTGGATAGTATTATTGAGTGGTTCTGTTGGCCAGGTCTAAAGCCTGGTGGATAGTATTATTGAGTGGTTTTGTTGGCCAGGTCTAATACCTGGTGGATGGTATTATTGAGTGGTTTTGTTGGACAGGTCTAAAGCCTGGTGGATAGTATTATTGAGTGGTTATGTTGGACAGGTCTAAAGCCTGGTGGATAGTATTATTGAGTGGTTTTGTTGGCCAGGTCTAATACCTGGTGGATAGTATTATTGAGTGGTTTTGTTGGCCAGGTCTAATACCTGGTGGATAGTATTATTGTGGAACAGCTTTTTTCCTCCTTTTCTGGACACTGTTTCATTATCAACCCCCTCGGGTGGGTTAGCCTACTGCTGCTTTATGCTGTGGCCTTTTACTGCAAATAATCAGATCATAGAGCATGCCTCACACACACACACACAAACATGCGCACACACACACACAAACATGCGCACATGCACACACAAACACACAAACATGTGCACATGCACACACAAATACTGCACACACAAACACACACACACACGTGCAAGCTCACACACACACACGCGCACGTGCACACAAACACTGCACACACACGCACACACACACATACTGTATGCACGCACGCACACACACACACACACACACACACACACACACACGCACGCACACTTGCTCATTACTTGTCTCTGACTGTTGCCCCTGAATGCTGTTATTCACTGAGTGAGCAGATGAGAAAGAGAGGGATGAGGAGATAGAGGGGAGACAGAGACGGACAGCGAGGGGGGAAAGAGAAAAGAGAGAGAGATGAGAGAGGAAGAGATGAGAGAGAGAGGAAGAGATGAGAGAGGAAGAGAAGAGAGGAAGAAATGAGAGGAAGAGATGAGAGGAAGAGAAGAGAGAGGAAGAGAAGAGAGATGAAGAGAAGAGAGGAAGAAATGAGAGGAAGAAATGAGAGGAAGAGATGAGAGGAAGAGAAGAGAGAGGAAGAGAAGAGAGATGAAGAGAAGAGATGAAGAGATGAGAGAGGAAGAGATGAGAGAGGAAGAGATGAGAGAAGAGAAGAGAGAGGAAGAGATGAGAGAGGAAGAGATGAGAGAGGAAGAGATGAGAGAGGAAGAGATGAGAGAGGAGAAGAGAGAGGAAGAGAAGAGAGAGGAAGAGAAGAGAGGAAGAGATGAGAGGCGGGGCGTCGTGGGGGCGGGGCGTCGTGATCTGGGCGGGGCGTCGTGGGGGCGGGGCGTCGTGATCTGAGCGGGGCGTCGTGGGGGCGGGGTGTCATAATCTGGGCGGGGCGTCGTTGGGGCGGGGCGTCTTGATCTGGGCGGGGCGTCGTGGGAGCGGGGCGTCGTGATCTGGGCAGGGCGTCGTGGGGACGGTCGGGGGCCGACTGCTCGGTGGCAGCGCTGGATTCCGAGTTCCGCGACCGTCAACTGTGGGCGAAGCTCTGACTTTACGAGCTTTGTTACAAACTCCGTTACCTCTCTCAGCCCTCCGGTATCCCGCGGATACGGAGGTTGTTCCGTCGTGTGCGTGCTTCTAGGTCGGTGAACTTTGCTTGCAGAACCTCTTGATTCTCAAATGGATGAGCGCTTGGATGAGTGCATCATATGCCGCCCCGTCGCTCGTCCCATTCCTCGGTATCGGCTACACGCTGTTCAACCTCCGTCACTCTAGCTATGGTGGTTTGCAGGTCGCCTGTTGATTCTTGAAGTTTCTGGTTAATTTCTTCTCTAAACTCGTTGAACTCCTTCCTCATGTCATCGCGAAAAGAGAGTTGAAATTTGCTCATATCACTTTTAAATGCTAAATACTTTTAAAATCTTTTCTGAGCGCCCGGGTTTCATTTTGTATGGTCTTCATTCCTGAGTTAGCTACTTCGTTAGCCATCCCCGCCTCGCCGTTTTCCACATGGCCATCTTCGCCGTCAATATCTTCGACCATTTCTCCTTTTTCACGCTTGGAGCCTGATTTCACTTTGTTCTTCTTTTGCTTTTCCTTTTGCTTTGCTTTCTTTTGCTTTTTTGTATTTCTCAAATATGACTTTCTGGGGGATTAAGATCAACCGGTAGGGAGAGGAAATTTCACGCAGCCATCTGCTTCGACGCTACGCCGGAAATCACAAATTAGTCCCAAGGGCCGTCTAAAAGAGTCTTGAATCCCAATTCACCCCTTGACCCTAGCCGCAAAGACTTCATTTTGCGTGTTCACGTTTAGGGGTGTCGGGTTTATGGCGTGTAGGTTAGGGCGAGGGCTACATAGCCCTCGAAACAGATTTTTCAGACCCACACTTCAAACCAAGGGCTATGAGCAAGGTACAAAAGAATGCCACACATTTCCGAAATACTACTGTTGTGTCACGGAATATCATTTAAAGATTTTTTTTAGGTGGTAATGTACTTGATTAACTTCAAAATCTGTGATAAATTTATCAAGATAATTTGAAAATCTGCTCAGACGTTTTCGGAGCTTGCTAGTGATCAAGATGACTGGGCGGTCATGGGACACCGATGACAACAGCCTCATCCCAGCAAATGGTTTAGAAATTTGCAGCTGGCTCCAATGTCTGTGGTCCGTTTTGGGTGGGCTAACATTCAGAGCAAAAGAAAAGCACAAATGTAGCCTAATATTGTCTTTGTTAATAGAGATTCAAAAACTGATAACCATCGTGTTATTTTGTTTAATGTCATTTCAATTATAGACCTTTTCTTTATTACAAGCATAGCCTAATGAAAAACCGCTATGGCATGCTGATATGTCTTAGCTAACAACATTGTTTTAAGGCTGATTTTGTGCATGACAGTCCCACATTTTGACATATTTCCATGTCGCATCTCCCCCCATCAACGAAGTTGCTGCACTTATAGATCGGCAGATTAGACTAGAGGACCTGCTGATGACATATCGGTCTTGAAGGGGTGTCCCATTTCATAGGGGGATATTTCAACCCACTAGCCCTTGACACTATGTTCCTAGGAGCAAGGGGTAGGGGTAAAAATGAGTAATGGGATTCAGCCTTAATATGCTTCTTGAAGTCTCTTCTAGATACTTCTGATAGAAGCAGGTAGCCTATTCCATAAAATGATTACTCAACGGGAGCATTTATACTTACCACTTAAATACAATGACAATTTGGTGTAGCAATCAGATGCCAGTAGAGTTCTAATATTGATTGAATGTCTATTCTTTAAGTGAAATTTATCGATTTTGGTCTCTTCTTTGTTTGGATATCGTAAAAAACTTTGAGAGCAGATCTGTCAATTATATATACCTGTCAATTATATATACCTGTCAATTATATATACCCCTAACTGACGACCCACCGAGGGCTTAATGATACTCAACAACTGGAGCATCATACCAGCATGTTAAGTGTGATTCTAGCTGCCTTGTCTTGTGTTATCTGCAACCTCTTAATTTCACCCTTTATACCCCTTCACAAGAACACATTTGACTCCCTATTAGTGCTTAGGATACGTTTAAAATATCCAGCGGAAGATATTTTGACACTACAGGTATGTAACATGCATGCAGTTCGGGTTATTGTCTTGCATACATAAGAAGCATGCGATGTGGAAGACGAGCATTCATCCAGATGTCTTCCCAGTAGTTTATTCTCCTTCACCTGCTCTGTTATTACTCCATCTGCATTGAGTTGTAGAGGGGATTGGCGGGGGCGGCTGTAGCTCAGTTGGTAAAGCAGGTCGTTCAACGATCGAAGGGTCAGTGGTTCGAATCCCAGCTCCGACTGTCCACATGTCGAAGTGTCCTTGAGCAAGACACCTAACCCCAAATTGCTCCCAATGAGCAGGTTAGCACCTTGCATGGCAGCTACCGCCATTGGTGTGTGAGTGTGTGTGTGAATGGGTGAATGAGAGGCCATTGTAAAGCGCTTTGAGTGCCGCTAAGGTGGAAAAGCGCTATATAAGTGCCGTCCATTTACCATTTAAGTAGCCTATTCCTTCTTTGGGTACTGGACACAACTTGGCTTGTTTCCATACCTTGGAAAATACCCAGATTTAAATGACCGATTTAACAAGTACATAAGGGCACAAGCAAACTGGGAAGCAGCATATCTGAGCAGGGTGTTATCGATTTTATTTCGTCATAACCTGCAGTTTTTCCCTTGGTCAGTGACTGAAGGAATTTAACAACTTCATTGGTCGTCACTGATGTAGGAGTAAATTAACAGGATTTAGTCACACAATGTTTTCCTTCATCAATTGTACAGTACTGTGCTTGGATGCTGTGTAGGTAACTTTCAACCTTATATCATTGACTTTGTTATCGAAAAAACTAGCAAAGTGACTAGAAATGTGCTGGTTTTGTCAATCTATCCAGAGAGAGGAACATGTTCGTACATATGTACGTTCTCTTCCTCACTGGGACATGATGGTCCATTACATCGGTTAAAAGTTTTGTGAAGTGTGAAGATTGTCCTGTAGATATATTATCTCCCACGGTGTGGCAGCCAAATCGCTTTCAAACACCTCCCTATTAAAGCGTTTGAAGCTCCTTTTTATTGTGATGTGATGGTTATCTAGCGACTTTTCAATTTTGTTTGTTGTTATTTTACGGTCCAACCAGCCAACAGGAAAGGAATTCTCTTTAGAAACCTGTTCTGGTATGTTACAAAGAATCTAATCTATACATGTCTCTACACATTTCCCTCTGCAAGAGGACAACCTTGTTACTCCTTCCACCACCTTTGTCGTATTACAAGAGAGCAAACTTAGACAATTGTGTCCTAATGGTCTCATCCTTCCAATTTATATTAAAAGCGCCAAGTAAATAAAACCTCCTTGTTCTCCTCCTCTGTCGTACGTTCACATCGGCTGGTCAGAGAAGCTGCTTTGGACTCTGGATGCCTAGAAACACAACCAACTAAGATGGGTGATTGGTGTGGTAGTTGCACCTGCACCCAAATCGCTTCCACGTGGTTAAACCGCCAATCGCCCCGAGTGTGGAAGTGAACATGGGTCTGTATGTAAAGAGGTACTTTCCCCTCCATTCTTATTTCTGCCTCTCCTTATTAAACTGTATCTTTCAATATGTATCTGTCCGTCGGTTATGGATACATCCATGTGAGTTTCTGTGACAGCTAAGATATGGACACTTATGGTTCAACAAACTAGACAGTTCATGTACTTTGTTGGGAAGGCTACACACATCGATATGAGCCAGGTACAATCCTTTAGTTGGTAACTGAAGGTCACAGTATGGTGACAGATGTCTCCTAGAGAAGGCCTCAAGCCAACTCTTAAGCCATGTTTGTGACATTCGAATAACCAGGGAGTGACGCTGGAGTTTGAAACAGCTGGTTATTGATGTACAGTTACTACTACAAGGGTGACACGTCTGCTTTGACTCTGATGTTCTTTCATGATAGGGAAACGTTTCTTACATGTCATTGATCTCTTGAGGGAGTTAGTCATTCATACTAAAGATGGCGTTTCTCAGCTCTCCGCCCCTTCCTTTGAAAGCTCCTTCTGTTGATCGTGTTAACAAGGAGCCACTATTGCCCGTCGTCTGTCTCTTGAAGGTTTGTCCCATTCTGTACACTTCAGAGAACGCAACGCTTTAAACTATTTCCCTTTTCCTATTTCCATGCCCTCCTTCTCTGATGTTCCAGTGAAAAGCAGATTGTCTCTCAGAGAAAGTCACTATACATCAAGAGCAGATTCCTTCAACTTTTTATCGTCTCGATCATGTCCACCTTGTCGTCCTTTACGTTTCAGCGTTACGTTGTCCCAGAACAGGACATGGTTTGGCATCTGACTGAACTCCAAGCTTCGAGGCTCTTTATCTCCTGCATCGTCCAGTCCGATATTAACAATTTGCCAGGTTTGTTGTTTTTTTGGGACTGTAACAAATTAATCTCAACCTCCATTGTTGCCGGCGTTACCTCCGATGCAGTTCCCTCTAAGTAGGTGTGGAGAAGTGTGATCTTCTGTGATTAAGCACCGGGTTTCTTCTTCGGTTTGGTTCTTATTATTGTCGTGTTTGTGTTGATGTTTGGATGCTATTGTTGATGTGTTTTATTTTATTTTATGATTAGTTGTTACTGTTGATGTACTTTAGCATTTTTAACCTGTTTTTATCCTCTAGCCCACTTCCCCTTTCCCCTCAAGTGTCTGCTGTCACAACTCAGGCCGCCATTGTAAATAAGAATCTGTTCTTGATTCACTTGCCTGAAGGTTGAATAAAACGTTTGTTAACGTTTCACAGACTTCTACTGCGACATGTTTATATCGTCACAGTATTTGTCTATGAATCGCTCAAGCAGAGTCAGCTGTTTGAAGGGATCCGGCGTGCTCGTTCAAGCGGGCTTGTTCCAGTGAGAAGATACAGGATGTGAGGTTTACATACAAAACATGAGCACACACAGAGAGAAGAGAGGCAGAGAGAAGGATAGGGAGACGCAGAGAGAGAGAGAGAGAGAGAGAGATAGAGAGAGAGAATGAGACAGAGAGAGAGATAGAGAAAAGGAGTGAGAATGAGACAGAGAAAGGAGAGAGAGAGAGAAAAGAGAGAGAGAGAGAGAAAGGAGAGAGAGAGAAAGGAGAGAGAGAGAGAAAGGAGAGAGAGACAAAGGAGAGAGAGAGAGAGAGAGAGAGAAAGGAGAGAGAGAGAGAAAGGAGAGAGAGAAAGAGGAGAGAAAGAGAGGGATAGAGAGAGAGAAAGGAGAGAGAGAGAGAGAGAGAGAGAGAAAGAGAGAGCTGCCACCGAGGCTGACATGTTAACAAGGGAGCTCAAAATGGTTCTGGGAAAACAAGGCTTCCCTCACACACACACACACACACACACACACACACACACACACACACACACACACACACACACACACACACACACACACACACACACACACACACACACACACACACACACACACACACACACACGGTGAGGTGGATGGTCAGTGCCTAGAGTGCCGATGTGCCTGGCAGGCTATCTGCAGATTATAAGAGCTGATCTCAACGCAGTGTTTTAGCATTCATGTAAACCCACACACACACACACACACAGACACACACACACTCACCCGGGGAGGGTGGTGGTCCAGGGCTCTGCGCCTGGCTGCGTCCAGCTCCTCGTAGGCCGGGGCGGGGCGGGCGTGCTGGACCTCCCTCCTCCACTGCTGCTGCTGGACCCTCTCGCTGGGGGGAGGGAGAGGAGGGAGGGAGGGAGGAGAGAGGAGAGGAGAGGAGAGGAGAGGAGAGAGGGAGGGAGGGAGGGAGAGGAGAGGAGAGGAGAGGAGAGGAGAGGAGAGGAGAGGAGAGGAGAGGAGAGGAGAGAGGGAGGGAGGGAGGGAGGGGGGTGGGAGAGGAGAGAGGGAGAGGAGAGAGGGAGGGAGGGAGAGGAGAGGAGAGGAGAGGAGAGGAGAGAGGGAGGGAGGGAGGGAGGGAGGGAGGGTGGGAGAGGAGAGGAGAGGAGAGGAGAGGAGAGGAGAGGGGGAGGGAGGGAGAGGAGAGGAGAGGAGAGGAGAGGAGAGGAGAGGAGAGGAGAGGAGAGGAGAGAGGGAGGGAGGGAGGGAGGGTGGGAGAGGAGAGGAGAGGAGAGGAGAGGAGAGGAGAGGAGAGGAGAGGAGAGGAGAGGAGAGGAGAGGAGAGGAGAGGAGAGGGGGAGGGAGGGAGAGGAGAGGAGAGGAGAGGAGAGAGGGAGAGGGAGAGGGAGAGGGAGAGGGAGGGAGGGAGGGAGGGAGGGAGGGAGGGAGAGAGGGAGAGAAGAGAGAGTTACTGCTGCCACTGAAGCATCGCTGTTCACCTCAGCGGCGAGCGGCGGCCCCTCACTGTACGACCCGCCGGATCGGTATCAGAGCTCCCCCGCAGGCCTGACAGACTAATAACACAGGGACAGAACCGGGCCGGACCAGAACCAGAACACAACCGGCCAGCCACGTCCAGATAAGATGAGAGAGACTACAGCAGCGCCGGCGCGGAGCAGAGGGAGACCGTGTTGGGTTGGAAGACGGCGGCCATGTTGTGTCGGGTGTGTAATGAAACTCGGAGGACTAGAAGTAGCAGACCCACGCAGATGAGACCAACTACAATAGAAACGACTACAATAGAAACGACTACAATAGAAATGACTACAATAGAAACAACTACAATAGAAACAACTACAATAGAAACGACTACAATAGAAACGACTACAATAGAAACAACTACAATAGAAACAACTACAATAGAAACGACTACAATAAAAACGACTACAATAGAAACAACTACAATAGAAACGACTACAATAGAAACGACTACAATAGAACCTCAGGGATGCGATAAGTCTGGCTGACCAGGACACTGAGGGGTCAGGACACTGAGGGACCAGGACCAGGACACTGAGGGGACAGGACCAGGACACTGAGGGGCCAGGACACTGAGGGACCAGGACACTGAGGGACCAGGACACTGAGGGACCAGGACACTGAGGGACCAGGACACTGAGGGGACAGGACACTGAGGGACCAGGACACTGAGGGGCCAGGACACTGAGGGACCAGGACACTGAGGGACCAGGACACTGAGGGGACAGGACACTGAGGGACCAGGACACTAAGGGGACAGGACACTGAGGGGACAGGACACTGAGGGGACAGGACCAGGACACTGAGGGGCCAGGACACTGAGGGACCAGGACACTGAGGGACCAGGACACTGAGGGACCAGGACACTGAGGGGTCAGGACACTGAGGGACCAGGACACTGAGGGGCCAGGACACTGAGGGGCCAGGACACTGAGGGACCAGGACACTGAGGGACCAGGACACTGAGGGACCAGGACACTGAGGGGACAGGACCAGGACACTGAGGGGTCAGGACACTGAGGGGCCAGGACACTGAGGGACCAGGACACTGAGGGGACAGGACCAGGACACTGAGGGCCCAGAGAGGACAGAGAAGCAGTGATGTCTGTAGATCAGACGACTAGCTCGTAGCACAACAGCTACACACTAGAGCTTCAAACAGGAACCTGGACCTAAATGACTCTTCTCAGGGATCGCTGCCAGGTTAGTGAGTCCAGCTGAGTGTGAGGGCAGCAGGGAGAGCGGTCAGGGCCGTGGACAGAGGAGGGCGTCCGCCAACACGTGGGCGTGGGCAGTTGATGAACATGTGACCTGACCCTCCACCTTCCCAACAGGGCCTGAAGCTGGCTGGTCCGGCCTCCTCGGTCAAGAATCCCGACTGATATTCTCCAGATATGATAACTTAGTTTCTCCTAACTACGTTTGTATATGCCCGTCATGGAAGGTTGGAGTGATATCTATCTATCTGACAATTTGGGAGCGTGGGCGCACCCAAACTCATAAACCGTTAACGTAGAGCAGACTCCTCACCCCCTCCTCCCTCCCTCATCCCTCCCTCCTCCCTCCCCCTCACTCCCTCCTCACTCCTCCCTTCCTCCTCCCTCCCTCCCTCCCTCCCTCCCTCCCTCCCTCCCTCCCTCCCTCCCTCCTCACTCCCTCCTCCCTCCCTCCCTCCCTCCTCACTCCCTCCTCCCTCCCTCCCTCCCTCCTCACTCACTCCCTCCCTCCCTCCCTCCTCACTCACTCACTCCCTCCCTCCTCACTCACTCCTCACTCCCTCCTCCCTCCCTCCCTCCCTCCCTCCTCCCTCCCTCCTCACTCCCTCATAGCATAGCATAGAAACACGAAAGCTATGCTGCACATAAGAGCAGGAGATGTGTGAACCCAGTTACCTCACGCAACAGGTAGTTAGTTCCAATCCCCCCTCCCCCCTCCACGCCCCACCCTCCCCCCTCCCTGTCCCCCCGTCCTCTCGGCTACAGTGACGGAGATTGGACACCGATCGCCGTGGCGTTTTCATAAGCTCATTAACGAATCCCTCAGACCATAATTAGAGCTGCCATTTTGATTGAGCATGCATGTCGTCCTCTACATGAAAAAACACTGTGATTACCTCATTATGCCTCGGCATATCACTGACTCCAAATATTATCATATAAATTGTGTGTGTGTGTGTGTGTGTGCGTGTGTGTGTGTGTGTGAGCCTCATAATGCCGGTGCCAACAGCACCAGAATCCCACTAAGGTTCTTATCAATAGTAGCTGCTGTTACTGAGAGCGCAGAGCTAACAGAGGAGTGTGTGTGTGTGTGTGTGTGTGTGTGTGTGTGTTTGTGTGTGACATACCGAGAGAAGAGAGAATGAACGAAGGCAGTATGTGTCCCTGTATGTCAGTGCGTGCGTCTGGTCTGTGTGTGTGTGTGTGTGTGTGTGTGTGTGTGTGTGGACTCCAGCCAGCGTCTGAGAGTCTTTGTGTGCGTGAGGAGGGAGTGAGGAGGGAGTGAGGAGAGAGTGAGGAGGGAGTGAGGAGGGGGGTGACGAGGGAGTGAGGAGAGAGTGAGGAGGGAGTGAGGAGCGAGTGAGGAGCGAGTGAGGAGGGAGTGAGGAGGGAGGGAGGAGGGAGTGAGGAGGGAGTGAGGAGGGAGTGAGAAGGGAGTGAGAAGGGAGTGAGGAGGGAGGGAGGAGGGAGGGAGGAGGAGGTGAGGAGGGGGTGAGGAGGGAGGGAGTGAGGAGGGAGGGAGAGGAGGGAGGGAGGGAGGAGGGAGGGAGGAGGGAGGGAGGAGAGAGTGAGGAGGGGGTGACGAGGGAGTGAGGAGAGAGTGAGGAGGGAGTGAGGAGCGAGTGAGGAGCGAGTGAGGAGGAGTGGAGGAGGGAGGGAGGAGGAGGTGAGGAGGGAGGGAGTGAGGAGGGAGTGAGGAGGGAGGGAGGAGGGAGGGAGGGAGGGAGGAGGGAGTGAGGAGGGAGGGAGGAGGGAGGGAGGGAGTGAGGGAGTGAGGAGCGAGTGAGGAGCGAGTGAGGAGGGAGTGAGGAGGGAGGGAGGAGGAGGTGAGGAGGGAGGGAGTGAGGAGGGAGTGAGGAGGGAGGGAGGAGGGAGGGAGGGAGGGAGGAGGGAGTGAGGAGGGAGGGAGTGAGGAGAGAGTGAGGAGGGAGTGAGGAGCGAGTGAGGAGCGAGTGACGGTGGCACCAGCTTGTCATCGAGAGCTCATTCCCCCTCTTGTTTGCCAGGAGAGGGCTGCCTGGCGCTCTGAGATGAAAGCTCAGTGAAGAGTAAAGATATTCATTTCCCCGGGTCCGAGGAGAAGGCAAGCGGGAGCTCGTAGCACAACAGCTACACACTAGAGCTTCAAACAGGAACCTGGACCTAAATGACTTCTTCTCAGGGATCGCTGCCAGGTTAGTGAGTCCAGCTGAGTGTGAGGGCAGCAGGGAGAGCGGTCAGGGCCGTGGACAGAGGAGGGCGTCCGCCAACACGTGGGCGTGGGCAGTTGATGAACATGTGACCTGACCCTCCACCTTCCCAACAGGGCCTGAAGCTGGCTGGTCCAGCCTCCTCGGTCAAGAGTCCGACTGATATTCTCCAGATATGATAACTTATGCCGCGTTCCAGATAGGATTTTGAGCCCGTAAGTTATGGTGCGTTCGTTTATAACTGGGAGGTGGCAAATTGCGACTTGCTACTAGGAATTATTAAATAAAACACCTCATGAACTCGCACTTCCTCGTCGCAAATTCGGATATGTTTCTCAGCCCCCAGTTGCTCGAATGCACTAGATATAACTAGGTAACTGTGATATAATGGTATATAGATATAACTAGGTAACTGTGATATAATGGTATATAGATATAACTAGGTAACTGTGATATAATGGTATATAGATATAACTAGGTAACTGTGATATAATGGTATATAGATATAACTAGGTAACTGTGATATAATGGTATATAGATATAACTAGGTAACTGTGATATAATGGTATATAGATATAACTAGGTAACTGTGATATAATGGTATATAGATATAACTAGGTAACTGTGATATAATGGTATATAGATATAACTAGGTAACTGTGATATAATGGTATATAGATATAACTAGGTAACTGTGATATAATGGTATATAGATATAACTAGGTAACTGTGATATAATGGTATATAGATATAACAAGTTAACTGTGATATAATGGTATATAGCTCGAATGCACACAGGTCGGAGGTAGGTATTTTGCCACTTGCCACTTGCCACCTCCGACCACAAACGAACACACCATTACGACTTCAAGTCACGACTCACGACTTCATAACGTTCCAGGCAAACTGTCTGAATGCGTGGCATTCTGGATAAATGTAAACAAGCCGATATGGTAAAAGCTTGAGATTTGGCACAGTCAGAGCTGGCAAGCTAAACATTGTATGCCTAATTTCGCTATGCTAAGAAATCGTACGTTACA
>NW_028176799.1:0-10000 GCF_949987555.1 Borostomias antarcticus
TGTGTGTGGTGTGTGTGGTGTTTGTGTGTGGTGTGTGTGTGGTGTGTGTGTGGTGTGTGTGGTGTGTGTGTGGTGCTTGTGTGTGGTGTTTGTGTGTGGTGTGTGTGGTGTTTGTGTGTGTGTGTGTGGTGTGGTGTTTGTGTGTGGTGTGTGTGTGTGGTGCTTGTGTGTGGTGTTGGTGTGGGGTGTGTGTGTGTGGTGTGTGTGGTGTTTGTGTGTGTGTGTGTGTGGTGTGTGTGTGTGGTGTGTGTGGTGTTTGTGTGTGGTGTGTGTGTGTGGTGTGTGTGGTGTTTGTGTGTGTGTGTGTGTGGTGTGTGTGTGTGGTGTGTGTGGTGTTTGGTGTGGTGTGTGTGTGTGGTGCTTGTGTGTGGTGTTGGTGTGGGGTGTGTGTGTGTGGTGTGTGTGGTGTTTGTGTGTGGTGTGTGTGTGGTGTGTGTGGTGTTTGTTGTGGGGGGCGGTGCTAGAGGGTTGTCATAGCGATGCGTTGCTGCTCACTGCTTCTCTGTGCTGAGGGGTTCTATAGTGCATGATCAGGTCAGGCTTTCCATTCACCCCAATGTTCTTTGTTTTGATGTGTGTGGTGTGTGTGTGTGTGTGTGTGTGTGTGTGTGTGTGTGTGTGTGTGTGTGTGTGTATGTACAGGTATGTGAGTTTATGTGTGTGCGTGTGTGTTAGTACTGTATGCGTGTTTGTGGTATGCGTGTTTGTGTGTGTGTGTGTCTTTGTGTATGTGTGTTTGTGTCTGTGTGTGTGTTTGTGTGTGTGTGTCTGTCTGTCTGTGTGTGTGTGTGTCTTTGTGTGCGTGTGTGTGTGTCTCTGTGTGTCTCTGTGTGTCTGTGTGTGTACATGTGTGTGTGTGTGTGTGAGTACATGTGTGTGTGTGTGTGTGTACATGTGTGTGTACATGTGTGTGTGTCTTTGTGTGTGTGTGTGTGTGTGTGTGTGTGTGTGTGTGTGTGTGTACATCTGTGTGTGTATACATGTGTGTGTGTGTGTACATGTCTGTGTGTGTGTGTACATGTGTGTGTGTGTGTGTGTGTGTACATGTATGTGTGTGTACATATGTGTGTATGTGTGTGTGTATACATGTGTGTGTGTGTGTGTGTGTACATGTGTGTGTACATGTGTGTGTGTGTGTGTGTGTGTGTGTACATGTGTGTGTACATGTGTGTGTGTGTGTACATGTGTGTGTGTGTGGTGACCCCCCACCCTTAACGGGGAGTGCTAATGAGTCAGTGCGCTCTCTTCTCTTCACTGTTGGGTTTTCATGTAAAGTTGCTCAAATGCTCTCAGGTATGGCGGCCCTCAACGGCGGCCTGGCGGGCGGCCTGACCAATGGCACGGCCGGAACCATGGACGCGCTGACGCAGGCCTACTCAGGGATCCAGCAGTACGCCGCCGCCGCGCTGCCCTCTCTCTACAGCCAATCACTGCTGCAGCAGCAGGGGGCCGCCGGGAGCCAGAAGGAGGGTCAGTGTCAGGGTAGGAGGGGGCAGGGGGGGGTGGCAGGGGCGGGGGAGGGGGTGGGGAGGGAGGGGGTGCGGGGGGTAGTCTACCGCTAGTAGTAGTAGCATCATCATAATCATCGTCATCATTCGGAGAACGCTGAGGTGCGTTCTGAGGGGACCGAGGGTTGAAGTCTGAACTCCTGTCCTGTCCTGTCTGTCTGTCCGTGTGTGTGTGTGTGTGTGTGTGTGTGTGTGTGTCCAGGGCCTGAGGGAGCCAACCTGTTCATCTACCACCTCCCCCAGGAGTTCGGGGACCAGGACATCCTGCAGATGTTCATGCCTTTTGGAAACGTGGTCTCTGCCAAAGTCTTCATCGACAAACAGACAAACCTGAGCAAGTGCTTCGGTACGGCAGCGACTCCGCTAACTACTCCGCTAGCTACTCCGCTAACCACTCCGCTAGCCACTCCGCTAGCTACTCCGCTAGCCACTCCGCTAACCACTACGCTAACCACTCCGCTAGCCACTCCGCTAACCACTCCGCTAGCCACTCCGCTAACCACTCCGCTAGCCACTCCGCTAGCTACTCCGATAGCGACTCCGCTAACCACTCCGCTAGCCACTCCGCTAGCCTCTCCGCTAACCACTCCGCTAGCCATTCCGCTAACCACTCCGCTAGCTACTCCGCTAACCACTCTGCTAGCCACTACGCTAACCACTCCGCTAGCTACTCTGCTAGCCACTCCGCTAGCTACTCCACTAGCCACTCCGCTAACCACTCCGCTAGCCACTCCGCTAACCACTCCGCTAGCTACTCCGCTAGCGACTCCGCTAACCACTCCGCTAGCCACTCCTCTCTCTCTGTCTCTGAGAGCCTAGGTTTTCTTATTAGACAGTGTGATTATTGTTGTATGTGTTGATGAAATGTATGTTTGTGAAATGATTATTGGGTTAATAAAGTTTTGTTAAAATCAAAAATCACTCTCTCTGTCTTTCTCTCTCTCTCTCTCTCTCTCTCTCTCCATCTCTCTCTCTCCATCTCTCTCTCTGCCTCTCTCCCCTCTCTCTCTCTCCCCCTCTCCTCTCTCCCTCTCTCTCTCCCCCTCTTCTCTCTCCCTCTCTCTCTCCCCCTCCCCCCCCCTCTCTCTCCCTCTCTCTCTCTCTCCCTCTCTCTCCCTCTCTCTCTCTCTCTATCCCTCCCTCTCTCACTCTCTCTCTCTCTGTCTCTCTCCCTCACCCTCTCTCTCCCTCTCTCTCTCTCTCACTCTCTCTCTCTCTGTCTCTCTCCCTCACCCTCTCTCTCCCTCTCTCTCTCTCTCTCTCCCTCCCTCTCTCTCCCAGGCTTCGTTAGCTATGACAATCCGGTGTCGGCGCAGGCAGCCATCCAGGCCATGAACGGCTTCCAGATCGGCATGAAGAGACTGAAGGTTCAGCTCAAGCGCTCCAAGAACGACAGCAAACCCTACTGAACTTAGCACTAGAGGGCGTGTCCGCCCTCAGCCCCCCTGTTAGCTCAGCTAGGGTAAGTCCCCGAACGACCAGTCGCGACTGGGGGGGGGGGGGGTGGGGGGTAGGGAGGGGGGGAGGGGGGTGGGAGACCACCTTTGACCACCTGAGGGGGGAGACAAACTTTCTCCTTTTATTTATTTATTTTGTTTATTTTTAGCTTTTTTAGTTTTTTTTTGGTTCCAGCAATATTATTTATTATTAATCTTATGGTTTTCTTTTATATTTTTCACATGAACGCTTCCATTACCGCCATTATTTTGTACTATTTTAAACGATGGACGAGTATTTTAAACGATGGACGAGTAGCTATCTTTTTTTGAGTTTTTTGTGTAAACGGAAGAAAAAAAAACTATTTAATTTTTCTAAGTGATTATTTATACAAGCGAGAACTCAGAGCGGAGGTACGAGAAAAATATGAGAAACAGGAAGTTGTTTTGTTTTTGCTCTTTTTTTTTTTTCCGTTGTGAATCTGAGGCCTGAGGAAGAAGTCTGTAGGGTTCGTTTCTGACACGCACACCCGATATGCACACGACCCTTGACCTCCAGGTGTTGGTGGTGGGCTGCCGCTGCTTCTCTGACCCCCTCGACGCCGGCTGACACCAGGGAGGACAGGGTTCATATACGTAGTGGCCTCACCGGTGGTCAACCATTCAGCCTGCATGCTCAGTCCTTCTGGAACACACTCCAGCTACTTCTGACTTATTCATGTGGAGAGGGTTTTATACACACACACACACACACACACACACACACACACTAAAACACAATTAGTTAACAATTAGTTAATACGTTTTCTGGATCAGATCACATTGGTCTTTGTTGCAAGGGATATTGTGTTGAACATTTACAAGATAACATCCAGTAATTGATGAAGGCTATAAAAAACCAGAGTTTATGGGTACGGGGTTAACTGAAAATACTTGATGTTTCTTGAGAGAAAAAATAAATTCAAAGTACAGAAAAGCCACAGGCCTGTAAATTTTATTTGTAAAAAAAAAAAAAAAAAAAAAGCAGTTCTATTTTTATACAAAATTTTTACTGCCTCAGAAAAAAAGGATTTTATTTATTGCCTATCGTTAAGTTATCAGAATCCTAAAGTACAGAAGTCATTAGAGTAGAACCTTGTCGGGCAAGATGTCTTGTGGAATCTGAACCTCTAGAATCGTGGTGTTCCTAGAGCAGAACCACCTTCACACCACACTGCCTCAGCTCCTCCCCCTCCCCTCACCCCCTCCTCCCCCTCCTCCTCCTCCTGTCTGCATCACACCCGTCCGTCGTCAGCTCGCTCTCTCTCTCTCTCTCTCTCTCTCTCTCTCTCTCTCCCTCCCTCTCTTTCCCCCTCTTCTTCTCGTCACCCTCCCTCTCTCCATCTGTAGTGGGACTTCGCCTGTCAAATCTCAATCTTTCCTTGCGTTCTGTTCTGTTGTTTTGTTGTTTTGTTTATGTTATGTTTCTGTTTGTTTGTTTGTAAACTATGAGTAGTTTCTCCCAAACGGCTCCATCTCCCTCCCCGCACGGGGGCCGGACCACTGATGGAAATAGCTTTGGGTGCTGTGTGTGTGTGTGTGTGTGTGTGTGTGTTATGTAAATATGTGTGCGTGTGTGTGTGTGTTTGTGTGTGTGCGTGCAGGCGTGCATAATTGCTGTTGATGTTAATCCAAAACCTATATCATTTTGTATAAAACAAAAACCAATTAAGAAAAACGTAAAGCTAAATTATTGCCAAACGTGCAGTGAGTGGTGTTGCTGTTCTAGTGGTTTGCAATGTTGTTCTTGTTGTTGTTGTTGTATTTGTTGTTGTTGTTGATGTTGTTTGTTGTTCTCTGATTGAAATGCTGTAGCGTTGTGGTGCCCTTTGCTCTCTGTGTGTAACTCTCTCCTCCCTGTTTCCTCTCTCTAGAACCATCTCCATGCCCGTTAGCTCATCGTTTGCCTAGCATGTCTCCGTGGCGTCTAAACAAAAACAGACAAACAAACAAAAAAAGTCTCATCGTCCCGTCATTGTTTTCTGATGTCTTTTCTGAGCTCACCTGATCATAACCTGGTCTCTGCCTACTGACCTTTTGAACTTTGAACTTAGCCTGACCTTTTGGAGTTTTTGTTTTGCATGTGACCTCATTTGGATTTGTTTTTGGGAGGGCGGGGGGCACCAGGGTTGAGGGGGGCGGGGCGGGGGGGTTAAATGAATCAATGTGAAGACTTATAGCTGCATTCATAACAAAAAAGACTGACAACGTTTATGGACAGAAACAAAACGTTCTTTTCAAATACACAAAACCTGTGGTCAAAAAAGGATTTCCATTTGATTTCTCTCGTTTCATTTTTGTTCTCCTTTACGTTGAGTTTCCTTTTGTGTTGTTCCTTCTTTCATTTAAAGTAAACTTGAACGTTCTTCAGTACAGGGATTGGCATGTTCTCTGGTTCCTGGCACCACTAGCAATATGAGGCCAGGATGGGAACATGCCGGTTTCCATTAAATAGACTACTTCCAAACAGTTTTGAATAAAGACTGTCTGATCAATAGAAAACTCTCTCAGAGTTCTTTAATGGTTTTTACATTTTTCAGGCAGTGTAAAGTTTTTTGATAAGGCCATTTTAAGTGGCTCTGTTTCTCATTAAATTCTATATATAGAACCACTTTTTTCTAGAGTAGTTTAAGGTATCAAAAAAACTCAACAAAAAAAGCCTTGCCCTGTTTGGGGGGGAGAAATGCTACCTACTGGTGTCACCTTTTGCTGAACTGACTCACAGATAGACAATCCGTGGTTTAAATGCACATGATGAAATGACCTATATTTTCTACTGTTTAAATGTATAGAGAAAAAAAAGAATACTAAAAAATAGCTGTAACCCGCGTTAACGTTGGTGCTTCTCGTGAGTTTAGTTGTGGTTCCATCACCAGTCTAACGGTCTTAAGTGTCTCATGTTCTTAAAGAGAAGAATAAAATATCAGTTACTTGAACAATAGACAAAGCCTTTCATATTATAATAGTTATATGTTTTTTGTTTTTTTAAGAAGTCCCTATTTGCTAAATTTCATGTCGAGTAATTAGCTATATAAAATTCCTGAAAATATATATAAATATAAATAAATATATATATATATATATATAACATGTCGCTTGTGAAGCATCAATGTCATAATTATTTTATTTCTATCGTGGGAAACAATATTTAGATGTGTTTTGTTGTTCAGCAAAATGTGATTTCTTTTTTCTTATAAAGAAAAAAAGACAAGATCAGTGGATTTTAGTGCCAAATCCTCAAGGTACATCCTGCCTAGCGCGTCAGTGTATTTCTTGTGAAATTATTTGATAACATGGGTATTTTATTAAGTGTTTTGTATGGATCCCTCATATTTAAATATAGATTTAAAAAGAGTTTGTTAACTTGCTATTCTGTGGTCTTGTTGCCTGAAAATGTTTGCTTTTTTCTTTTTTGTAAAATGTAAAAAAAAAAAAAAGGAAAAAAAAAAAAAAAAAGTGCCCATGTGTCATATATACACACGCCCACACACGTGTCAGACCTCACAGTTGATTTGACTATGTTATTGTGCATGAGAGCCCCTGAGAGTGAGAGAGACAGTCCAATACCTAGGTTCCTATCCCGGAACACACACACACACACGCACGCACAAGCGTCATTCTCACGTGCGCTGACAAAGCATCACGATTTGTCGTTAAGAGTATTTCTTTAAAGCCATATCACAACATGCTTTGCACACGAACGCTCTCCGAACGATTGGTCTTTCTCAGCGTCGCGCCCCCCCACGCTCACACAGGCAGCCCAGAGCACAACTTAAAGCCTTATTTCCCACAAAGCCTCGCTTCATCCTTCCAATGCTCACAGTGCAGACAGGGTCTGGGTTGCGGTTTGGAACGGGCCGGGGTCGATGGCGATGGCGGCTGCTTGTGTGCTTGTCACCACAGATGAATCGGCCCTAAAAAAACATGAATGCAGTGTGTTTGCTTTGATGATGCAAGAGAAGGGCAAGCCAACATTCAACTCACACAAACAAGCCTCAAACTTTTGACAGAGGAAGAACACAGAGAGACCCACGCCAGAGGAGAGATCTACAGTTGGGCTGCGGCCGGTCTGGTTGTCTGTCCCTGAACCCCGTTCCATGCGTGGAGGTGGTTTGGTCTCCGTGAGGTTCTCTTGGTCTAATGGTGGAGATGAGGGCTGGGCGTACGAGCCCCTGATGGCTGTGTGTTCAGATGAGGTGGTGGAAGGGGATGTGAATGTATCGGAGGTTTAGAACCGTGCTCTCATGATGAGGTAGCCCTCCGCCCCCTCAGATCACAAGGAAGCTTTCGTGGTCTAAGGGTAGGAATTTACATCAATGTTGGAAGAACCACGTTCGAGACTCCGGGTTGGGTCATTGGCTACACAGGCAGTCATCAATAGTGGTCGTGTCGTCATGAGAAGAAGGGAGTTGTCGCCCTGGTCTTGGTGTCGTAGTGTAGTCGGCCAAAGCAATGTTGAAATGCCAAAGTACAGTATTGTGTCCACATTCTCATAGTCAAGCCGTTTACATTGTCAGTCTCAGTATTCTATGAAACTGCCCCCCCCCTCTCCCCTCCCTGGAAAACCAACCTAGTTTACGGTCTGCTGAAGGCAGCACTATTTTATACAAGAACTCACCAGTCGCCTTAAACGGGGAGAGTTGTATCAATATCAGGACTGTCTGATAGAGTAGAGCACACTCACTCAGAGGCGTGTGGAGTCCAGGTTTACCGTCATGTTTACTGTAGGCTACTGTACGTCCCTCCTCTCGAACGCTGGCAGGAAGTTCCGCCATTTTGTCAAGCGGAGAGGCCGTCGGTTCCGTGAGCGAAAGGCTGAGGGAGAAAGAGCGGGACGCTGATGTTTATGCCTCGTTCGTTGTTGTTGTTGTTGTTTTGGTGAAATCCAGGGCGAGGCAGGGAGATGCTAACGCGTGGGCTAGCAGCTAGCGGAGATACCAGAGCACCGAGTTGTCGTCAGGGGAAATGGCGTTCGCGAGCGGTGAGGTGTTGTCAGTTCAGTCCGCAGAAAACCAACCGGCTCAGCCAAGAAGAAGGGTTTTCAACCTTCGTCATTGTGTCAAGAGACCAAATCCATACCAAACGTTGTCGGCCGATTACATGGAATATCAAATTGAGGAGGCAGACGAGTTTTTCTTCGTCATGCAGTAGCGCATGTGTGATGCCATGTTGCCATAACTGCCTGTGTGATATTAGCTGGGATTCCCGACGCAAGCTGCAGCATTCAAACCTGTTTCTCAGTGTTAATCAAGTTTGTTCAGACGTGGTCATCGTCGTTGTTGTGTGTGCTCTCAGATATCAGCAGTGTTCAACCTGAGACAGAAACCCCTCACTTAACACAGTTGCACTTGTACATTTAAATACTCTCTCACACACACACACACACACTCGAGACTTTCACCTACGGTGTAAACAGTGTAGCCTATGGGCCTAGAGCCTATAGAACAGCCAGGTTATTTCCGCGTATGTTTTGAAAGGCGTATCGTTTAGAACACGTATGACCTTGTCTTACAGTATGATTTATGAATCTCACAGCACTTAACCATCCAAATATCCTCAAAATTGCCAAATCTCACCGCCACATGCCGACACCAAGGCCGTTGGCACGGCGACTAGTCTGAAGCACCTGCCTGGTGTGGATGTAGAAGCACAAGATGGCCACCCACCGGTGTCTCTGGTCAGTTATTCACCTCAGGGGCTGTCATCACCGATGCTCGTTGTAATCTTTAAATCGTGTCTCTTGTTCAGTTCTCTGTTTTCCTTCTTTATTAATTATCTTAAGTGCTATTTATCAAACAAATGAAATATTTAAAAGGAAAAAAAAGGTAGTTTCTTTGCATTTTGGCCTATTATGTCATGTTTTTGGGGAAAATGTTTGTGTGTTTTCTCTCTTTCTGTGCTGTAAAAGAGCTTGTTGTCTGTAGATTAATATAATTTTGTTAGATTCTAAAGGATTTCAGTAGTTCAAAGTATTGTCTTGAGAGAAGCCAAAGTCAATGCATTTCAGTGGATTATGTAAGCGTAATGTATGTATGTTTGACAACACTTCATTGGATGGGGTTTAAAAAGTACAAAAAATGCAGGCTTTCCTATTTCTACACCTGATTGTACTTATGCATTTTGTACCAGTGAACCTTTTTATACTGGCAATTAAAGGATACATCAAAAAAATATATTAGAAAAAAAATAAAAAAATTCTGTGTGGCCTCGTGGTTTGGCCCAGCCCGTGACTGGCTCTGAGAACACTTTCTAGCTGGCATCAAGAACGTTGGGTTTTGATAATAAGGTTTTCTAGAAGATCTTTGGCTTGGTTTCTTTAACTTCTTCTTTTTCCTCACTTGAGTGTTGTTCTGTTGTGAACGAGGGTAGGCGAGCGTCAGTTTACTTTGGCTTATAAACCGTTCGAGCAGTCTGTCCATACGAGAGCGCTAAGTTTCATTTACTTCTGTATTGTGTCCTCTACATGATAAGACAATTAGGAATAGAAATATTTAGTCACCTTCAGTGGATTAATGTATTAGTTTAATAAAGAGATCAACTAATTAGAGGTTTTTTGCTTTTAGCTGTTTAGATTTTTCTGGTTTCGCTGTCTTTCTCTGTGAACTAACTGTGTAGCTGAAGCAGTCAGAATTATTTTTGTAAACGTGTGTTCTTGTGTGATGCAGTTTTTTGCTTCTGTCTCCGATATTAAACCATTTTTCCTAAATACTCGTCTCTCCGTGGTGTTGTGTTCCAGTACCTGTCTGCTGTTGTAATGTTTCACAAAACCCCCAATGTGTCATCTCTCTATCTCTCTCTTTCTCTCTCTCTCTTTCTCTCTTTCTCGCTATCTCTCTCTCTCTTTCTCTCTCTCTCTATCTATCTCTCTCTCTCGATATCTCTCTCTCGATATCGCTCTCTCTCTTTCTCTCTATCACTCTCTCTTTCTCTCTCTCTCGATATATCTCTCTTTTTCTCTCTCTATCTCTTTCTCTCTCTATCTCTCTCGATATCTCTCTCTCTCTTTCTCTCTATCAC
>NW_028176799.1:15000-22500 GCF_949987555.1 Borostomias antarcticus
CTATTGATAGTCCTACTGTATCAGTAGTCTACAATGAAACAACTAGCCTATAAGCTGCAACTCGTGTGTGGAACAAGTGGTTAGGGTTAGTAGCCTAGTAGATTTCTGAATGTTTATTGATGGTTAGTCGACTGACTAGATCAACTGTTGCACAGCTGTGAGATGTACTGTGTTGCTCATGCCACCAGAGGGCAGCACCCTCTAAAGTTCCCTGGCCATTGACTCTGGGTGGTATATTCTGGGTGAATATAGGTAGGCCTATATTCACTCCCTTTTCCTCCTCTGCTCTGCCATCCCGGCTGCCTCAGTCAAAACTATTCAAAACGAGAACAGGTGGTGTTCAGAGGAATTAGCACACCAATTAAAACGGAAAAATAAGTAAATAATCAATTGTATAACCCGTTTCAACCGTCCGACCGGTGGTCGCTCCCCAGTCGCCCGCACTCTCGCTGTACTCTGCTGCCATCTCGTGGCCACTTGAGGGAACGACGGAGGAATATTCAGAGTGTAATAAACTGTCTCCCTAAATAAACATTATTAGCCTCACTGGAACCCGGGCACTTTAATACATCCGGTGCTCACCAGGGTGCTGCAGATCTGTCAGTCAGCCTAACGCTGCGTTAAGAGCGACAGTAGCTCATCCGTCAGAAGACAAAGCCGGTGTGCATAGCGTTCAGCAGGTGTCGCGGTAGCAGCTGGCAGATATGTCGCGACAGCAGCTTGATGTGATTAGTGCCACCGCTGGTATATGATGCTGTTTGAGTATTCCTATTGATGTCTGGGAGTGGCGGTTGTTTACCTCTAAGGTCCCTTCCGCTGTGTGTGTGTGTGTGTGTGTGTGTGTGTGTGTGTGTGTGTGTGTGTGTGTGTGTGTGTGTATGTGTGTGTGTATTTGTGTGTGTGTGTGTGCGTATGTGTGCGTGTGCGTGTGCGTGCGTCCCAGTGCCTGGGAATAGACGGGGGGTGCAGAAAGTCATATTCACCCAATGTATTTCATGGTTAGCTGAAGAGCACACAGAATGAAAATAGACGAATTCATTAGTAGAGAAAGACGCAGCGCAGTCGCGTCTGCGCGTCGCCGGTGATCATCCCTAGGTCCTCTGATTCCAACACACACACACACACACACACACACACACACACTCACACACACACACATACACACACACACACACACACACACTCACACGCACACGCACACACACACACACATGTGTTGTGATGCGTGTAGGTGCGCCGCGCGCAAAGCTGGCTTGCTAGACGCCACCGCCGCAATCACAGACCTAATAGGCCATGAAATCAACACGCTGCGGGAAGGGGGAGAGAGTGGGTGCCTCAGCAGAACATCAAGTGTGACATTAGTCAGTCAAATAGGCCGTAACGAGCGACACTAACAAGGTAAGCAACGCAGGTCGGTACCAGCGCGTAATGGAGACGGGGACGCGGAGAGACAGTGACTCAGAACTCACTCCCAGTTTCAAGGCCGACTCAGGAACCACAATCAATCAATCAATCAAAGCTTTATTTGTATAGCGCATTTCATACCCAGAGGCAACACAATGCGCTTTACAGAGAACAAAATCTGCTCTCCAGACCCAGAACAAACCCAAGAGAAGATGCTCTCTTCTGAGACACTGCCACGCTCAGCCCCCTCATGGTCAGGTAAAGCACACATAGACATACATGCACGCACACACACACACACACACTACTGGGAGGTTATGCTGTATTCACTCTCCTCACACTAATCTAACACAGTCAGTGTCATGCACATGCAACCACCTCTAGATGATGAACAAATGTCACTGATGGCTGATCATTATTACAGATTTGGAATCTTGCCCCTGGAGCCAAGTCCAGAGGACCCCTCGTATCTGCAGAACTACCGTCATAGTAGTTCAGGGATGGAGCACCACCACAACAGGTAACACCTCGCCCCCGCACACACACAGGGTCCAATTTGGTGAAAATGCATACAAACTGGATTTGTGGAGTTGTGTCTTTCATAAGACTAACTTTGTGTGTCTGTGATGTTTCAGGTACTGAGTTAGAAGGCCTTTGGACAAGCCAGAGCTCCATTCAATCATCCTCTGTCTGCGCATGACAAATATATTTCTCACATACTGCAAGTGCAACGAGCAGTGAAATGTTTTGCTATGAGCCTCTAGACAAGCTGCAACTGTGATTCATGTAGTCCCAGTGGAGTGGATTGTGTGGTAGCGAGCTGTCCATTGAGGGGGACGACGCACAATTGTTGGCTCAATGGACAAGATTGCCCACACAACGACCATGAATGTAAATTAAATAATCAATCACCTGTTTGAATAGCGAGGGGGCGGGGTGTTCTCATTCATATATGGGTACCTGGGAGAAGGGTTTGTTCTGGGTCTATCTGGGAGACTATAATGGAAATTTGTGATTTCATTCATGTCATTTGAGTGAACAGTGAGGTTAGCCTGTTTGCTCGGTTCCTTTGTGGTACAGTTCTTTTAATGCATTGTTTAATTAGGTAATGTATTGTTTTAATGTAGTACTAAACACTCCCTAGTAGTGACGCAGGCTGTAGAATCTACATGGGGTCTATAAACAGAAAAGCCATCCTCTTGTGTCTTGTTTAATGATGGGGCAGAATGTCTTCTATTGTTTATTGCAGATGTTGACTAATCAGATTTGTGCACAACATTGTAAATAAAGCTTCAGTTGAGGATAGCCTGTAGTATTGTAGTCTTGTACCTGTTCACATAAAAAATGATGGATTTCTGTGGTTGTACACGATTGATTAGATGCCCAATTGTAAATAAAGCTTGGGGTTAACCTTGTGTATTCTCATTGTAATCTCTTGTACCTGTGCACGGCATATCTGCAATAATTAGCTGTGACTATGAAAATGTAAAACTAAAGTCCAGTTGCTCATGAGGGTGTCATTTAAAGGTGCTCTCCCTCCAGCTCTGTTTTCAGCAAGGGGGCATAAACCGTTAGTCGATTAGAAAAGAAACATCAAATTGTGTGCAGGTTGATTAGGCAGTTTGACAGGTCATTCCAATCATTTCACTTGGTCAGAAGTGTGATTGGTTGTTCTGTTTTTATCTGTATTGAGCATTCATGTGTCAAATCTCTTATTTCATTGATTACATTCCGGAGGAGATGGCACCTTTAAACACATGATTTCCACCATGGGTCGCAGTGATAGAGAATCCTGCCTACTTTTTTTTTTAATTAATGAAAAAGCATTCAATTTATAACAAACAGGGAAATATACAATCAATAACATTTCTAAGATGCGTTATTAACCTCAACATACAGTACAATATGAAGGATATAAGCGAAAATAAAAAATAAAAAAAAGACAGGAGCAGTTTGGCAAAGAATCCTGCCTACTTTAACTGTGAACCAGCAAGCAGTGACGTCACGGGATAGCCCGATGCTAGCCTAATAGGACTTTAATCCAACGTCACTGCAACATTATTTAATGACGTTGCAGGAACCCATATTGCCAATGTTTCTGCAACGTTGCAGAAAAGTCTAATTAGACTTAAGAGGGTAAAGTTATTTTCGACCATAGATGAACGTTGTCAGAACATCGCCTGATGGTAACGTTGCAACTTACCTAAGTAAAACTTATGTGCAACGTTGCTGCAACCCACTGGGTTAGTAGGGATGCAGCTGGACACAGAGAGCCAATGTGTTCCAACCACAATGAGAAATCACATGGAAACTCTTACAATTTCAATATATGTAATGTTTTGTAAAAGCTTTGACTTGTAGGTGCTTTTTGAAGAAGAAAAAAAGTTGACCGGGTAATATGAAAAATCCTCCTGTCCAGCTGGCTTGTTTGAAAGATTTCAGCAATTAAAGGGTTAACTATGTTGAGGACTGTGAGAGAGGAGGAGCTTCTGACGTCATTTCACTGGAAAGTTACTAAACTAGACTGAGGACCGAAATCTCTGAAACAGTTCAAACTACTCTGTTGCACCTCTTAGTCGTTTGTGGACATTTTCATACACAGACAGTAAATACAGGACCACAACACAAATGCAAACAGGTGAGCAGAGAGATTCACACTGACAAGTGAAGTTTAAACTAATTTGTTATATCATTGTTTCCTGTTGACTGTTTTTAATGTAGCCAATTCCTCAGTTGGTGAAAGGAAAATGACCTGCTCTACCATATAGTTGAATAGTCATCTTACAAGGCATTGTTGACTTCTCTAAATCCAGAGTAAAATTGTTTAGTTTAATAATTTCTGGTCTTTTGGTCTCTGTCTAGATATGGTGTCCTGCAGCAGTGTCCTGTCTGAAGAGCAGTTAATGTGTGCTATCTGTCTGGATGTGTTCATTGACCCGGTCTCCACCCACTGTGGTCACAACTTCTGCAAGGCCTGTATCACTAAGTACTGGGACAGCAATGACCTGTGCCAGTGTCCCATGTGTAAAAGGACTTTTGATAAAAGACCAGATCTCTTGGTCAATACCTTCATCTCTGAGCTGTCTGCTCAGTTCAGGAAGTCAGTGTCAGTGAAAGCTGCCAGCAGCCCAGACCTTCACCCTACAAAACCTGAAGTATCATGTGACTACTGCACTGGTACGAAGCTCAAGGCCCTGAAGTCCTGTCTGGTGTGTGTAGCCTCTTACTGTGAGACTCACCTGGAACCTCATATGAAAGTTGTAACCTTGAAGAAACACAAGCTGATCCGCCCTGTGGAGAACCTGGAGGACAGGCTGTGTAGGAAGCATGAGAGACCCCTGGAGCTGTTCTGTAGGACTGACCAGACGTGTGTATGTCAGTTCTGCACTGAGACAGACCACAAGAACCATGACACCGTCCCTCTAGAACAGGAGTGTGAAGACAGGAAGACTCTGATGAAGAAGACAGAGAGAGAAGTGCAGCAGATGATCCAGGAGAGACAAGAGAAGGTTCAGGAGATCAAACTCTCAGTAGAGACCAGCAAGAGACATGCAGAGAAAGAGATATCAGACAGTGTGGAGGTCTTCACTGCTCTGATGCGCTCTATTGAGAGAAGCCAGGCTGAGCTCACTGAGGTGATTGAGGAGAACCAGAAAGCAGCAGAGAAACAGGCTGAAGGTTTTATTAAAGATCTGGAGAAGGAGATCACTGATCTGAAGAGGAGAAGCACTGATCTGGAGCAGCTCTCACACACTGAGGACCATCTCCACCTCCTCCAGAGCTTCCTAACCCTGAGCACCCCTCCACCCACCAAGGACTGGTCTCAGATCAGAGTCCACAGCGACCTGAGTGTGGAGACAGTGAGGAGAGCTGTGTCTCAGCTGGAGGACACACTGAATGCAGAGATGGAGAAGCTGCTTGAGGAAGTCAAGCTGAGGAGGATTCAGCAGTATGCCGTGGATGTGACTCTGGACCCTGATACAGCTCACAGCTGGCTCATCCTGTCTGAGGATGGGAAACAACTGAGATGTGGAACAACAGGGAAGAATCTCCCTGATAATCCAGAGAGGTTTGATCGTTGTGTCTGTGTCTTGGGAAAGCAGAGCTTCTCCTCAGGGAGGTTCTACTATGAGGTGCAGGTTGAGGGGAAGACTAGGTGGGATCTAGGTGTGGCCAGAGAGTCCATCAACAGGAAGGGGCTGATCACTCTGAGCCCTGAGGATGGATACTGGACTATATGGCTGATGAATGGACATGAGTACCAAGCCTTGGATGTCGCTTGTGTCGCTCTCTCCCTGAGAGAGAAGCCCCAGAAGGTGGGGGTGTTTGTGGATTATGAGGAGGGCCAGGTCTCCTTCTATGATGTGGAAGCCAGATCTCTTATCTACTCCTTCACTGGCTGCACCTTCACTGAGAAACTCTACCCATACTTCAGCCCTGGTCATAATGAGGGTGGTAAAAACTCTTCCCCTCTCATCATCACTCCTGTCAACCTCTGATTACTGTATAATGACCTGGACAATAATCCATTGAATAATCTTACAACCCTGTTATTGATTTGAAAATGCATTTGATGCCTGCCTCTCCTCTGATTCTTACTCTACACTTTGTATCATTCGAGCTGTAATTAATGATGTGATGATGTTGATAATAATGAAGCTGTAGCCAATCTTTGGTCCATGATGCAATAAAGGACTTTTAATCTATATCAGAAGTTCCTCAGGATAACCTTCAGCCCCAGTCTTGAAATCAGATTTATATGGATACATTTTATGATCAGAAACCTGTCTGTTCTCTTGTGGTCTGATTACTGTCAAACATCCACTTTCACTATTTAGTTAATTATCTATTCATTTTTCCCCCCATTGTTTTTCCTTTGAGTTGAATGTATCTTATTCTGTTTTCTTTAGTTATTATTAACATTCCTATTCAGATTTTCACTTCCTCCGTACAACACATTTCTCCTTGGGTGGGTATTGGGGTGAATTCGAGGGGTTAATATTTTATTTGTATATTAATATGATGATTTCTAAATTGTTGTCTGATTAAAATGAAAAATACCAATAAAAACACCTTTGATTTTTTATTTAAGCATCCACTTTCATATCTGACAAATAAAGAACATTCATGCCACCTGTCTGCATGCCTGAAGAATCAATCAATCAATCAATCAATCAATCAAAGCTTTATTTGTATAGCGCATTTCATACCCAGAGGCAACACAATAGACAGGACAACATGGTTCAGTGTGTGAGAAGTCTCAAATAAAAAAATAAAAAGCATTTTATTTGTAGTGTGCTTTACATTTCGAGAAATCTCAAAGTGCTATAAAACAGAGGTTAAAAACAACAATGTAGTACATTCATCCAGGCTCCACATCCATTACACATCCAATACATCCACAACCAAGTCACATCCAACACATTAGTACAATAATAGGTAATTCAATAATAAAAATAGACAATGATAATAATAAAAACATGAAGCAAGCATTACATGGCACATAAAAGATGAAGATGACATGGGAGAACGGTCAACAGAAAGCTTTTGTGAAGAG
The DNA here is from genome assembly GCF_949987555.1 of Borostomias antarcticus. Classification (NCBI taxonomy): domain Eukaryota; kingdom Metazoa; phylum Chordata; class Actinopteri; order Stomiiformes; family Stomiidae; genus Borostomias; species Borostomias antarcticus. The sequence continues at coordinate 21,962 of NW_028176799.1, forward strand.
GTGGGTTTTAAGGTCTTTCTTGAAAGTACCCACAGACTGAGGTGGTCGGGGAGGGCGTTCCACAGCCTGGGAGCAGCAGTGTCCTGAGGTGGTCAGGGAGGGCGTTCCACAGCCTGGGAGCAGCAGTGTCCTGAGGTGGTCAGGGAGGGCGTTCCACAGCCTGGGAGCAGCAGTGCAGAAGGCTCACATCCCCATGCTGTTAAGCTTGAACCCAGGGGGGTTGTGGAAGTTGGCAGCGGAGGAGCGTGAGGCAGTCTGAGGGGTGAGGAGTTCCTTGAGGTAGGGGGGGGGGGGCATTTCCGTATATGCACTGGTGGGTGAAGAGGGAGACCTTGAATTCAACTCTGAATGAGATGGGGAGCCAGTGGAGTGACTTTAGGATGGGGGTGATGAGTTACTTCTGTTTACTTAAATTATTACCGGTAAGTAAACAAATAAATAGCTAAACCAACAGTCAAATCAATGTAATTTGATGAGAAAAAAACCCCGAGGTAACTGGTATAACTTACCAGAGATGAGTGCGCACCACACAAAAAAGT
>NW_028176799.1:27500-30000 GCF_949987555.1 Borostomias antarcticus
AAAACACTGCCGATGCTTTATAACCGAGCAGAGTTTCAACCCGGATCTTAAAATGGTCACATTTTGTAACCATTCTCTCGCTGGAGAAGCGACACCGCAGCCTCCGAGCCAGGAGGGAAAGTTTACCCGCTACCACCCGGGTCCAAAACATGGGCTATCGGGTCTTATAGCGGGTAGGCTACCGCAGGCCTACCTCCCACAGGATATACCCAACAGGCCAGGGGTTCTTATAAGAAATGCATGTTCTTATGTCAGACTCAGACCATTCGTTTTGTCTCTCGGTTCCTCTCTTGCTCCGCCCGCCGTGGGAGTGGGAGGGCACCTGAAACAGCGCTCCTGCATCGAGGAGGCGCCATAGCCTCATCACAGCTTTTTCTCGTTGGGTTGTTGGTAAAGCTATACCGTACATGCCGGTAGTCATGCCCTGCTGTAGACTACAGTACACATTTATGAGAGATCTTTCTATATTCTCCATGGATTGGAGAATGGTTGGTCTTCCTCAAAGGCTAAATTAACTGAACCTTAAATACCAGGCGTCATGGGCTAGGCCTACTTACAAAGGCCAACACCTTATGAAACTTATGAAAACTCAATTATGCCTCTTTTGGCAACAGGTGAATATTTTGGATGATTCTTCGTCCCACACATCACTAGGACACATACCGCATATATAACTTGATGATGTAGAACAGGAAACTCATAAACCGGGTAGATTAAATTAATTTCTACCCCGGCCCCCCCCACCCAACCAACCATTGGTCTGACCCCGACCCCCCTGGAGGAAATGGACCGGCCTTGCTTGAGGTAGTTAGGGGGTCAGCAACCACACATTATATGGTTCTCCTCTCCCCTCATTTCTCTCTCTCTCTCTCTTTCTCTCTCTCCCTCTCTCTCTCTCCCTCTCTCTTCCTCCCTCTGCCTCTCTCTCTCTCTCTCTCCCTCTCCCTCTCATATATATATGTATATATATATATATGTGTATTATACACACTCACTGTCTCTATATGTATGTATTTTACACACTATATATATAAATATATATATATATATATATATATATATATGGATAGAAAGAGAGTGTGTGTATAATATGTCTCTGTCTTTCTTTCTCTATACATTAGTTCATACATATTATGTAACTCACACGCGCCCTCTCCTTTTCTCTGTCTGTCTCTCTCTCCCTCTCTCTCTCTCTCTCTCTCTCTCTCTCAAGGTCTCTCCCCCCTCTCTCTCTCCCCTCTCTCTCTCCCTCTCTCTCACTTACACAAACACACTTTTACACACACACTTCCTACAATACAGAGAATACAAACATCAACCCCATGTCTGCTGTAAAGCCTATTAGGAAGGAGTGAGTGTGTGTGTGTGCGCAGGAGAGAGAGAGAGAGAGAGAGGGTGTGTATGAGTGTGTGTGTGTGTGTGTGTGTGCACGTGTGCGTGCGTGTGCTCTCTCTCTGAAAGAGCAGTCTGTTTTGGGGCTGGCCAGCGTCTTGTAGCTCGGTGGAGAACTTTCTTTGAGCCGGTCTGAAAGGCGGTCTTAGCCAAAGCTTCTGTAACATAGCAACTGAGACTTGGCCATGGGATCCGCATACATCAGCTCACACACACACACACACACACACACACACACACACACACACACACACACACACACACACACACACACACACACACTGTGCTGCTAGTGGAGGTTATTCAATTTCATATCTGCAGCCCCTGTACACAGTAACACAAACACTCCAGCACACACAGACAAACGAGGGAGTATTACCCCTCCATGTGACCTTATCTGTGTGTGTGCCTATCTGAGGTCACACAGGTCAACTCGGATCATGATAATACAGCACACTACAACTTGCAGTGGACACACACACACACACACACACACACACACACACACACACACACACACCCTGAATGTTATTGCGTTGCGTTCCCCTACTCCTGAGGAGAGCTGGCTCAGATGTTAGTGCCAGTCTCAGTCTCTGGCGTCTTCTGCCTGCTGGCACACTGCTTCTCTGCTCCGCCTCGGGGCAGCTGACCCACACCAGATGTTGCAGCCGTATGTGTGTGTGTGTGTGTGTGTGTGTGTGTGTGTGTGTGTGTGTGTGTGTGTGTGTGTGTGTGCAGCTCCCATCTAACCTGCCTCATAATTCACAACCAGCCCTATAACCGTTTTCAGACCCCAACCCCCCAGCCCATCCGTCATACCACTGCTGTCTGGTCAGTGGCCCCTCTGTCACCAGCAGTGATTGGCTGTCTGGTCAGTGCCCCCCCCGTGATTGGCTGTCTGGTCAGTGTCACCTCAGTCACAGACAGGGCTGTGTATTGTCTGTGTCAGGCTCAGTGCAGAGGTGGACATATGGCCGGACTAATTCCACTTCACAGCCTTAAAGATAAGACTCTCGGCCTCCCCGCCTCTCACCCCCCCCCCACCCTGCCCCCCCCCCAGGCCTCCCCCCAGGCCCCCACCCAGGCCCCCACCCACCTGTGTGGGGTA
>NW_028176798.1:5000-15000 GCF_949987555.1 Borostomias antarcticus
CCAAAGTTCCCACAGTTTCAGCCAAAGCTCCCACAGTTTCAGCCAAAGCTCCCACAGTTTCAGCCATTCTTAGGTGTTCTTGCAGGGTGTTCCAGAGGCTGGGTTAGGGTTAGGGTAAAAACTGAAGGCTTTCTCCCCGTGTCTCTTGGTCCTGATCCAGGAACCGTTAAAGTTCAGAGCCAGAGGATCTCAGGGACCTTATTGGTGTATATCTTAAAAACATGCCTGACATGAATTCAGGTGCATGACTATGGAGTGATTTATAAACTAAAATAATTATTAAAATATATTCTAAAACTGACCAGTAACAGTGTAGCAATTGTAAGACTGGTGTGATGTGTGCCCTCCTTCTGGTCTTAGTGAGGAATCGTGCTGCAGCATTTTGTATCATTTGAAGTTGATTAATAGCTGTCTTTGGTAAACCAGACAGAAAGGTGTCTTTGGTAGACCAGACAGAAAGGTGTCTTTGGTAGACCAGACAGAAAGGTGTCTTTGGTAGACCAGACAGAAAGGTGTCTTTGGTAGACCAGACAGAAAGGTGTCTTTGGTAGACCAGACAGAAAGGTGTCTTTGGTAGACCAGACAGAAAGGTGTCTTTGGTAGACCAGACAGAAAGGTGGTAACAATAATAAGGTTGGTCCATTCAGGAAATGTTCAGGAACTTTAGAATCAGGACAATATTCTATAAATATACAGTTACAATTACAAGAAGTCCACAGCTGTGGCTGAATCAAAGTGCTTCACAGGTAAAAACATGGAGCAGAAAATACATCTACAGAACGTAAAAGTGAAAGTTGTACAAAAGTGCAAATACAAATAAGTACAAGGTCTCAGATACAAAATAAAAGTGCAGCAAATTACAAAATAAAGTAAAAGGAGACAAAAATAGCAACAGTTGGGTTACCAGGAGGCAGGCTCCAGGCTCTGGGCTGACCTGGGACCTGTGGTAGGGTTAGGGTTAGGGTTAGGGTTAGGCTCTGGGCTGACCTGGGACCTGTGGTAGGGCTGCTATGGCTCTGTCCCCTGGTCTTGAGCCTTGACCTCTGGGCTGACCTGGGACCTGTGGTAGGGCTGCTATGGCTCTGTCCCCTGGTCTTGAGCCTTGACCTCTGGGCTGACCTGGGACCTGTGCTAGGGGCTGCTCTGGCTCTGTCCCCTGGTCTTGAGCCTTGACCTCTGGATGGGCTATGGTGACGCAGGAGGTCGGTCAGGTACAGTGGAGCCAGGACATTTAGTGATTTAAAAATAGTTAGCAGTAGTTTAAAATCAATAGGATAACGGACAGGGAGCCAGTGGAGCGAGGCCACGCCTGGGAGATGTGGGTTAGGGTTTGTGTGTTTGGACGAGCTGCGAGCGGCGGAGCGAGACTGACCAGCACGCCCACCAGCACGCCCACCAGCACGCCCACCAGCACGCCCACCAGCACGCCCACCATCACGTCCACCATCACGCCCACCATCACGCCCACCAGCACGCCCACCAGCACGCCCACCAGCACGCCCACCAGCACGCCCACCAGCACGCCCACCATCACGCCCACCAGCACGCCCACCAGCACGCCCACCAGCACGCCCACCAGCACGCCCACCAGCACGCCCACCATCACGCCCACCAGCACGCCCACCAGCACGCCCACCAGCACGCCCACCAGCACGCCCACACGTCCACCAGCACGCCCACCAGCACGCCCACCAGCACGCCCACCAGCACGCCCACCAGCACGCCCACCATCACGCCCACCAGCACGCCCACCATCACGCCCACACGTCCACCAGCACGCCCACCAGCACGCCCACACGTCCACCAGCACGCCCACCAGCACGCCCACCAGCACGCCCACCAGCACGCCCACCAGCACGCCCACCAGCACGCCCACCAGCACGCCCACCAGCACGCCCACCAGCACGCCCACCAACACCCCCACCAGCACGCCCACCAGCACGCCCACCAGCACGCCCACCAGCACGCCCACCAGCACGCCCACCATCACGCCCACCAGCACGCCCACCATCACGCCCACCATCACGCCCACCAGCACGCCCACCAGCACGCCCACCATCACGCCCACCAGCACGCCCACCAGCACGCCCACCATCACGCCCACCAGCACGCCTCGCGTCACAGTCCAGCCGTGCTGTAAAAGGCGTGAATCACTCTGGGAGAGAGAGGCCTTGGTCTTATAGGGTTATTAGGCTGTTTCTTGGTCTTATAGGGTTATTAGGCTGTTTCTTGGTCTTATAGGGTTATTAGGCTGTTTCTTGGTCTTAGCTGGGGTTATTAGGCTGTTTCTTGGTCTTATAGGGTTATTAGGCTGTTTCTTGGTCTTAGCTGGGGTTATTAGGCTGTTTCTTGGTCTTATAGGGTTATTAGGCTGTTTCTTGGTCTTAGCTAGGGTTATTAGGCTGTTTCTTGGTCTTATAGGGTTATTAGGCTGTTTCTTGGTCTTAGCTGGGGTTATTAGGCTGTTTCTTGGTCTTAGCTGGGGTTATTAGGCTGTTTCTTGGTCTTAGCTGGGGTTATTAGGCTGTTTCTTGGTCTTAGCTAGGGTTATTAGGCTGTTTCTTGGTCTTATAGGGTTATTAGGCTGTTTCTTGGTCTTATAGGGTTATTAGGCTGTTTCTTGGTCTTATAGGGTTATTAGGCTGTTTCTTGGTCTTATAGGGTTATTAGGCTGTTTCTTGGTCTTATAGGGTTATTAGGCTGTTTCTTGGTCTTAGCTGGGGTTATTAGGCTGTTTCTTGGTCTTATAGGGTTATTAGGCTGTTTCTTGGTCTTAGCTAGGGTTATTAGGCTGTTTCTTGGTCTTATAGGGTTATTAGGCTGTTTCTTGGTCTTAGCTGGGGTTATTAGGCTGTTTCTTGGTCTTAGCTGGGGTTATTAGGCTGTTTCTTGGTCTTAGCTGGGGTTATTAGGCTGTTTCTTGGTCTTAGCTAGGGTTATTAGGCTGTTTCTTGGTCTTATAGGGTTATTAGGCTGTTTCTTGGTCTTATAGGGTTATTAGGCTGTTTCTTGGTCTTATAGGGTTATTAGGCTGTTTCTTGGTCTTATAGGGTTATTAGGCTGTTTCTTGGTCTTAGCTGGGGTAATTAGGCTGTTTCTTGGTCTTATAGGGTTATTAGGCTGTTTCTTGGTCTTATAGGGTTATTAGGCTGTTTCTTGGTCTTAGCTAGGGTTATTAGGCTGTTTCTTGGTCTTAGCTGGGGTTATTAGGCTGTTTCTTGGTCTTATAGGGTTATTAGGCTGTTTCTTGGTCTTATAGGGTTATTAGGCTGTTTCTTGGTCTTATAGGGTTATTAGGCTGTTTCTTGGTCTTAGCTGGGGTTATTAGGCTGTTTCTTGGTCTTAGCTAGGGTTATTAGGCTGTTTCTTGGTCTTATAGGGTTATTAGGCTGTTTCTTGGTCTTAGCTGGGGTTATTAGGCTGTTTCTTGGTCTTATAGGGTTATTAGGCTGTTTCTTGGTCTTAGCTGGGGTTATTAGGCTGTTTCTTGGTCTTATAGGGTTATTAGGCTGTTTCTTGGTCTTAGCTAGGGTTATTAGGCTGTTTCTTGGTCTTATAGGGTTATTAGGCTGTTTCTTGGTCTTAGCTGGGGTTATTAGGCTGTTTCTTGGTCTTAGCTGGGGTTATTAGGCTGTTTCTTGGTCTTAGCTGGGGTTATTAGGCTGTTTCTTGGTCTTAGCTAGGGTTATTAGGCTGTTTCTTGGTCTTATAGGGTTATTAGGCTGTTTCTTGGTCTTATAGGGTTATTAGGCTGTTTCTTGGTCTTATAGGGTTATTAGGCTGTTTCTTGGTCTTATAGGGTTATTAGGCTGTTTCTTGGTCTTATAGGGTTATTAGGCTGTTTCTTGGTCTTAGCTGGGGTTATTAGGCTGTTTCTTGGTCTTATAGGGTTATTAGGCTGTTTCTTGGTCTTAGCTAGGGTTATTAGGCTGTTTCTTGGTCTTATAGGGTTATTAGGCTGTTTCTTGGTCTTAGCTGGGGTTATTAGGCTGTTTCTTGGTCTTAGCTGGGGTTATTAGGCTGTTTCTTGGTCTTAGCTGGGGTTATTAGGCTGTTTCTTGGTCTTAGCTAGGGTTATTAGGCTGTTTCTTGGTCTTATAGGGTTATTAGGCTGTTTCTTGGTCTTATAGGGTTATTAGGCTGTTTCTTGGTCTTATAGGGTTATTAGGCTGTTTCTTGGTCTTATAGGGTTATTAGGCTGTTTCTTGGTCTTAGCTGGGGTAATTAGGCTGTTTCTTGGTCTTATAGGGTTATTAGGCTGTTTCTTGGTCTTATAGGGTTATTAGGCTGTTTCTTGGTCTTAGCTAGGGTTATTAGGCTGTTTCTTGGTCTTAGCTGGGGTTATTAGGCTGTTTCTTGGTCTTATAGGGTTATTAGGCTGTTTCTTGGTCTTATAGGGTTATTAGGCTGTTTCTTGGTCTTATAGGGTTATTAGGCTGTTTCTTGGTCTTAGCTGGGGTTATTAGGCTGTTTCTTGGTCTTAGCTAGGGTTATTAGGCTGTTTCTTGGTCTTATAGGGTTATTAGGCTGTTTCTTGGTCTTAGCTGGGGTTATTAGGCTGTTTCTTGGTCTTATAGGGTTATTAGGCTGTTTCTTGGTCTTAGCTGGGGTTATGAGGCTGTTTCTTGGTCTTATAGGGTTATTAGGCTGTTTCTTGGTCTTAGCTGGGGTTATTAGGCTGTTTCTTGGTCTTATAGGGTTATTAGGCTGTTTCTTGGTCTTATAGGGTTATTAGGCTGTTTCTTGGTCTTATAGGGTTATTAGGCTGTTTCTTGGTCTTATAGGGTTATTAGGCTGTTTCTTGGTCTTATAGGGTTATTAGGCTGTTTCTTGGTCTTATAGGGTTATTAGGCTGTTTCTTGGTCTTATAGGGTTATTAGGCTGTTTCTTGGTCTTAGCTAGGGTTATTAGGCTGTTTCTTGGTCTTATAGGGTTATTAGGCTGTTTCTTGGTCTTATAGGGTTATTAGGCTGTTTCTTGGTCTTAGCTAGGGTTATTAGGCTGTTTCTTGGTCTTATAGGGTTATTAGGCTGTTTCTTGGTCTTAGCTAGGGTTATTAGGCTGTTTCTTGGTCTTAGCTAGGGTTATTAGGCTGTTTCTTGGTCTTATAGGGTTATTAGGCTGTTTCTTGGTCTTATAGGGCTATTAGGCTGTTTCTTGGTCTTAGCTAGGGTTATTAGGCTGTTTCTTGGTCTTATAGGGTTATTAGGCTGTTTCTTGGTCTTATAGGGCTATTAGGCTGTTTCTTGGTCTTAGCTGGGGTAATTAGGCTGTTTCTTGGTCTTATAGGGTTATTAGGCTGTTTCTTGGTCTTATAGGGTTATTAGGCTGTTTCTTGGTCTTAGCTGGGGTTATTAGGCTGTTTCTTGGTCTTAGCTAGGGTTATTAGGCTGTTTCTTGGTCTTAGCTAGGGTTATTAGGCTGTTTCTTGGTCTTATAGGGTTATTAGGCTGTTTCTTGGTCTTATAGGGTTATTAGGCTGTTTCTTGGTCTTATAGGGTTATTAGGCTGTTTCTTGGTCTTATAGGGTTATTAGGCTGTTTCTTGGTCTTATAGGGTTATTAGGCTGTTTCTTGGTCTTATAGGGTTATTAGGCTGTTTCTTGGTCTTATAGGGTTATTAGGCTGTTTCTTGGTCTTAGCTAGGGTTATTAGGCTGTTTCTTGGTCTTATAGGGTTATTAGGCTGTTTCTTGGTCTTATAGGGTTATTAGGCTGTTTCTTGGTCTTAGCTAGGGTTATTAGGCTGTTTCTTGGTCTTATAGGGTTATTAGGCTGTTTCTTGGTCTTAGCTAGGGTTATTAGGCTGTTTCTTGGTCTTAGCTAGGGTTATTAGGCTGTTTCTTGGTCTTATAGGGTTATTAGGCTGTTTCTTGGTCTTATAGGGCTATTAGGCTGTTTCTTGGTCTTATAGGGTTATTAGGCTGTTTCTTGGTCTTATAGGGTTATTAGGCTGTTTCTTGGTCTTATAGGGTTATTAGGCTGTTTCTTGGTCTTAGCTGGGGTAATTAGGCTGTTTCTTGGTCTTATAGGGTTATTAGGCTGTTTCTTGGTCTTATAGGGTTATTAGGCTGTTTCTTGGTCTTATAGGGTTATTAGGCTGTTTCTTGGTCTTAGCTGGGGTTATTAGGCTGTTTCTTGGTCTTATAGGGTTATTAGGCTGTTTCTTGGTCTTAGCTGGGGTTATTAGGCTGTTTCTTGGTCTTATAGGGTTATTAGGCTGTTTCTTGGTCTTAGCTAGGGTTATTAGGCTGTTTCTTGGTCTTATAGGGTTATTAGGCTGTTTCTTGGTCTTAGCTGGGGTTATTAGGCTGTTTCTTGGTCTTAGCTGGGGTTATTAGGCTGTTTCTTGGTCTTAGCTGGGGTTATTAGGCTGTTTCTTGGTCTTAGCTAGGGTTATTAGGCTGTTTCTTGGTCTTATAGGGTTATTAGGCTGTTTCTTGGTCTTATAGGGTTATTAGGCTGTTTCTTGGTCTTATAGGGTTATTAGGCTGTTTCTTGGTCTTATAGGGTTATTAGGCTGTTTCTTGGTCTTATAGGGTTATTAGGCTGTTTCTTGGTCTTAGCTGGGGTTATTAGGCTGTTTCTTGGTCTTATAGGGTTATTAGGCTGTTTCTTGGTCTTAGCTAGGGTTATTAGGCTGTTTCTTGGTCTTATAGGGTTATTAGGCTGTTTCTTGGTCTTAGCTGGGGTTATTAGGCTGTTTCTTGGTCTTAGCTGGGGTTATTAGGCTGTTTCTTGGTCTTAGCTGGGGTTATTAGGCTGTTTCTTGGTCTTAGCTAGGGTTATTAGGCTGTTTCTTGGTCTTATAGGGTTATTAGGCTGTTTCTTGGTCTTATAGGGTTATTAGGCTGTTTCTTGGTCTTATAGGGTTATTAGGCTGTTTCTTGGTCTTATAGGGTTATTAGGCTGTTTCTTGGTCTTAGCTGGGGTAATTAGGCTGTTTCTTGGTCTTATAGGGTTATTAGGCTGTTTCTTGGTCTTATAGGGTTATTAGGCTGTTTCTTGGTCTTAGCTAGGGTTATTAGGCTGTTTCTTGGTCTTAGCTGGGGTTATTAGGCTGTTTCTTGGTCTTATAGGGTTATTAGGCTGTTTCTTGGTCTTATAGGGTTATTAGGCTGTTTCTTGGTCTTATAGGGTTATTAGGCTGTTTCTTGGTCTTAGCTGGGGTTATTAGGCTGTTTCTTGGTCTTAGCTAGGGTTATTAGGCTGTTTCTTGGTCTTATAGGGTTATTAGGCTGTTTCTTGGTCTTAGCTGGGGTTATTAGGCTGTTTCTTGGTCTTATAGGGTTATTAGGCTGTTTCTTGGTCTTAGCTGGGGTTATGAGGCTGTTTCTTGGTCTTATAGGGTTATTAGGCTGTTTCTTGGTCTTAGCTGGGGTTATTAGGCTGTTTCTTGGTCTTATAGGGTTATTAGGCTGTTTCTTGGTCTTATAGGGTTATTAGGCTGTTTCTTGGTCTTATAGGGTTATTAGGCTGTTTCTTGGTCTTATAGGGTTATTAGGCTGTTTCTTGGTCTTATAGGGTTATTAGGCTGTTTCTTGGTCTTATAGGGTTATTAGGCTGTTTCTTGGTCTTATAGGGTTATTAGGCTGTTTCTTGGTCTTAGCTAGGGTTATTAGGCTGTTTCTTGGTCTTATAGGGTTATTAGGCTGTTTCTTGGTCTTATAGGGTTATTAGGCTGTTTCTTGGTCTTAGCTAGGGTTATTAGGCTGTTTCTTGGTCTTATAGGGTTATTAGGCTGTTTCTTGGTCTTATAGGGTTATTAGGCTGTTTCTTGGTCTTATAGGGCTATTAGGCTGTTTCTTGGTCTTAGCTAGGGTTATTAGGCTGTTTCTTGGTCTTATAGGGTTATTAGGCTGTTTCTTGGTCTTATAGGGCTATTAGGCTGTTTCTTGGTCTTAGCTGGGGTAATTAGGCTGTTTCTTGGTCTTATAGGGTTATTAGGCTGTTTCTTGGTCTTATAGGGTTATTAGGCTGTTTCTTGGTCTTAGCTGGGGTTATTAGGCTGTTTCTTGGTCTTAGCTAGGGTTATTAGGCTGTTTCTTGGTCTTAGCTAGGGTTATTAGGCTGTTTCTTGGTCTTATAGGGTTATTAGGCTGTTTCTTGGTCTTATAGGGTTATTAGGCTGTTTCTTGGTCTTATAGGGTTATTAGGCTGTTTCTTGGTCTTATAGGGTTATTAGGCTGTTTCTTGGTCTTATAGGGTTATTAGGCTGTTTCTTGGTCTTATAGGGTTATTAGGCTGTTTCTTGGTCTTATAGGGTTATTAGGCTGTTTCTTGGTCTTAGCTAGGGTTATTAGGCTGTTTCTTGGTCTTATAGGGTTATTAGGCTGTTTCTTGGTCTTATAGGGTTATTAGGCTGTTTCTTGGTCTTAGCTAGGGTTATTAGGCTGTTTCTTGGTCTTATAGGGTTATTAGGCTGTTTCTTGGTCTTAGCTAGGGTTATTAGGCTGTTTCTTGGTCTTAGCTAGGGTTATTAGGCTGTTTCTTGGTCTTATAGGGTTATTAGGCTGTTTCTTGGTCTTATAGGGCTATTAGGCTGTTTCTTGGTCTTATAGGGTTATTAGGCTGTTTCTTGGTCTTATAGGGTTATTAGGCTGTTTCTTGGTCTTATAGGGTTATTAGGCTGTTTCTTGGTCTTAGCTGGGGTAATTAGGCTGTTTCTTGGTCTTATAGGGTTATTAGGCTGTTTCTTGGTCTTATAGGGTTATTAGGCTGTTTCTTGGTCTTAGCTGGGGTTATTAGGCTGTTTCTTGGTCTTAGCTAGGGTTATTAGGCTGTTTCTTGGTCTTAGCTAGGGTTATTAGGCTGTTTCTTGGTCTTAGCTAGGGTTATTAGGCTGTTTCTTGGTCTTATAGGGTTATTAGGCTGTTTCTTGGTCTTATAGGGTTATTAGGCTGTTTCTAACCACTGAGCTGACCTGTTTTTCGAATTTAAAGGCACAATCAAAGATCACTCCAAGATGTTGTAAGAGAGGGCCGGATGTTAGGGTTAGGGTTAGAGGACCTAGGCCATCGACTGGGAGAAGTATTGCCAAATATGATGATCTCGGTCTAAGCCATTAAGTTCACACCCCTTTCATCCAACCATCCCTAGATTTATTTATTTTTGCTCAATAAATTACGTTTTGCAGCTGAATCTTGAACTAAACATGAACTAACTCTCTGTCTATGTCGCTCTCTCTCTCTTTCTTCATTTTCAGAAAGAGGAGGGGTTGGTCTCAGTGATCTGCTGACGGGGCTCGGGGTTTAAAGACAGAAGAGAGAGAAGAGAGAGGAGAGAGAGAAGAGAGAGGAGAGAAGAGAGAGGAGAGAGAGCAACCAGCGCAGAGACGAGACACTGACGCTACATATGGAATACTAATATGTGTCCGTTTGGCTAATTTGATTTAATTAGAACAGGATGGAACATCATTTTTGGGTCAAAATTAATAAATCGTTTTAGGCATCAATCGAAGCCAATATTCCAATTTGAAACGTGAGAAGTCCGAACTATGAGGACAGAGACGAGGACTTCTCCCGCGGTCGCATCCTTCTGAAACTTGTGCGAGACTTGAGGACGTTAGTTCTCTCCGAGTTGAAGAGAAGGTTTGCCCTGAACAAACCACACAGGTAAGACAAATATTTGGCTTCATTACATTCACTATTGTTCTGCTGATGTGGACTTAAGCTTCTTAGTTACTGTCATAAGCCTAGGCTTATGTGCTCACATTCTTCGAAGTAGGCTACTTAGTCAAAAAATGTCAGGCCTAGGGGTAACATTTTTTGGCCCAAATCTAACTCCCTGTTTCCATGTTTCAGGATAGACGGAATTCCGTTTCGGAGATAATTCAGGTTATTCAAAAATGGAGACTCCGTTCCTCATGTGTTTCCCCTTGCTCCTCTTGGCGGGACATCTTCTCGTGGTTACCGGACAAGCCAACTCTCCCACCCGAGCACCGGCTCCCCAGGACGCGCAGATGCAGGGACTCACCGGGAGGAACAACGTCTCCATGCCCCG
>NW_028176797.1:0-10000 GCF_949987555.1 Borostomias antarcticus
GGTTTAATCCATTAGAAGGCAAAAAGGATTCCATCTCCATGTGTTTCCTTTTCTCTGGTAAATAAAAACACATGCCCTCCCAGCCAGGTGCATATACTCACATACTGGACCTAAATGCACAAGAAAAAAACGCCCAAAGAGTGTTTAATAACAAGAATGTCAAACACACAAGTCCAGGATCTGTAACTCCATAGTCTAAATCCAGAAGGGGGGTCAAACGGTCTGCAAACGTTGTCCAATAATCCGTCATCAGGGCCGTCTGGGGGATATGCGAGGCCCTGTGCGAAACAGCCATTGCGAGGCCCGGTCTGTAATCCAATAGTGGAGGTAGGTGTCCAGGAGGAGGGGTCAGGGAGTCCAAGTGTCAGTCCAGAGGCCTGATAACCCTAACCCTAACCCTAACCCTAGCTGGGCAGTCAAGCCAGGCGCTGCACACTGGGCCTGGAGAATCTAACCTGAGACAAAAACTGTGAGAGTCCTCCGACATGAACAGCAACCAGGCTAAACCTGGCTAGTAAACAAGTTCTGTGAGAAGACCTGGCGATGACTGACCAGATGACCAGGTTCAGATGACCATGGTCAGATGACCAGATGACCAGGTTCAGATGACCAGGTCCAGATGACCAGGTTCAGAGATTCAGATGACCAGGTTCAGAGGTTCAGATGACCAGGTTCAGAGGTTCAGGTGACCAGGTCCAGATGACCAGGTTCAGATGACCAGGTTCAGAGGTTCAGATGACCAGGTTCAGATGACCAGCAGTAAGTTGATTCACCAATAAGCCGACAGACGAATAAACATATGTCACGTTTACATTTACAGGTGTGTTTCTGTTTCGTAATCTCAGTGTCTTCTGACTTTTACATCAGAAGAGGGTTAAATGCATATCACTAGAAGACATTGTGTACTTGCAAGTGATGCATATCATTCACACAACATATGATTATGTTATGATGATACTACCTGAGTGAGTGAGATGCGAGTGTATATTACCTGAGTGAGGTGTGAGTATAACTACTATATACTACCTGAGTGAGGTGTGAGTATATACAGTACTATATACTCCCTGAGTGAGTGAAATGTGAGTATATACTATATACTACCAGAGTGAGGTGTGCGTATATAATGTACTATATACTACCTGAGTAAATGAAATGTGAGTATATACTACCTGACTGAGGTCTGAGTATACTGTACTATATACTACCTGAGTGAGTGAGTTGTGAGTATACACTATATACTACCTGAGTGAGTGAGATGTGAGTATACACTATATACTACCTGAGTGAGTGAGATGTGAGTATCCACTATATACTACCTGAGTGAGTGAGATGTGAGTATCCACTATATACTACCTGAGTGAGTGAGATGTGAGTATACACTATATACTACCTGAGTGAGGTGTGAGTATAACAGTACTACTGTGTATACTACCTGAGTGAGGTGTGCTCCTAGCGCCCAAAAACAATACCACAAAACAAATACAGAACACAATAACTATTGATGAAAATAATAATCAAATACAAATACAATGAATAAAACTACCTACTTCTGCACTCTAATAAGGGTTCTGTGGTTCTACAGTCAGATGGAGCGGCCATGCTGGCGTTCCCACCTCTGATCTGATCTCCTGTTTCCTTTGTTACTCTCTCTCTCCTTCCCTCCCTCCCTCCCCCTCTCTCTCTACCTTCCCTCTCCATCCCTCCCCCTCTCTTTCTTCCTCTCTTCCTCTCCCCACCTCTCTCTCTCCCTCCCTGTCTGTGTCTGGCTGAGACAGGCCCTGCTCCCAGGAGTCCGTAGTGTGGTGTGGAGTCCTGGGGTGGAACAGGACAATAATGCTTCCCATATGTACAGCACTGCACACATTAACGTACACTACACACACAGACGCACGCACACACGCACGCACACACACACACACACACACACACACACACACACACACACACACACAGAAAGACACACACACACACACACACTCGCAGGCATGCACACACACACACACACACACACACACACACACTCACTCGCAGGCATGCACACACACACACACACACACACACACACACACACACACACACACACAGTGATGCACAAATCTCACTCGGTATTGTATGTGCAAACTCTCTGCCAAGGCAAACACGTCTCACCACATGCACCAGCATCCTGGTCCTGAGTTCAGTACCGGCTCTCATCCTGGTCCTGAGTTCAGTACCGGCTCTCATCCTGGTCCTGAGTTCAGTACCGGCTCTCATCCTGGTCCTGAGTTCAGTACCGGCTCTCTAAGAGCTTTTTCCTCCATCGCTCTGGTCCTGGAGAGGGAAGAGAGCATTGGTCTCATTAAGGATTATATGACCTAGTCAACCTGTCTCACTGTCTCATGAAGGATTATGACCTACAGTATTCAGCCTGTCTCACTGTCTCATGAAAGATTATGACCTAGTCAACCTGTCTCACTGTCTCATGAGGACTATCACCTAGTCAACCTGTCTCATGTCTCATTAAGGATTATATGACCTAGTCAACCTGTCTCACTGTCTCATTAAGGATTATGACCTACAGTATTGAGCCTGTCTCACTGTCTCATGAAAGATTATGACCTAGTCAACCTGTCTCACTGTCTCATTAAGGATTATATGACCTAGTCAACCTGTCTCACTGTCTCATGAAGGATTATGACCTACAGTATTCAGCCTGTCTCACTGTCTCATGAAAGATTATGACCTAGTCAGCCTGTCTCACTGTCTCATGAAGGACTATCACCTAGTCAACCTGTCTCACTGTCTCATGAAGGACTATCACCTAGTCAATCTGTCTCACTGTCTCATGAAGGATTATGACCTAGTCAACCTGTCTCACTGTCTCATGAGGACTATCACCTAGTCAACCTGTCTCACTGTCTCATGAGGACTATCACCTTGTCAACCTGTCTCACTGTCTCATGAGGACTATCACCTAGTCAACCTGTCTCACTGTCTCATGAGGACTATCACCTAGTCAACCTGTCTCACTGTCTCATTAAGGATTATATGACCTAGTCAGCCTGTCTCACTGTCTCATGAAGGACTATCACCTAGTCAATCTGTCTCACTGTCTCATGAAGGATTATGACCTAGTCAACCTGTCTCACTGTCTCATGAGGACTATCACCTAGTCAGCCTGTCTCACTGTCTCATGAAGGACTATCACCTAGTCAATCTGTCTCACTGTCTCATGAAGGACTATCACCTAGTCAATCTGTCTCACTGTCTCATGAAGGACTATCACCTAGTCAGCCTGTCTCACTGTCTCATGAAGGACTATCACCTAGTCAACCTGTCTCACTGTCTCATGAAGGATTATGACCTAGTCAGCCTGTCTCACTGTCTCATGAAGGATTATGACCTAGTCAGCCTGTCTCACTGTCTCATGAAGGGATTTCACCTACAGCAGTCAACCTTATTTACCCTGGGTTTTTATCAGATATGTAAATCTCTCTTAACTCTCACACAGGACCCAGACATGGTATCACATGTAAGCATGGATGGGGAAAGTCCTCACATATACACACACATTATATTACAGTCATTTAGTTGACGCTTTTATCCAAAGTGACTTACAATAATTGCATTTAACGTAGGAAAAGACAATGTACTACTACTTGCCAGAACTCACAAGTGCATCTTCTTTCTAAAATAAGTGACTAAGAGCATAATCTAGTGCTGAAGTGCAAGAATAGCAATCTAAGGCAAATGCTCCTGTTAAAGTAAACAGCAAACACACACACACACACACACACACACACACAGATACACACACGGGTCATAGAAGCAGATATGTCTTTAGTGCTTGGGAACTGTAGAGACAAGCCGGGTATTGTGTGTGAGCTGCGAGCTGTGATCAGAGCGGAGCCAGGTAACATCCACAGACAGATCCAGACAACACTGGTGGACAGCAAGGCGTCTGTGTGTGTGTGTGTGTGTGTGTGTATCTATGTCTCTCTGTGTCTGAGAGAGAGAGAGAGAGAGAGAGAGAGAACCTGCCAACTATACCGAGACATCAGAGGCACATACTTCCCCCAGATTACAAAAGGTCCATATCTGTGGGGTGAAGCAGAGCGATGAGCAAACACAGCAGCTAGATCTGTGAGCAGTTGTGACAGGAAAAGGACGCCAGGTGGAATACAACTACTGTAAAGACTGTCAATCATCTGCGTGTCCCTGCTGCACTATTTGCACCATGCTGATTTCTGTACATAGACACACTGTACGTACAAAAAGGAACAGATACCTTTAAATACATTTATGAATTAAAAGTATTTACAGTTCTCACATATTTGTATTTATATTTTTCAAACTGCAATGTCCACACCCTTCTAACTTATTTATATTTGAAGTTATCTTCATTTATCTGAATATACTGAACACACTGTTCTATTACACATCTCCTTATTTTACTTACTTTATTATTAGAGGAAAAGCCTCTTTTAGTGTACGTTTAATTGTACTTACATGTGTGTGAGAGAGAGAGAGAGAGAGAGAGAGAGAGAGAGAGAGAGAGAGAGAGAAGGAGAGAGAGTTTGTGTTTGCGTGTTTATGTTGGTGTGTTTATTATTTTCATTCAATTTCATTTTCATACAATAAAGTTGAACTTGAACTTGAAAGGAGGAGAATGAAATAGTTTGTGTGTGTGTTTGCGCATGCGAGTGTGTGCATGTGTGTGTACACACACACACGCATGCACGCATGCACGGACACACACACAGGCACGGACACACACACACACTGCACCCATGTCATCACCACACCGAGAGATCTGAGAGGACAGATGTGTTCAACAAGGGGATTTTATTCTACCCCCCATCCCCTACCCCCCCCCCATTCCCTACCCCCCACATCCCTTACCCCCCGCATCCCCTACCCACCCACCCCCCCACCCCCAATGCCCTAAGGCTCCACTGAGCTCAGAGCCACGCAGACCGGCGCTCGAGAGAGTATTTCCAGAGAGAGCAGAGAGAGAGAGAGAGAGCAGAGAGGCTGCAGAGAGAGAGCAGAACAGCAACACGCCCGGGAGACCAGCACCGAGACCGGCAGGGTTTCACAGGAGATCACTTTCAATCACGCTCACACACACACACTCACACACACACACACACACACACACACACACACACACACACACACACACACACACACACACACACACACACACACACAGGTCTGAACCTCCTCCTGGCCTTTTTGAACATCTCAGTTCGACTTGGCAAGCGCCCCAGATAGTTTAGCTACACAGCCAAGACAATCACATAACCATATCAACACTGTACCTTTCCTGAGCAGAGTGCAGCTCCGTGCCCGTGCTGCAGTGTGTATGTGTGCCGCGTAAATGTCACAGCCAGACTTAGAGCTTAGAGATGGTTTTCATAAGTCTGGATAGATCGTTGGGGTGGGGGGGGGTGGAGGGAGGGAGGGGGGGGGGTGGAGGGGGGGGGGGGTCCCATGTACAGTGAAGGAGGTGCAGTACTCGGGTCAGGCACTGAGTGGCGTTGTTGTCGACCCTCACGTTGGGACTGCATGAGTTCAGATTTTTCTTACTGGATCACGTGCTACACCGAATAGAGGAAATTAATGGAATCATGACTGAATGAGTGACTGGATCGATGAATGAATGAATGAATGAATGAATGAATGAATGAATGAATGAATGAATGAATGAATGAATGAATTATTACATCATCTTCCAGTCGTCCTCTGGGAGCAACCTATAACAGACCGCAGGGAAGGACAGAGGGGGCGACGACCACTCACACGGTTAACCAATCATGTCGAAGCTGCGTGAGAGAATGCTGAGGTCGAGCAAACTTCTCTTCTGCTCAGCATGGGGACTGCAGTAGGGAAGACACACACACACACACACACACAATCTCTCTCACTTACCTGCACTCTCTGACACACACCTATGCATGCACACAAACACACACATACTCTCACACACACCTACGCATACGAGCACAATCACACACACACACACACACACACACACACACACACACACACACACACACACACTCATCTCTCTTGGGGATACTACAGTCGGGAAAACAGCAGGCTCTGAAGCAGCAACACCCACACTCGGTTGCCAGGTCAGAAAAGACAGTCAGGAGTAGAGTTGTGTGCGTGTTCCTGATGTCTGCGAGAAAGGCACCCACTCAGACAGAGAGAGAGAGAGAGAGAGAGAGAGAGAGAGAGAGAGAGAGAGAGAGGCTCTCTGCAGAGTCATTAATCCCCTGTCCGGGTTGCCAGGTTGGGAGGGGGGGTAGAGCTGGCAGTGGGGAGCGAGGAGCTGTTTTCCTGCTGACTGCGGGACAGTGTAAGACCCTCCAGAGAGAAGCTCTGCCATGTCAGTTAGATGAATGGAGGCGCAGGAGGAGGTGAGGAGAAGCCAGAGCCCTGAGGGGTCTCTGAGGGAGAGAGGGAGGTGCTGGCTGCTGGAGCCCGAGGAGGCGAGGGGGAGGGGGTGGGGGGGGGGAGTTGCTGCTAGGCACATCACACAGAAGGAGCACAGTGTGAGTGTAAGCCATAACTGTTTGTGTAGGCTATATGTCACTGTTATACCATGTGTGTGTGTGTGTGTTTTGATTAATGGTATTATAGCGCTTCTTTTGTTCTCAGGCCAGTCTGTGTGTGTGTGCGTGTGTGTGTGCGCACACACACACGTGTGTCTGTGTGCGTGTGTGCGTTCACAGAATTCCTCCATATCAAACCCAAGGGCCATATTAGTGTTTTTATTCCAGAGTATGGCATCATCTGTCTGCCCCTGGGTTCCACTTTACTGAACTTCTGTGTGTGTGTGTTTGTGAGAGAGAGAAAGAGAGAGGGGGGGGGGGGGAGAGGGGGGGGGGCGGGGGGGGGGGAGAGAGAGGGAGAGAGAGAGGATCTGTCTCTACCTCTGACACCATATGTGGTCCGTGCTTAGGTCCTTCCATCAGCCAAGTTTACAGGGAGAGGAGGGTATACTTAATCCCCAAAACAGGTGTGCGGAGTGGGCTGCAACCCTGCCATCATCCCCTGAGGAACCTGGTCTCCCTGTGAACTGTGAACTTTCAGCACAGACAGAGACCCAACTGTCATGTAGTCTGTCAAAGAAGCAACAACCATGAGGAGAGAGAGCGAGAGCTTTGGGAATTGTGATATTAGCAATCACATTTTTTTCATTTTTTTGTGGCTGAGGTCACTTGCACTGTTACTGTATGAGTAAGCCGATAGACATTGCTGTGAATCGTGCATTCTGTGCTGCTCAATCTCAAATGCAAATAGAACAACAATACCGTAATACAATCTATTTGCATAAAGTAGCCTATAGGCTTTTTAGCTGGTTTACCTTTTCATATAGGCCTATTATCCTGCCCGTTTTCAGTATAGGCTAAAACACAATGGTCACAGATAGACCAATACCATGTATGTATAAAGGCTTGCATACAATTAAAACTAATAAGAAACGATCAAATTAGCTGGCACAAGTGACAGTTTTATAACCCTCGCCTCACTGGGAACGTGGGTGAACGCGGGGGGAGCAACACAGTGAGGGTCTATGAAACAGACCCGGAGAATTGGAGATGGCGCTGTCTACAGTGTGAGTGAATAGCAGCCAAAGTTTGCAGAGCGCTGGGAAGTTTGCAGGAGGAGAGAGCCGAGCCGTGATTCCAACGAGAGCATTCTCACATTTACCTACGGCTTTCCAGCGCAGTCTTGCGGACTGCAGACGTCAGATAGCACGACGTTTGGTTTTGTGGAACTTTTGAATGGCTTTTTTCTTCTTCTACGGAGCAGGCTACTTGAAAGCCAAGAGTTTATGGTCCGTTGCCTGTAGGCTACAGCAGCGCTGTGGTTTCAATGGACCATCCCTTATCTTGCCACAGTGAGTTCCGAGCCGAAACGCGATTGTATACTTTTTTGTGGAGAAGGTGTGTCCGCAAAAATGAACCACTGCTGTATTGTCTGTTGTCTCGGCTGTTTTTAAACTATGAACGATTCCCGTGACAAGGAATTGATACCCTTATCTCGGAAACATCGACTCATGGCTGCAGCTATGCCCGGCGATGAGAGCCCACTGTCCGGCAGCATTTCCAGGATTGATCGGAACGGTATAGGGTTAGTGCACTGCTTCATATGTGGTAGCGGCGTTTCACAGGGGAGAGAATTGAGACTGCAAGTCAAACACCAAAGAGAGAATAGTCCCTTTTTCCCGTTTTTGCAAAACCAGGAGCCAGCGCCGGGGGCGTGTGAAGTCAGCACGGATGGACACGCTTTGGTTTGCGCAGTGTGCCACTGTTTTCTGGGGGAGCAGTGGAACTCGTTCGAGCGGACCCGGACACCCATAGAGAAGCGCATGTATTGGCTCAAAAGGCCGTATCAGTGCGACTCCCGACGGGTCCCTCAAGAGTGGAACCTCTCTTACGACCTGGAGAGGAGGATCAGTGTCGGCAGTCAAAATTGCGAGGGCGCCGATTCGGATTTCTCTTCGTTCTCCGAAAACGAGAATATGTCAGACCAGGAGCTGGATTTGGCAGACCGAATCGGCGTGAATAAAGAAAAGTGTTTCAAAGCATCCGCAGGCAGCAAAAGTGCTAAAGATAATAATAGCAGGAAAAACAACAATGTTGTCAGTGTTAAAAACAGCCCTGACTCCCAACGGGCAATCCGCTATCCTGTCGGAGCTTATGGGGCGCAGGGCTCACCGAAATCGGATAGTGTACTTCTGCCGAGGCGCGGTGCTAAAATTATGAATCATGTCTCTCAATCATCGGTGTCCCTGGCTCAGCCCCAAGAGAGCCTGCTCCGGCGGTGCTATGACAGCCCTCTCACAGACACACCTGTGCAGGACAACGGCATCATTATGCGCAACAGGCAGTGGCTCGCGGAGGGGAATGTCAGACACGCTGACCCGCGCGAGGTCCAGCGCGCCGTCGACAGCAGCTGTAGTTCCGCCGCGAGGCAACCGTCGCTCCTGTCCCGCCAGCGGAGGGACGTCCCCGACGCCGCCGCCGGCCTGTCACCTGTTGACGCCGCCGTCTCCTCCAAACGCAACGCAGCCGGCCAGGGGCAAAGAGACAACCGCAGGTTCACCAACTCCGACAACTCTGACGAGGACGAGATCAACATAACCAGCGACGATGACCGCGACACGTTGGACCGAGTCAGGAAGCGTGCGGCGGCCCAGCTCAGGTCCCCCGGGGTCAGCGGCGCCCACCGCCACCAGAGCGGCGGCGGTGCGGACGCCGGCCCGGAGGAGTGCGCTTGTTTCGTCTGCGGCGGCGGGCTGAGGCAGGGCGGGCGCTTCCGCGTCAGCGTGCAGAAGCAGGAGCGCGCCCAGGGCGAGCCCTTCTTCCCCTTCCTGTGGCTCCACGCCCCGCCCCCCGGCGCCGTGCCCCTCAGCCCCGGGGGAACCACCCTGGTGTGCGCCAGCTGCCACGCCTCCCTCACGCAGCAATGGCAGGGCTTCCAGCGGGCGGACGTGCCTGTCCTCCAGCGCCTCTACGTGGTCCCCCTCAACCGGGCCTCCAGCCCCGCCCTCCGCCCTCCCCGCCTCGTGCCCCAGGAGCCGGGGCCCTCCCGGCCCCCCGAGCGCCACCCCGAGCCCCAGGCCCTGCCCCCCCGCGAGGCCTGCTTCCTCTGCGGGCAGGACTGTGGTCGGGACGTGAGGGTGGCGTACGCCCGGGCGGGCGCCGGCAAGGCCCGCGGCGCCATGTACTTCCCCTTCATCAACCTGCTGCCGTGCCCGCCCAACGCGCAGGGCGTGCGCAACGGCCGCGTGCACTGCTGCCCACCGTGCCACGCCCTCCTGGAGGAGATCTGGGCGGCGTACCGCCTCAGCCTCAGCGAGGACCTCATCGCCTCCGTCAGCTCCTTCCTGGGGAGGTACCACGCCGCCATGGCGGCGGTGGGTGGGGGCGCGGCGGCGGTGGCGTCGTCGGGGTCGGCCCGCCCTCAGACGGCGGCGTCCGGCGGCTCGGCATCGGTCTGC
>NW_028176797.1:17500-21217 GCF_949987555.1 Borostomias antarcticus
CCCCTCCCTGGCTTCTGGGACCTCCTGGAAAACCGCCGCCTTTGATCTCCTGGATGACCGTGACCCAGACATGCACGCACGCACACACGCTCGCACACACACACACACACACACCGCGTGGCTCCTTTCCTAGCGGTCGTGTTTGCACAGGACGGCAGCCCAGAGGGATCAAAATTGAACCAGGGGGAACTTAGCGGAGCGGCGACTTGGCCGGAGCCACTGGCAGACAGAGAGAGAGAGAGAGTGACAGAGAGAGAGAGAGAGAGAGAGAGGGGTGGAATGAGGGGAGGGGGGGGAGAAGGGTGTGGAGAGGCAGGAGGGGAGAGAGAGAGAGAGAGAGGTGGAGTGAGGGGGGGGGGGGGAGAAGGGTGCGGAGAGGGAGGAGGGGAGAGAGAAAGGAGAGAGAGAAGGGGAGAGAGAGAGACAGGTGGCCGTGCGAACAACTCCACTCCTGAAAGAGTGGAGAGAGACTTTCCCCCCTGTAACCTCCACTTTCCCCCCCCTCGTCTTCTTTAAGGTGCGGAATGTTATTGAGTGGAAAGAGTGAATGGTCCAGGCCCGGGGTCCTGGGCAGGGGTGGGCCCTACTGCTCCTGAGGGGCCGGTCCTGGCCCGGGGTCCTGGGCAGGGGTGGGCCCTACTGCTCCTGAGGGGCCGGTCCTGGCCCGGGGTCCTGGGCAGGGGTGGGCCCTACTGCTCCTGAGGGGCCGGTCCTGGCCCGGGGTCCTGGGCAGGGGTGGGCCCTACTGCTCCTGAGGGGCCGGTCCTGGCCCGGGGTCCTGGGCAGGGGTGGGCCCTACTGCTCCTGAGGGGCCGGTCCTGGCCCGGGGTCCTGGGCAGGGGTGGGCCCTACTGCTCCTGAGGGGCCGGTCCTGGCCCGGGGTCCTGGGCAGGGGTGGGCCCTACTGCTCCTGAGGGGCTTCTACCCCGGGCCCTCTCTGGTGACAGTCTAACCCCGCCCCCAGCAGGGCGAGAGAGAGAGGGGTGAGAGAGGAGGTAGGCTTCATCCCCCCGAAGGGACATTACCAAAGGGAGGATTCAGGAGGAGGGTTATGGGTGAGAAAAGGGGCAGAGGGAGGTGTTGAGGATCTCCGGTGTTGAGGGTATCCAGTGTTGAGCGTCTCCGGTTGACAGGCTAATACATAATCACCCTTACATCCCCCCCCCTCCCCCACACACACACACCTCCCCCAGGGTAGCCCAAAGAGGAAACGGATCCGGGTGGGAGGGGGTTGTGTGTGTGTGTGTGGGGGGAGGGTTCTGGGGGTCACACATGTTGGTGGAGACACATAAGTCGACGTCGTTTATTGGCTCGTGGTCAAACACGTTTTTGGGATCAGCGAGTCGGAGACATGCAGCCAGCCACGCGTCCATACATGGTTTGAGGCTGATAGCAGCCTTTTGTAGCTGATGCTAGCGGGCCGATTGGGCATGTAACGTTTATATCCCGAACGTCATCGTCAGGAGGGACTGGCTGTATCTGAATGACTGTGGTGTAGAGGTGGGTGGTGTTCAGGCGGCCAGCAGTGTTGAGGCAGTGCCGCGGTGTTGAGGTGGAGACCCAGTTGGCTGCGGCTCTATTCTGTCTAGAAAGAGAACAGAGAGGGCAGTGTCCCTTTGGCCCAATGGTGCAGGCCTCTCCTGGCACTGGTGTGTGTGTGTGTGTCCTGTTTTCATCAGTGTGTGTCAGTGTGTGTGCGTCCTGTTTCCATCAATGTGTGTCAGTCCAGTTGGCACCGGTTGCGTGTGTATTCAAGTGTGTGTATCCTGTTTTGAGCGGCGTGTGGGTCTGGTTGGCACCGATAGGAGTGTGTGTGTGTGTGTGTGTGTGTGTGTGTGTGTTTGTGTGTGTGTGTGTGTGTGTGTTGTGTGTTTTCAGTGTGCCAGGCTTAGGGACACAGTCTGGTGAACTCGGTGTGAACTGGATGAATGCAGGAACCTTAAGGTCCCGTGTGAACCTTGCTTAGTGTGTGACTCCCCAGAATATGTGTGGACTTTCTCTATACTGTGTGTGTGTGTGTGTGTGTGTGTATGTGTGTATGTGTGTATGTGTGTATGTGTGTGTGTGCGTGTGCGTGCGCACGTGCATTTTGAAACTGACAGGCTGTGTTTGTGTGTGTGCGTGTGTGTGTGTGTAGCCTGTTTGTGACTGTCGTGACATTGCCAAATGCTTGAGGACATCCGTCATTTGTGGACCTGGAGCCGGGCCTGGATGTGAGCGTGGGGGGCTCTGCTCTCTCTGTTCTGTGGTTCAGACAAGTCCACAATCCAGATGTCTTAATAATCTGTGTTGTCGTTGCGTTGGACCAGTTGACTGGATCCTGACGGGCCTGTTCTGCTGTGTGAATTAGTGCTGCATTGTGTGGTTATCACTAGCTGGGGCTACACGTGCCTGCTTTGTCTGTCTGTGTGTGTGTGTGTGTGTGTGTGTGTGTGTGTGTGTGTGTGTGTGTAGGCGACGTGGGACAGAGGGACAGGAGGACACTGTGACGGTCGCGCCGGCAAACGGACGCGCCACGCCAACATACATACCGTAGCTGTGTGATCAGAGTGAAAAGTTGAAGCTGATCCAACCTCTGTTTGTAGACTCCCTCTCTCTCTCTCTCTCTCTCTCTCTCTCTCTCTCTCTCTCTATCTCTCTCTCTCCCGCTCTCTCTCTCTCTCTCCCTCTCTCTCTCCCTCTCTCTCTCTCTCTCTCTCTCTCTCCCTCTCTCTCCCTCTCTCTCTCCATCTCTCTCTCTCTCTCTCCCTCTCTCTCTCCATCTCTCTCTCTCTCTCTCCCTTCGTGTTCTACTAGCGTGTCTTCCGCACATATGGCACCGTTTGTCAGAAAACGCCAGAGTTTATCGTCTTCCGCTGCTTCCGCCGAGCCGACCGAGGGTGACGGCGCTCTGTCCATCTGGCGGGCAGCTGGCGCCGGGCTCCGGTACCCACCCCGGCCCGCGGGCACCGGCCCGGGCCCGGCATGGGCCCGGAGGTGGGGGGCAGCTTCCCGCCGGTTCCTGTGCCACCGGTGCTACTGGTGTTTTGGCGGTGATAATTACAGGGCGGTGTGCTAGTGTAACTACCGCCTAGCGCTCCCCGCCTCCCTCCCTCCCTCCCCGCCTCCCTCCCTCCCTCCGTCCTCTCGGCTCCCAGGCCAGACAGATCACCCAGAGAGAGAGAGAGAGAGAGAGAGAGAGGGGCGGGCGAGCCCAGAACACACTGCTGCAGGTGTGTGTGGGTCTGTGTGTGTGTGTGTGTGTTCGCCAGGTGGTCGGGAGCAGCAGTACTGTAGGCAGGTGTTTGCTCTCTGAAACATGCAGGCAAAGCAGCTGCAGTGTGTGTGTGTGTGTGTGTGTGTGTGTGTGTGTGTGTGTGTGTGTGTGTGTGTGATTGAGCACCTGGACACAGCTGGAGTATGTGCCATTCACTAATAGAGGAAGTGTGCTCTTGCCAGACATGTGAGCAGGTCCTTAGAACGGCCTGCTGAATGTTACAGTATTCATTTCAGTTTAACCCTCCGCTCCTCAACTCTCTCCTAAGCACTTCCTTCCCTGCACAGGGTGTGCGTGTGTGTCTGTATGCATCTGTGTGTGTGTGTGTGTGTGTGTGTGTGTGCTGTGTGTATGTGTGTGTGTGTATGCATGTGTGTCTGTGTGCATCTGTGTGTGTGTGTGTGTGTGTGTGTGTGTGTGTATTCCCTATGCTGATTGCAGAGTCATTTTCCCCACTTCCG
>NW_028176796.1:0-2500 GCF_949987555.1 Borostomias antarcticus
TAACCCTGTGCTTGGACTGGTTAGAGCTACGCTCGCTACGCTAACCCTGTGCTTGGACTGGTTAGAGCTACGCTCGCTACGCTAACCCTGTGCTTGGACTGGTTAGAGCTACGCTCGCTACGCTAACCCTGTGCTTAGACTGGTTATAGCTTCGCTCGCTACGCTAACCCTGCGCTTGGAATGGTTAGAGCTAGCATCATCAACCGCCGTTGTATACGAGTGCCTCTTTGCCTTCTATAAGCCATCTTTTATTACTATTACTATATTTCTATATTACTTATTATCCTATAGAATATCGTTATCTAGCCTATTATTTATTTATCACGAACAACCGGCTTGCCGTCGCACTTGCCTGAAAAGAGCGGCGGTGACGTTACCAGCGCCTTTCTGAGAAGTTGAGATGTTTTCAACTTCCGAGCGCTCGGAGCGGCCGGCAAAAAAAGCCAGAGCGCTTGAAAAAAAAAGAGTCCGGGGGCAGCGCCTTTCTCCAGACGGCCGCCAGCGCTCTCTCCTCGCTGAACACAATTAAAAAAGGGAAGGAAGAAACGCTATGTGGACACGAGGCCTTATGAGGCCGACTTCTCCTATTGTGTGTTTGCCAGCATCATCCAGAAGGGAGCTGCAGGATTTATATGCGGTGCTGTGGCCAGAGAACACGGCCTATTGTTTATGAACTGGATAACGCGCCGTGGTGCCAATTAAGGCCGTTTCAGACGGGGAGCGATATTCCGCCTGCGTTCTCGCTCGGATCAGCGGGGGACGCACGCGTCCTGCGCGCAGCGGGGAAAGCTGACTATAATTCAGCTCTTGTCGCAGGTGGGCGTGTGCACGAAATGAGCACACGCACGACAATTTCACGGGGTCGCGCCCGCTTGCCGCTTCGCCCCAGATTGTCCGCGGCTCCCAAATTGTCGTCTCTAAATAAGATGGAAAGATAGATAATTACATACCTCCAACTCCCAGACCCGACACTTCATCAAGTATTAATGTCATTCGATGCCAGGTTTTTGGTCTTTGATTGCAAATGTCCAGTGGGCGTACTGGGGGTCTGTGATGGTGACCTGGGGGTCTGTGATAGTGATGGTGGTCTGTGATCATGGTGATGGGGTCTGTGATAGTGATGGTGGTCTGTGATAGTGACCTGGGGGTCTGTGATAGTGATGGTGGGGTCTGTGATAGTGATGGTGGGGTCTGTGATAGTGATGTTGGTCTGTGATAGTGATGGTTGTCTGTGATAGTGATGTTGGTCTGTGATAGTAATGTTGGTCTGTGATAGTGGTGGTGGGGTCTGTGATAGTGATGGTGGGGTCTGTGATAGTGATGGTGGGGTCTGTGATAGTGGTGGTGGGGTCTGTGATAGTGATGGTGGGGTCTGTGATAGTGATGGTGGGGTCTGTGATAGTGACCTGGTGGTCTGTGATAGTGATGGTGGGGTCTGTGATAGTGATGGTGGGGTCTGTGATAGTGACCTGGGGGTCTGTGATAGTGATGGTGGGGTCTGTGATAGTGACCTGGTGGTCTGTGATAGTGACCTGGTGGTCTGTGATAGTGATGGAGGGGTCTGTGATAGTGACCTGGGGGTCTGTGATAGTGATGGAGGGGTCTGTGATAGTGATGGTGGTCTGTGATAGTGACCTGGGGGTCTGTGATAGTGATGGAGGGGTCTGTGATAGTGATGGTGGTCTGTGATAGTGACCTGGGGGTCTGTGATAGTGATGGGGGTCTGTGATAGTGATGTTGGGGTCTGTGATAGTGATGGTGGGGTCTGTGATAGTGATGGTGGTCTGTGATAGTGATGGTGGTCTGTGATAGTGACCTGGTGGTCTGTGATAGTGATGGTGGGGTCTGTGATAGTGATGGTGGGGTCTGTGATAGTGATGGTGGGGTCTGTGATAGTGATGGTGGGGTCTGTGATAGTGACCTGGTGGTCTGTGATAGTGATGGTGGGGTCTGTGATAGTGATGGTGGGGTCTGTGATAGTGATGGTGGGGTCTGTGATAGTGATGGTGGGGTCTGTGATAGTGACCTGGTGGTCTGTGATAGTGATGGTGGGGTCTGTGATAGTGATGGTGGGGTCTGTGATAGTGACCTGGGGGTCTGTGATAGTGATGGTGGGGTCTGTGATAGTGACCTGGGGGTCTGTGATAGTGATGGAGGGGTCTGTGATAGTGATGGTGGTCTGTGATAGTGACCTGGGGGTCTGTGATAGTGATGGAGGGGTCTGTGATAGTGATGGTGGGGTCTGTGATAGTGACCTGGGGGTCTGTGATAGTGATGGTGGTCTGTGATAGTGACCTGGGGGTCTGTGATAGTGATGGGGGTCTGTGATAGTGATGGTGGTCTGTGATAGTGACCTGGGGGTCTGTGATAGTGATGGAGGGGTCTGTGATAGTGACCTGGGGGTCTGTGATAGTGATGGAGGGGTCTGTGATAGTGATGGTGGTCTGTGATAGTGACCTGGGGGTCTGTGATAGTGATGGAGGGGTCTGTGATAGTGATG
>NW_028176796.1:7500-12579 GCF_949987555.1 Borostomias antarcticus
TTTCAGGTATATATATACTCTGGTGTTTCAGGTATATACTCTGGTGTTTCAGGTATATACTCTGGTGTTTCAGGTATATACTCTGGTGTTTCAGGTATATACTCTGGTGTTTCAGGTATATATATACTCTGGTGTTTCAGGTAAATATATACTCTGGTGTTTCAGGTATATACTCTGGTATTTCAGGTATATACTCTGGTGTTTCAGGTATATACTCTGGTGTTTCAGGTATATACTCTGGTATTTCAGGTATATACTCTGGTGTTTCAGGTATATACTCTGGTGTTTCAGGTATATACTCTGGTGTTTTAGGTATATATTCTGGTGTTTCAGGTAAATACTCTGGTGTTTCAGGTATATACTCTGGTGTTTCAGGTATATACTCTGGTGTTTCAGGTATATACTCTGGTGTTTCAGGTATATACTGTGGTGTTTCAGGTATATACTCTGGTGTTTCAGGTATATACTCTGGTGTTTCAGTTATATACTGTGGTGTTTCAGGTATATACTCTGGTGTTTCAGGTATATACTCTGGTGTTTCAGGTATATACTCTGGTGTTTCAGGTATTTACTCTGGTGTTTCAGGTATATACTCTGGTGTTTCAGGTATTTACTCTGGTGTTTCAGGTATATACTCTGGTGTTTCAGGTATATACTCTGGTGTTTCAGGTATATACTCTGGTGTTTCAGGTATTTACTCTGGTGTTTCAGGTATATACTCTGGTGTTTCAGGTATATACTCTGGTGTTTCAAGTATATACTCTGGTGTTTCAGGTATTTACTCTGGTGTTTCAGGTATATACTCTGGTGTTTCAGTTATATACTGTGGTGTTTCAGGTATATACTCTGGTGTTTCGGGCTTCCGGGTATGTAATGTCGGAGTGAGTCTTTCGAGGATTGTGGGTAATTTTAATGGTATTTCAAGAGTATGCAGTTCCTCTCTCTCTCTCTCTCTCTCTCTCTGATCTCTCACACTTGTTAAAACTCCCTCTTTATTGCTCTCCATCCCTCTTTCTCTCTCTCTCTCTCTCTCTCTCTCTCTCTCTCTCATTTCTCTAGTCTTCCTAACACCCCCAGTCCCAGTCCGCTGCTCTTCATGAACTAATCCAATCCTGGGAGTGGACCTGATGGTTTCCATTATTCTCTCCCAGTGACAGAACTCTGCCAGACGTTCATTTAATTCCCTCATGTGTGATGTAATATCCTGCCTAGCGTGGCTGACCCATTAGGTCCAGTTATGCTCAGGCCCAATAAGCTGGCTTATAAGGAAATGATTAAATGATCTCTAGAAGCTTTGCTTCCTGCCCGGTGGGAGGTCGTTCTCCTCAGCTCGTTCCAGTGAAGACTTCCCGCTGATTGTCTTGAATTTGAAATTAGAAAACGGAGGGTAGTATTCTCAATTCTCAATGGGTTCGGTAATCTGAATTCCTCTTGGATGTCTGGGGTTTCTTGTATAATGAGAGAGGTGTTTGAAAATATAGCAGCTGTTTTTTCTTTTCTTTCTTCACGTTGTCTGTTGTTCATGTCAGCTACTGTCGGTTCTCTGAGAGAAGCTGACCCAGTTATCGAAGGACTGCCGGTTCTCTCACACATGGTCACTCAGTTCCTCCAGTGTCTCTGGTTCTCCCTTGGGGAACCTAAATGAACGGTGATGGATGAGGGAGACGTTCAGGGTCTCCTGAGGCGCGAGAGAGAAGAGAGAGAGACCAGCCGAGCTCAGGCGCCGTCTCTCAAAGATGCTGAATCATTCTCACGAGTCTTCGTGCACTTTGAGAACTACAGCTACTCTAAGTCCAGGGTTGCAAAATCTGTGAATATTCAACATTGGAAACTTTCCGTGGGAATTTATGGGAATTAACAGGAATAAACTGGGAATTTTGGGGTTATTTATACCAACTGTATTTACCTGGTCATATCTCATCACTTAATCTATTCGTGAGTAGAACTTTATTGGATTCTACAGCCCTCTTAGTGTGCAGGATTATAGGAATCAGTTGTAAATAGTTTAAAAAAGCTGTTATAGGGTACCAAAAAGGTCAAAATGTCAAACATTCTGGAAACATTCTTCTTAAGTTCCCTATGGTAAATTTCCGGAAAGTTTCCGGAAATTTCCCGGAAATTCTCCACCCCTTTGCACCCCTATCTAAGCCTCATTGATTTTTAAAAGGGGCCCTGATCCCCCAACCCGAGTCCGACAGGGATTCATTTAACCTGTTCAATTAGCAAAGAGAATGAATTCCGCCTCTCTTCCTCCCTCTTCCCTTCTGACCTCACATCTCCTGAGAAAGTGGCCGTATATATGTTTAGCTGTTGCTTTTTATGCTTATCCCTTTCATTATCTCCTTAATCATGTTCGATTAACGGACTTATGGAGATCAGCAGAGTGGAGAATTCGCCCTCCGTGAGACGCCATTCATCAGCGTCAGACAGGCGGCCATTTTATCTCTGTCCACCGAATGAAAAACAAATAATGAGATGTCCGTTGAGGCCTGTCCTGATTCAGCGAGGGAAATGCGCCCATCAATAAAACGCTCTCCCAGCAACCAGCGGTCAGCATTTCCTCCGGAGCCTGTCAGGAAAGGGTTCTCCCTCCCCAGAGACCAAGACGGACAGCTATCCACTCACAAGTGTGCGAAATCACGCTAGAGACTTACCTCTGTCTCGTTTTGAGGTGGCGCCAGTGGTCGTGTGCTGACATTGCGTTTCTATGCAGCTTTGTTGTAAAGTGTGTTACAGTTCAAACAGTACTCGTCACTGTCCATCTCCAACGAGGTTTAGTGTTCCCCTATTGAGATGCCCTTGTGTATCTCAATCAATCAATCAATCAAAGCTTTATTCATATAGCGCATTTCATACACAGAGGCAACACAATGCGCTTTACAGAGAACAAGGGAGGTGGGCATACGACCCACTCTCTACATATTCCAGAGGGAAGCAAAAAAACAGTTTCGCCCTGGGGCCAGAAAAGTGAGCTGTAAAAACAAGGCGAACGAGCAAGCTCCTGGAGTATGTTTATCTAACGGCTAAGAACATTTATAGAGCAATAAATTACATTAAATTACATTTTCAGAGCAAAAAGGGCTAAAAATATAATAGGAGAGACATGGCAAACACTGGTGTATGTCTGTGTGTGCGTGAGTGTGTGTGCGTGAGTGTGTGTGCGTGTGTGTGTGTGTGTGTGTGTGCGTGAGTGTGAGTAAACTAGGAACGTCAGTTTATCTTCATGTTTCACACTTCCTCCTAGCTCGCTGTCGACACATTTCCCAGAAGGCAGTTTGTCTGGGGTGAGGAGTGTTTACCGAGACACCCGGCCATTCGATTTCACCCCTGTATTGTGTTGTGTCTCTCTCTCTCTCTCTCTCTCTCTCTCTCTCTCTCTCTCGCGCCTCATCCGGTGTGTCAGAACGATTCGAGACGTCAGACAGAGAGGGAGAGACAGAAGGAGAGAGACAGAAGGAGAGAGAGACAGAAGGAGAGAGAGACAGAAGGAGAGACGTGGAGGTGTGATGTGTGAGCGCCAGCAGGGCACCTGAGGACAACTGAGCAGTTAAGTCAGGAACGCTGGTGAGAGAAGGATTTAGTGTGATATGAGCAATTCTCGCTCTCCGTCTATCCTTCTCGGCTCAATCACATCCCTTCTTCCTGTCATCCTCTCTTTCTCTCCCTCTCTCCTTCTCATCTCTCTCTTCTCTAGTAATATGAAACATCTATTCATCTACTCCAAATCAAAACATCACTTTCAACAAAGCATCGGTCTCCGAAGCGACATTCCTAGTAAACACTCTTCCTTCCAAGCCGTCGTCAAAGAACAGGAATAAACTCAAAGAACTTGTGAGGTTTTTTTTGTGTCGGTTTTTCAGAGTTGAACCTTCCCTTAATCTCTCCTGACTCTAACTGGGTTGCAACTGCCAAGAGTGCTCGCTCTCTCTATCCCTCTCTCTATCCCTCTCTCTCTCTCTCTCTCTCTCTCTCTTGCTCTCTCTCTCTCTTTCTCTCTCTCTCTCCCTCTGCCTGTGGAAGGAGAACAGACATCCCTCTCTCCTCGACAGCCGGGCTGGGCCGGAGGAGGTCCAGTAATGAGCCGGTTCTGGAGGAGGTCCAGTAATGAGCCGGTTCTGGAGGAGGTCCAGTAATGAGCCGGTTCTGGGCCAGAGGAGGTCCAGTAATGAGCCGGTCTGGGCTTCACGGTCGCTCTCTCCTGCTTCCTGTCTGGGGGAAAAGGACAGCTCCGGCAAAGAAAAACAACCTGCGCTAGTGCACGAGAGTCACAACCTGCGCTAGTGCACGAGAGTCACAACCTGCGCTAGTGCACGAGAGTCACAACCTGCGCTAGTGCACGAGAGTCACAACCTGCGCTAGTGCACGAGAGTCACAACCTGCGCTAGTGCACGAGAGTCACAACCTGCGCTAGTGCACGAGAGTCACAACCTGCGCTAGTGCACGAGAGTCGAGACGTTCCTGATGAGTTCATGCTCCTCACAGACAGTATGCGACGTGTGTGTGTGTGTGTGTGTGTGTGTGTGTGTGTGTGTGTGTGTGTGGCGGCGGGCTAGAGGGCGGGGGGGAGTGAAACATTGCATCTGCTTGTCTTTTGTCCCCCCCTCTGTCTGTCCTCCAGTCTCCCCCCGTCCTGCTGGCCTCCGTCTCCTGTCCTTGTCCTCCCCGTCGGGGACCTGGCTGAGTAACGGCATCAGGGGGTGAGTCACGGCCGCCATGTCCCCCTCCTTCACCCACCCCCCCCCCTTCACCCCCCCCCCCCTTCAACCCCCCCCCCCTTTCAACCCCCCCCTACCCGCTTTCCTGGGGAGAAGGAAAGGAATAAACTCAAAGAACTTGTGATGTTTTTTTGTGTCGGATTTTTAGAGTTGAACCTTCCCTTAATCTCTCCTGACTAACTGGGTTGCAATTGCCAAGAGCGCTCTCTCTATCTCTCTCTCTCTCTTTCTCTCTATCTCTCTCTCTGTCTCTCTCTCTCTCTCTATCTCTCTCTCTTTCTCCCTCTCTTCCTCTCTCTCTATCTCTCTCTCTCTTTCTCCCTCTCTCTCTCTCTCTCTCTCTCTATCTCTCTCCCTCTCTCTC
>NW_028176795.1:0-87000 GCF_949987555.1 Borostomias antarcticus
TCAGGAAACAGAGATACCGAGGTTATCGCATATACCATGACAGGGAGCAGGCTGGTTAAGCGTATATAAATACAGACATAGCGGCCCACCTTCTAACAGTTTTTGACAAAGCTGAGTAACCATCTCTTCACCAAACTTTTTAATACTGGTGATATTATCGCCATAGGTTTCCACCTGTTTACGAAGCCACCGTGGAATCTCAGTACCACAGGTATCAGAAAACCGAGCAAGCCGCATATAGTTGAGAATTGGCATAATACCCGTAATCACGGGAACATTAATTCCAAACGAACTAGTGCGCCCGAGAAAAGAAAAATAACTATCCATATTGAAAAAGTACTGGGTAATCGCCGAGTCTGCACCATAATCTACCTTGCGGTTGGAATTTCCCAGATCATTTTCCATATTCTGAGCCTGCGGATGAACTTCAGGGTATGCGGCGACCTCAATATGGGAGTGATTAGTGGTCTCCGCGCGAATAAATTCAACAGTTCATTCGCATAACGCAATTCACCTATGTCTCGACCCATTCCAGATGGCAAGTCATCTCTCAGGGCAACGATGCGCTTTACGCCCTGAGTACAATAAAAATTGGGGGTGTCCTTTTGATACGACAATGAAGCCGCTAACACATCATGGTTTTAGATATATCAGGTAACGAAAAAGATACGGTTGTAACGTGAGTTCGACAAGATAATCTTTGCGCTATATTGGTTTCAGCATTTTTGTACATATTCATGTTACAGGAAAAGAGTGATTTGAGTACTTTATTGTCTGCCAACGGCTCAGAAGGAGCCATTGGGCACTTTTTTAAAAAAATATTACGATGCTAAAACCCTTAAAATCCAAGGGCTGTAGCTAAAATTGAAGCGCCTAACTAACGTTAGTTCGACGAGATAATCCCTTGCGTTACATAGGATTCAGCCTTTTTGTACATATTCATGTTACAAAAAAAAGAGTGATTTGAGTACTCTATTGGCTGGCAAATGCTCCGAATGAGGCATTGAGCACGTTTCAACAAACATCACTATGACTCAAACCATGAAAAGCCAAGGGCTGTAGCCAAAACTGAAGCGTTGACCTCACGTTAGTTATTGGTTTGGCGACGTTGTATAACAATAAAATCGTCTTTTTTTCGTTACCAGATATATCTAAAACCATGATGTTTTAGCGGTTGCATTGTCGTATCAAAAGAACCCCCCCTATAAAAATGCAGCATCTCTTTAATCTGCTCGCGAGAGTCACCTACGCAGGAAAGGTGTTGAGCGGTAGTTATACGAGTTTGGTTCTTGGTTGATAGTACTGTTTCAAGGGTTAGATCCAGTGTTGAACCATCAGCGGCATAAGTTACTGAAAAGAACTACGGCTGGTACTTAGCAAGGCTAAATGCACTTAGCTCCTGCTTATTTGCACCGTCTTCAGTTTTAGTGTGGAAAGCTAAAAGCTGATAGTGGTGTTATTGGTTATTGCATTTGCCATGGTGTTTACCAACAGAGGCAAGCATGGATGATGAGGGAGCATCAGCCATTAAAGCCTTTGGGAACGGTTCTTTTGATACGGCAATGCAGCCGCTAAAACATCATGGTTTTAGATATATCCGGTAACGACCAAGAGACGATTTTATGGTGATATGACGTCGTCAAACCAATAATTACATTACCACGTCTATTGTGAACGCATCCTACGCCAATATCCTCGATTATTCATTTTTCTCACCAGCTCATAATCATTTGGACGCTATAATTCAGCACCTTGAATCCACTATCCAACAAGAGTATGGCACTAAATTAGCTATATCCGAACTGAAGGTAACTAAGTGTTGCGGATTATCCTCCAAGGGTATCTGGATAAACAGGCCAATTATGAGCCGCAGCAATCGTCGGTAACGAGTAGCGACGGGGAGAAGAGAAATTACGTTAAAAAATACCCACCAACAATTGGCCACTTGTTTGGTTCTGTTGTAGTCAGGCATTGCAGTTACAGCCAGTGGAAGTAATCCAGAGTGTTTCCGCTGGATGCTCAGTTAAACTTCAATACTGCCCAGTACTCTTATGGCATGAGGGGGAAAATTATCAGAGATGTGATGGATCGCTCTTATAATCGAACGATTAAACGACATCGTGAGAGTTGCCCAGATATGGTTGAAAAACTATAGGCTATGCAACTGGTAACGGATACGGCTCAAGACTTTGAGGCTTTTTACGAACAGAGCAAGGTTGAGATTGAGCTAACAGAAGACCTACAGATCCTCAGTTTTGACGGTAAGGGTCTAGTGATGCGCCCGTAATGGTTGAGGTAGGCAACTAGGGAGAACTTGCAAAATAGTCAACAGAAGCTGCAAACTAGGCTCAGTCATGGAGAGAAGAAAGATCGCAAACGCATGGCTCAGGTAGCCACCATTTATACGGTAAAACCAAATCCTCGAACAGCAGAATCGGTCATGGATATAGATCGGAAGAGCGACAACGTTGTTAAATTTCGTCCTCCAGCCAAGCATAAGAGAGCGTTGGTCAGTGTAGAAAGAGAGGCGTAAGACGTGATAGAAGAAGCTTTCGAGGAAGCGCTCAGGCTAGATCAGGAGCAGAAATGGCAGTTGGTCATTGTTATTGATGGGCCACAGTATCAGCTGGAATTGATTATCGGGATTATGAAAAAGAAGGGAGTTAAGGCAACAATCATCATAGACTTTATCCATGTATTTGAATATCTGTAGCAAGCCGGTCACTGCTTATACGAAAAGGTGGATGATGTTATTGAAAGTTTGGTGGCAGAATGGTCCCTGCAGATACCCATGGGATAGTCTGACAAGGTGGCCCGTGGGATCCAGCAAAGTGCGAGCAAGATAGGTCCTCCAAAACTGGAGGCTATTGATAAGTGCGCAGACTATCTTCAACAAAACCGCCCCTAGCTCAGCTATGACAAGGTGCTGTATGCTGGCTATCCGATTACCAGTGGAGTCATTGAGGGAGCTTGCCTCTATTTGATCAATGACCGTATGGATCTAACTGGCCAAAGTAAAGTTTGCAAGTAGCAGGGGTTGTGTTGAAGCTAAGCTCTCTGGATTCAAGTGGAGATTTGCAGGCGTATTGTAATTTCCATAAGGAATGTCTTGCCTTCGTAATCATGGAGAACTAATGCATTGGTCGTCGTAGCAAGGGACCCCCACTTTCTTTTCTTACATCTGCACACGCCTTAGGAGGTTTGGATATTACCAGCGTCTGTGTGTCAGAATAATTATAATCACTTCACTATTCGCGGCTTCGACCTGACCAGCTATGAATCTCGCAAACAGTAGCTGTAATCTTTGGCGAAGTTCCTGAAAATTAAACACCCAAAAGCAGTCATAGAGCTGGTTACCACTGATGTTTACAGTAACATTGCTCAGGCCATGGGAGAAGATACCGGAGCGCTGGTTAGCCTGTATCAAGCTATGTCAGACTTGGTAATTACAGTTAACATCATTGCCATGCGAGAGGCACAAATGTGGTTGCGTTATCAACAAAGGGCCTGTTTACACCGAACTTTTTTACCGGAGCTCATAACTTTCACAGTCCTTTCTAGCTTCTGCCTATACCTTCCTCTGCAGACAGCTATCGAGTTGCCTCTCGGCTTATGGGAATCGCGTAACTTAGCGGTGCTAAATTTTTTAATAAAAATCACATGTTACCCGTAAAACACTGGTCAACATGTACTCACCAACAAGCAAAACCTGCCGATTTTGAATAGTTAATGTATTGATACTGACTGATAACGATAAGCCATCGTTCGTTACATGGAACGTTCTAATCAATCAGGTCATGAACATCGGCAAACAAGAAAGGCTGCAGGGAAATTATGGCTCTTATTCAACAGATAGGATTGTTCCGCCTTAAAACCAAGTATTTCAATGCTGCCAAGGCTAGCTGGAAGGTAGCCAGAGAAGAGTTTGCACAAGCTTTTACTGAACAAAGTGGTGTTGCTGCTACCCGTATTGCCTTGAAGAAGGCCATAAAAGAGCTATATAAATATATTCACAGTCACGATGGGTACTCGACTCTCAAACCTCTGTCCCCAACAGTGCTTCGAAGTGAACAGATAGCAAAGTATGAGAGAGAGCTTCTTGCAGCACTAGATACAGGCAAGCAGCCGGGAACTAGGAACATAGCTATTTCTGGAACCCATGCTGCTGGCAAAAGCTCATTTCTCCACTCATTTACAGAGCGAAACCCTCAATACAAATATGCCAATATTTCTTTGGCCAAGTTTGCTGGTAACAACACTCGCAATGGGCAAATGGGTGATGTGGAGCAGGATATTGTACAGCAGCTATTATGTAGCATAACTGGCAAGAAACTGCCGGCTGATATTGCAGAGCAAGCCGAGTCTGGAGGATGGGGAAAATATTCAGGTGTTCTGACGGCATTTCTGACCAGCTCCTCCATAGCAACACTTAGCTATCTCAGTGGGAATCTGGGTATTGACCAGAGCACAACGGTCAAAGCACTACGGCTCTACTTACCAGACCACCTGATTGCCTCCATAAAGAAGTACGCACCTCTGCTGGCAGAGTTTTCACTGTTCTTTATCACGACCATTCTGGTTCTGCTTTTATTCAAAGGTTTGCAAAAATTGAGTGGTACCTGGGCAAGCAGAGCAAATCGACAGACAGTTTCTGGATACGGCTCAATATCAAATAGTTACCTTAGTCAAATCACCTACGTCTTTGCTCAAAGCAGGCAGAATGTAGTGATAGTCGAAGACTTTATGAGTACCAATCAGCTTCAGGCATTTGAGGTGTTATACCGTATAAACAGACATCTAAATAATTCTTGGCATATTAAAAAACCGGTCTACTTTATCTATGCCTTGGAAGATGAAACTCTGACAGCCAGAGACAGAACCAGTTTTTTTGACCTGATAATCCCCATTGTTCCAGTCATCAATACGGCGAATTCCGGGCCCAAATTATACGAACAGCTTGCAACCATAAAAATATATGGTCAAAAAGTCACTGATTTTCTTGATAAAGAACTGATTTACAAAGTGGCTGATTACATTGATGATATGAGAGTCATCACCAACATCGTCAATGAGTTTGATATCTACCTCAACAAGATTACCCATAATATTGAAAATCTGAATAAAAATAAGCTATTTGCCATGATGGTCATCAAGAACCTATATCCAAAAGAGCATGCTGAGCTGACACATAACAATGGCGTTTTATGGAAAGTATTCAATGAGTTCAGTAGGAATAAGAGAGATACGATAGAGGAATATAGCCATAAAATAGAACAGTATCAAGAAGAAGTTGTCAGCTATGAAAACTCTTATATCAAAAACATAAAAGAGCTTAGATCCATTTACTGGTTCAAGTTGTTTGAAACAGCAAAAAGTGATTACAGCCTGATATACACTCAAACTACAGGCAGAATGACAGTTTGTGACTTTGTTGAAGATCATTTCTGGGAACCTGCCTACCAATCCAATGATGAAATTAACATTGAAAAAGCTACCAAGTATGGTCAGAAATCAATATCTACCGGCTTAACACTTCATGACATAACGAATACTACGATACCAAATTATGAAGGCAGAGTTAAGCTGGTCAAAAAAGATTTAGAGTTAACAAAAGCTTATATTGAGTTACTGGAACGAACAAAAAATAAGCTGCATGGCAGCAAACTATCCGAAGCCATGGCCGAAGGCACCATCTGCGATTCGTTTATCAAAGAGTTAGCGAAAGAGCAGTTTGGCTCTGTAATCTACCTGCTTAGACATGGCTATTTTGCAGAGGACTATAAGGATTACCTTTCCTACTTCTACCCTGGCTCAATCAGTAAAGATGACAAGCTCCTTTCACTCAGATTGGGTGAAGGGCACTCATTTGAGTTTACTCAGAACGTAGATTCGCCCAAAGCATTGCTGAATCATTTAACACCATCAGACCTGTCTGAAGGCAGAGGCTTGATAAATGCCATAGTTTCTCAACTTCTGGAAAGTCCCGAAGCAGACTATAACGGTTACTCAACCAAGAGCTTTTTATACGAACTCTTTGACGTAACAGAGGATAGATTTGAGCGCCTGCGGGACTTTATCTGTCAGTATATTCATAGTGGACACGATAATCACCGGGAGCTGTTTGTCGCCATTTTCGCCATCGACCAAGCATTAATCCTCCGGTGTATTACTAGTTACAGTTCGGACAAGATGGCAAAGGGCGAATTGATTTCAGAGATCATGCCAGTTCTTACGTTGAAAAACCACAGCGATTTACATACTACTCTCATCCAAGTTATTAGCTCACTTGATGACATTAGACCTATTTTCAACCTCACCAATGAACAGCCGGAGATATGGCGGTGGCTGCGAAGCAACTATATAAAATTTGACCGTCTGTCACTGAAGCACTGCTCGCAGGAAATAGCGTTAAGAGTGATCGAAGATTCAATGTATAAGCTGAACACCCACATGATTAGTGTTTTACTGGCATGTACTGCTGAAGAGAGACCTCCTACTCCAGCAAAAGTCAGTTACTCCGCTATCTGCTCTTCTGAAAACCAAGTACTGATTAGTCAGATTCACGACCATTTGGAAGTATTTGTCAAAACGATATTACTTTCACAACCTCAACTTGAGGAAGAGCAGCCCTATCTTATTGACCTTCTCAATAACCCAAAGCTGGATGCTGGGGACAGGATAAGCCTCACTTCGCTCTCCCGGCAAACAGTTAGCAGTATTACAGACATCACAGATATTGCAATGCAGGTCAGGCTATTTAAAGAGAACCTAGTTGCGGCTTCATGGAGTAACGTTCAGTCTGCTTTTGAGATAAGAGGTAAAAACACGGTTGATGCACTGCTGGTGAAGTTTATTTCGACTCCCAGAAACGCTGAGCAGCTATCTCAACAAGCGTTACCACATAGTCATCACTTAGACAGTCTGCTCGCTACACTGGTCTGTAATGAAGAGATCACGGAAATAGCCCTGAAAAAGCTGCTCTCTGCATTTCCTGCCATTCTTATTGAAAAGTTGGAGCCAGAAAACATTTCTCTGGCCAGAATGGACATGGTTCGTCAACTGCCAAACTGCCAGTTTTCCATGGAGACCATCAATTGGTTTGCACGATTTGAGGATCGGTTCACAGATGATGGCTATCAGTATCTCTTACGGTTCTGGAATGAATATAAAGATAAGGCAAAAGGCACTAACCATTTAACAGTAAGCACTGTTCGTAAGTTACTTGGCAACAGTGATATATCGGTTGACGAAAAGCTTTGGTTATGTGACCTGCTGAATCATGAGAACGAAACAGATAACGAGATCATGAGTGAAATGCTCTCATTAATAACCACTCAACCATATGAAAATTTCAATTTAAAGATCAGCTTTAAGAGGCTTGAAGTGCTGATCGGGACTGAATCAACAGAGCGTGGGAAGGTCCGTCTTGTGACACAGCAAATCAAATATCTTTCTTGGCCAGAGATATCAACACTGCTCTCAAAATTAGGCATTGAAGATTTTGATAAGCTGACGGCCAAGAGCTACCAGTTCTCTGTACCCAATACAAAAACTAACCTTGAGCTTGTCAATGCCATGAGAAGTGCGAATTACCTTGGAACCATAAAAACATCGGAAAAGAGTCAGACGATTAAAGCATATGTGAAGAGGTCTGCCATGCAGTCAGCGTGATATTTCAGACTGCAACCAAACTTATTACTTGATAGGAAACTCAGGTAATTGGCTTAATGTGTGGATAGTGTAAAATTTGAGCTGAGATTTAGTTTGGTTATATCTGTCTTTCACCACCCATATTAGGGATATCACGACTTGTAAAAAACACCTAAAATTTGGATGATTGTCCATGGTCTTTCCTTCAAGCTAACCACATGTCGCTCTTGATTATTGATTGTTAACTAATTAACGTGAGCGAGACGCTTCAATTTTGGCTGCAGGCCTTGGATTTTAAAGTCTTTAGCCAACATTGAAGGGTCAAACTAACGTTAATTCATTCCCTGGGAACAGAATAATGCTCATCTGGCTGTTGGGTTCTGGCAGGGCTTTTTCTTCTGATTTGGAAAGAATCGGCTTTGTCTTTTCAGCTCTGTCTTACTCTGTGCAGCAAAGCAGCACAGAGTAAGACAGAGTGTAATTACCATCAGCAGCGCT
The DNA here is from genome assembly GCF_949987555.1 of Borostomias antarcticus. NCBI lineage: Eukaryota > Metazoa > Chordata > Actinopteri > Stomiiformes > Stomiidae > Borostomias > Borostomias antarcticus. Next base: position 8,149 of record NW_028176795.1, read on the forward strand.
TCAATGCGTTCAGGCTTTTTAAGGTAAATGGACGATACTAGGAAATCTTGGCTCGTCAGAAATCGCAATCTTCTTTCAACATGTTGCTGCGACTTGTGACTTAATAGGTAGGCAACAATTCACCTACATTCAGATTGCCCTGATTCAGGTCATTCGTGCCCAGAATAAAGCAAACCAGTGAAACCTGAACATCCTCGTACTGCTCGCATGCTGCGAAGCAGGCTGCTTGTACATGGTATTCCATATGGTCAGGCTTACTATCCGTAGATGGGCGGCCTTTTTTCCTATAGCATGGCTTACTGATAACCTCTAGCTCTGAGCTTTGATAGTATTCACATTGCTTTTGCCAGAGTGGAAATGCCTTCAAAGCATCATCCCGGTAGAGAAATGCCTGTTTGACAAGTTTTCCCAGATTACCGGCTTCATTCAGTGACTTTTCCTGTACCCTTTTGGTCAGCGCTTTCTGGTCACTGAGCCTGCTATTATCATTCCGGAATAGATCAAATTTGCTAAACCTTTTCATAACAGGGAATACTTCAGGAGAGTGATAATCATCATGGCCTTTAACAGGCTGCAATGACATCTAAGGTGCTTTTTTAACTAATTACTTGCTTCCTTGATATTCATGGTAACCAGCGAGATAAGCAGCTGTGTTTGCTGATCTAGATACTGAATGGTTTTGGCAACATCCAGCGCCGCATTCGCTACCAGATAGCGATTATTAAAGGACTCTTTGAAGTAGGATAGGTGTTTTTTGATCATCTCATTAAAGCAGGCTTTGTCGTTTATATTGTCGTTGCATGGAGCCATGAATAGAGGAATACTAGCCTGATTTTCTGTCATTAACTGCAAGATCACCTGATTCAAGTCAGGACGGTTATCACGGCTATAGTCTTGGCATATATGGATGTAGGTCAAGTCATATGTATTTTCATCGCTGTTGTAATCCCCATCCACATGCAGGCTGGTACCTGCCAGATGTAATGCTATGTAGGGCAGTTTCAGATGATTGACGACCTTGATGGCAAGGTTCAGATACAACTAGCTGACGCCAGCGTCATACAAGTCATCAAGAGCCAGTCCAATAATATTATCGTTTAAATGTTCTGTCTGAATGCTTTCTCCAACTAGGCTATCAACAAGCTTGGTTTCTAAAAATTCTGGGTACATATGCAACGTTTGACCGGTAAAACCAAGGTCATTAATAATCATTGTTACAATTGCCTGTCCGATAGTGACATTCCGGGCATCATAGTCATTGGTTATGTGTGCATCAATATATTCAGCTATCTTTAGCTCCCGGCATGTTGTGGCAACCAATCCAAGGTGATCCAGACTTTTAATCTGGTACTGGAAGGGCTGTATCATGATTTTCCTGAATGTCTTTGGGTGCGGCTCTTTTGATACAACAATGTAGCCGCTAAAATATCATGGTTCTCGATATATCAGATAACGAAAAAGAGACGGGTTTATGGTGATATAACGTTGGCAAACAATAACTCCATAACACCGTTTCTTGTGGACGTATCTTACGCCCATACCATCGATTATTCATTCTTCTTACCAGCTCGTGATCATTTGGGTGTGGTTCCTTTGCTACGGCGTATCATTCATTAGTTCTCCATGATTACGAAGGCGAGAGCATTCCTTATGGAAGTTCCAATGCGCCTGTCAATCTTCACTTGAATCCAGTGAGCGTAGCTTCGATACAGCCTCTGGCACTTACAAACTCCACTTTGCCTTGGTTAGATCCATACGGTCATTGATCAAATGGCGGCAAGCTCCCTCAATGACTCTACTGGCAATCGGATAGCCAGCATTCAGCGCTTTGTCGTAGCAGAGCCTAGGAAGTTGTTTTTGAAAATAGTCTGCACCGTTATCAACGGCCTCCAGTTTTGTCAGACCTATCTTGCTCGCACTTTGGAGGATTCCACTGCCCACCTTGTCAGACTCTCCCTTGATGATCTTAAGGGACCGTTTTGGCGCTAAGGTTTCAATGGCCTCAGCCACCGTGTTGTGTATGCAGTGACTGTTTTCCACAGATATTCAAGTACATGGATAAAGTCCATGATGATGGTTGCCTTAACTCACTTCTTTCTCATAATCACGGTAATTAGTTTTCGCTGATGATGGTGTCCACCAATAACAATGACCCACTGCCGTTTCTGCTTCGCATCTCGCCTGAGCGCTTCCTCGAAAGCTTCTTCTATTACGGCTTACGCCTCTCTTTCTACACTGGGCCACACTATCTTATTCCTAGCTGGAGGACGGAATTTAACAACGTGCCGGCTCTTTCGATCCATATCTATGACCGACTCTGACGTTCGAGGATTGGGTTTTACCGTATAAACGGTGGCTACCTGTGCCATTTGTTTGCGATCTTTCTTCTCTAGAGGACTGAGCCTAGTTGGCAGCTTATGCTGACTTTTTCGCGCGTTCTCCCGGGTTGCTTCTCTCAACCATAACGGGCGGATAACCAAGCCCTTACCGTCAAAACTGAGGATCTGCAGGTCTTATGTTTGTTCAATCCTAATCTTGTACTGTTCGTAAGAAAGCCTCAAATTTTTGAACCGTATCAGCTACTAGGTGCATAGCCTGTCGTGTTTCAAACATACTGTGGCAACTCTAATAGTGTCGTTTAATCGTTCGATCATTAGAGCTATCCATCATATTGCTGGCAATTTTCCCCTCATGCCATCAGAGTACTTGTCAGTATTGAGGTTTAACTGAGCCTCAGCGGGGACATGTTGGATTGCTTTAGCTGGCTGTAACTGCGACGCCTGAATACGACATAATCAAACAAGCTGGTCAGTTGTCGGGACGTATTTTCCCTGATGTGATTTCTCTGTTCACCGTTGCAACCAGTTACCGACGATTGCTGCGGCTCATCATTGGCCTGCTTATACAGATACCATTGGAGGAGAAGGCACAACACTTCGTTGTCTCCAGTCTGGATATCTCTCTCTATGATGCCATGCTCTTGTTGGAGGTGGATTCATGGTTCTGGATGATAGCGTCCAAATGATCATGGGCTGATGAGAAGAATGAATAATCGATGGTATTGGTGCTGGATGCGTTCACAAGAGACGGTGTTATGTAGTTATTGGTTTGGTTCCCTTGCTACGACGCCACATTCACTAGTTCTTCATGATTATGAAGGCGAGAGCATTCCTTATGGAAGTTTCAATACGTCTGCTAATCTCCACTTGCATCCAGTGAGCGTAGCTTCAATACAGCCTCTGCTCCTTGCAAACTGCACTTTGCTCAGGTCATATCCATGCGGTCATTGATTAAATGGCGGTAAGCTCCCTTCATGATGCCACTGGCAATCGGATAGTCAGTATCCAGCGCCTTGGAATAGCAGAGCCTAGGCGTTTTTGAAGATAGTCTGCGCAAGTATCAATGGCCTCTGTTTTGTCAGACTTCTCTTGCTCGCACTTGGCCGGATTCTCCTAGTCACCTCGTAAGACTCAACCTTGGTTCTTCAGATACCGTTCCGCTACCCAGTTTTCAATATCCTTATCACCCTTGTAGTGGAAGCAGTGAGGGGCTTTCCACAGATATCCAAGTACGAGGATAAAGTCCATGATGATGGATGCCCTAACTCTCTTCTTTTTCATAATTCTAGTAGTCAGTTTCTATTGATGATGGTTCCCCTCAATAACAATACCACACTGCTGTTTCTGCTCCAGATCTCGCCTGAGCGCTTTCTCAACAGCTTCTTCTATCACGGCTTCCGCCTCTCTTTATACTCTGGGCCACACTCTCTTATTCCTAGCTATAGGAAGGAATTTAACAACGTTGTCTCTCTTCCGATCAATATACATGACCGATTCTGCCGTTCGAGGATTGGGTTTTACTGTATAAACGGAGGTTACCTGTGCCATTCGTTTGCGATCTTACTTCTCTCCCAGACTGAGCCTAGTGTGCAGCGTCTACTGACTTTTTGCGAGTTTTCCTGGTTGCTTCCCTCAACCTTTCCAAACACATTACTAGGTTCGTACCGTCAAAACTAAGGATCTGCAGGTTTTCTGGTTGCTGAATCCCAATCTTGAGCTGTCCGTAAACAGCCTCTAAGTCTTGAGCCGTATCCGCTGCCAGGTGTGTAGTCTGTCGTTTTCCAACCGTACTTGGGCAACATCTCACGATATCGTTTAATCGTTCGATCATAAGAGTTATCCATCACATCGCTTACAATTTTTTTCCTCATGCCATCAGAGGACTTGTCAGTATTGAGGTTTAACTGAGCATCTAGCGGAAACACGCTTGATTGTTTCCGCTGGCTGTAACTGTGACGTCTGACTACGACAAAACCAAACAAGCTGGTCAGTTGTTTGGAGGGTTTTTTTCTAACGTAATTTCTCTGCGCACCGTCGCTACTCGGTACTGACGATTGCTGCGGCTCATAATTGGCCTGTTTATACAGATACCCTTGGAGGAGAAGGCGCAATACTTCGTTGCCTTCAGTTCGGATATCGCTCTCTATGGTGCCATGCTCTTGTTGGATAGTGGATTCAAGGTGCTGAATGATAGCGTCCAAATGATCATGAGCTGTGGGAAGAATGAATAATCGATGGTATTGGCGTAGGATGCGTTCACAATAGACGGTGTTATGTAGTTATTGGTTTGATGACGTTATATCACCATAAAACCGTCTCTTTTTCGTTACCGGATATATCGAAAGCCATGATGTTTTAGCGGCTGCATTATCGTATCAAAAGAACTACACCAGAAAGCTATTGGTACACCTTCTGTTAGTACTGAAATATCAATATATGGCTTTCTGGGCTGCCATGCGTAGGTAATCAATCCTGCCACAGGGTTACAGTAAAGTTACATGGTGAACGGTATCTAGTATGTTCGATTGTGGAATATTCTGCGATCGATCATTTACGCTGTATATTACTGCCAGTGCCAGCAACATCACTTTATCAAAGGCCTTAAGCTCTTTTGGTTTCATATTTTTCCTGACTTTCATTATCAGGTTCAGGCCTTTCTCACGCAACTAGGCTGCCAACTTCTCAGTGACGTAGCTCTTATCTTCATAAATCCAATTAGTTAACTCTTCAATGAGATCTGGTACTGGTTTACGGTCATCGGTGTCAGCCGTTGTCATGCAAAATGGTATAATTACTCCAACAAGATGGTTAATGATAAGGTGTAACTTAAAATCAAACTTCCAACCTGTAGATGTTTTCCCCATTTAGCCTCTGCACTGCAGACCTGGTGGCTGTTGATCCTGTGGTTGTCATAGACAACGATAGGCGTCGATTCCATGAATGGCAGGCCCGTCGAATGGCCCATGCACTGAGACTTTAGATAAACCGTAAGTGGTACCAAAGCCTGTTTCATGAGTTCTACAAAGCGATGGTAGTATACCAAGTCTTGGATAGTCTGATTTATGTTGTGTGATCAGTCGCTGGTAATAGCGCTTGAAATTGTGAAAGCCACTCTGATGAAAATCGATGATGATGGTCATTATTTCACTGAGCGCTAGCTTGTATATCACTGGAGGATTTTTTGAATGGCATATGAGTGGTCTATGTTATTGTGATTCACATGTTATGCAGAAATTATCCACATCACAGAATACACTGACAATAGACACGCTAGCCTTCAGTTCGTTACCTTTAGTTTGGTATCCGAAATATAGCTTAGTGGCTGGGGCTCACCTGTTTTCCGCCATCGAACTCACACTATTTGCGCTGCAACCCTTGGTAAGTCAGGGATTTTACACTTTCATGGCCTCTGAAAAAATAGAACATCGCGAAACTTAAGGTGGCAGCAGTAGAGTAGCATAAAATAACCGAGATTCGTCTGAATAAGATGATTGAACGGAGGCAGGCATCATGACCGGTATCAGCCCACATATTCTTGATATTGGCAGCTGGCTGCCTGCAGCCGGTGTTCCAGTTCCACTAGCAAAGCAGGAAGGTGCAAGCTGTATTCCTGTTGGCAGCGGCATCACCAACGATGACGGACGTATTGAGAATATGGCTGCCGATACGTTCAACCTTCCCAAAGGGATCTACCAACTGCATTTTTCGGTTTGAAGACTCAATGTTCGACGTTTTTAGAACCCATGGAAGTTTAAAATCCTTGGCTTTACAAGGGTTACAGCGTAAATAGTGTGCGTTAGTGCAAGATAATGATGCTTAATCTTCCTCCTATCGACGTGTAAGGAGGGAGTTATTCTCGGTTTTACATAGTTCGTCCATATGGTCATATTGGCTTAAGCCCGTGACAAATAGGGGATGTTCGACGTTTCTGGGAAGCAAGAATAGTCGAACAGCGTGTACTAAGTTGATCAAGCTATTTTCTCAACAAGATTACAAAGAGCCTTTATTTGATAAAATGCTGACGATAAAATCGGAGTTCATCAATGGACTCACGGATATCTTCCAGCGCAATATGAGTGCCTTTTTTGGTGAATTGAGTCAATAGCTCAGGTTTCCAGCGGCGAGCCAGCTCTTTCAATGTGCTGACATCGATATTCCGATATAGAAAGTAATCATTCAGCTCTGGCATGTAGCGCCAGAGGAAGCGGCGATCCTGTCCGATTGAATTGCCACACATGGGTGACACGCCATGATCGATGTGGTTGCGGAGAAAATCCAAAGTAATCTGTTCAGCTTGAGCCTCACTAATGGAACTGGCTCTTACACGGTCAGTAAGTCCAGTTGCACCGTGAGTGTTTACACACCATTCATTCATGGCATCAAGTACTTCATCACTTTGATGAACGGCGATAACCGGACCTTCCTCTAGGAGATTTAGCTGGCCATCGGTAACAATTGTAGCGATCTCAAGGATCCAGTCGTTTACTGGATCCAGACCAGTCATTTCCAAATCGATCCATATGAGATTATCCGATTTAGCCATCCAACACCTAGTAGTAGTAACTGTTTAGAAAATATGGGCTGTTCTTTAAAATTATCAACTAGTTAGGAAAAACCAGCTTATTCTGTATACTATGGACAGCTGCATTTATTTGACCCTTGTTTCCAGCAAAAAGCTGGATCAATTTAAGAGCAGATAACGAACGAGCTGACATAATAAGCCTACTGCCTTAATAATTGCAGTGAAATTAGCCGAATACAAATTTATGATACTTCGAATTTTACAATCTTGGTGCTGTGAGTAAGCGCAACCTAACGCGCAGGCAGGGCTGGCGTATACAGAAAATTCAGGATGAACGCAAAGCTCGTGTCCAAAAGCGTGAGCAAAAGATCGTGGATGAGCTTCAGGATGACTCCTTGGGCTCAGAGCAACAGGGGCTGATTATTGCCCATTATGGAGCCCAACTTGATATAGAACCCATTGGTAACCTAGGAGAGCCATACCGTTGCTACCTGCGGGCTAATCTACCGGCATTGGTGACCGGCGACCGGATAGTCTGGCGAGCCTCCAATAAAGGTGATATGGGGGTCGTTGTCGCGCTTGAGGATCGGGATAGCCTACTATCAAGACCGGATACAAGAGGCCAGCTAAAGCCTGTCGCGGCTAATATTGATTATATTGTTCTGGTTATTGCTCCAGTTCCTAGGCCACACCCTAATTTGATCGATCGCTATCTCGTTGCCGCAGAGACCTTGAGTATTGAACCAGTAATCCTGCTAAATAAAACTGATTTACTGAAAGATGTTGCAAGCCGTCGATCTTTTGTTAATGAGATTGACGATATGCTGGTTAACTACGAGCACATAGGTTACCGGGTGCTTAAAGCATCAACGCGAACAGAAGATGGGCTAAATGAGCTTAAGCAGCTTCTGAATAAACATACCAGCGTTTTCGTTGGTCAGAGTGGTGTCGGCAAGTCTTCATTGGTTAATACGCTGTTGCCAAGCGTAGATACCAAGGTAGGCCAGCTTTCTGGAAGTACTGGTAAAGGCACCCACACCACCACTGTGGCAAAGTTGTTTCACTTTCCAGCAGGTGGTTCACTGATTGACTCTCCTGGTATCCGGGAGCTCGGTCTTTGGCATATGGAACCTGAGGATGTGTTACATGGCTTCAAAGAGTTCCGTCCATTTGTTGGCCACTGTAAGTTCCGCGACTGCAACCATGAACAGGAACATGGTTGCGCGATTCGCAAAGCCTTGTTCAATGGCGATATTCTTCAAGGAAGAATGAACAGCTACCAGAATATTCTGAACTCTCTGGGGAAAGCCTAGGGGCGTTATGTTGACATAGCCACATGCCCAAGAATAATTCTTATGGTACCTAGGAAAATTGATCTACCTTAATCAAGGGCTTTCAAGCACTATTCAGGAATACCATGGGAGTCTTTGTTGGTGGGATCATTGCAGGAACCAACACTTTGTCCCCTGTTCTCACCTGCTTTTATGACTATATCATCTCCATACAAGACTCCTCCGAAGCGCCTTGGAAAGCCAAATACTCGATCATTTACAGCATCTGATTCAATCCCATGGGGGGAGTACTGCTCATCCTTCATTGCTATAGCTGAGCCCAGTGGAGTAACTACCATAGACGCCTACGAGAAACTCTTGGGTATACTGCTTTCTGATCTCAACAAGCTGTTGCAGGTTGATGTAGCTGTCCTTCACCACCCGTATCAGGGGTATACCGACTCGTTAAAAGCGCTTAAAATTTGGATGGTCGTACATTGTCTTTCTTTCAAGCCACCCACATGTCGCTCTTTATTGTTGATCGTTAACTAATTAACGTGAGTGAGACGCTTGAATTTTGGCTACAGCCTTTGGATTTTAAGGGCTTGAGGCGCAGTAATGCTTTTGAAAAGTGCCTAATGGCCAATTCTGAGTCTTTGCCAGCCAATAAAGTCTTTAAATCATTCTTTTCCTGTAACATGAATCTGTGCCAGCAGGCTGAAGCCTGTGTAGCGCAAGGGATTATCTCGTAGAACTCACGGTAATTAATACCATGGAGACAGAATAATACTAATCTGAGGTGTGGTTCTGGCATGGCTTTTTCTTCTGATTTGTAAAGAATCTGCTTTGCTTTTACAGCTTATGTCTTATTCTGTGCTGTAAAGCAGCATAGGCCATCAGATAGAGTGTCATTACCATAAGTCTCTTCCAATATGAAATGAGCCTGAAGGGAAGCCTTATTTTGGTCATAAAATCAGGCTATAATTTATGTACTGCGTACATGGCTGCTGGATGAAAATCATAACCCCCACACGTCTTATCAAAACGCTCAAATAGGTAAGAGGCACTATTTCAAACAACTTCTAATATCTAACCCTATTGGGAACCACAAGATGAGTGTTATCAATGGATTGGGACACCTTGGCATTCCTATATCGCAATCTGAGCAATCCAGAGAAGGGGATAATCAGGCAATATTTAACCGTTGCTGCAGGTTATTCCAGAGTCAAGATTACCAGCTTTATCAAGCAGTACCTTGACCAAGGCTACCTGAAGCGTAAACAGCGGAAGGTCAATGGATTTGGGTGTGGTTCCATTGCTACGATGGCCCATTAATTAGTTTTCCATGATTACGAAGGCGAGATCGTTCCTTATGGAAGTCCCAATAAGCCTGCCCAATCTCCACTTGAATCCAGTGAGCGTAGCCTCAACGCAGCCTTTGTCCCTTGCAAACTACACTTTGCCAAGGTCAGATTCATACGGTTATTGATTAAATGGCGACAAGCTCCCTCAATGACTCCACTGGCAATAGGATATCCAGCATCCAGCATCCAGCATCCAGCGACGAGGCATAGCAGAGCCTATGGCGGGTTTTTTGAAGATAGTCTGCACACTTATCAATGGCTTCCAGTGTTGTCATCACTCTCTTGCTCGCACTTTGCCTGATTCCCCGGGCGACCTTGTCAGACTCTCTCTTGAGTATCTTTAGGGACCGTTCTGCCACCCAGCTCTCAATAGCCTCATCCACCTTGTCGTGTAAGCAGTGACTGGCTTTCCACAGATATTCAAGTACATGAATAAAGTCCATGATGATGGTTGCCTAAACTCCCTTCTTTTTCATAATCTAAGTAATCAGTTTCCGCTTATGAGGGTACCCATCAATAACAATGACCAACTGCCGTTTCTGCCCCAGATCTAGCCTGAGAGCTTCCTCGAAAGCTTCTTCTATCACGGCTTCCACCTCTCTTTCTACACTGGCCACGCTCTCTTATTTTTGGCTGTAGGACGGAATTTAACAATGTTGTCGCTCTTCCGATCCATATCAATGAACGATTCTGCCGTTCTAGGATTGGGGTTTACCGTATAAACGGTGACTACCTGTGCCATTCGTTTGCGATCTTTCTTTTCTCCCGAACTGAGCTTGGTTTGCAGCTCCTGCTGACTTTCTTGTGCGTTCTTCCTAGTTGCTTCCCTCAACCATTTTTGGTGCACCCAAGCCCTTACCGTCAAAACTGAGGATCTGCAGGCCTTCTGTTTGCTCAATCCCAACCTTGCCTGTTCGTATAAAGCCTCAAATTCTTTAGCCGTATCCACTACTCGTTGCATAGCCTGTCGTTTTCCAACCATACTTAGGCAACTTTTGTGATGCCGTTTAATCGTTCGATCATAAGAGCGATCTATCACATCACTTACAATTTTTCCCATCATGCCATCAGAGTACTTGTCAGTGTTGAGGGTTAACTGAGCATCCTGCGGGAACACGCTTGATTGCTTTCGCTGGCTGTAACGGCAACGCCGGACTACTATAGAACCAAACAAGCTGGTCAGTTGTCTGGAGGTATTTTTTCTAACGTGATTTCTCTGCTTACCGGCGCTACTCGTTACCGACGATTGCTGCGGCTCAGCATTGGCCTGCTTATCCAGATACCTTTTGAGGAGAAAACGTAACACTTCGTTGCCTTCAGTCTGGATATAGCTCTATATGGCGCCATTCTCTTGTTGGAGAGTGGGTTCAAGGTGCTGACGGCGTATAAATGATCACGAGCTGGTAAGAAGAATGAATAATCGATGGTATTGAAGCAAGATGTGTTCACAAGAGACGGTGTTATGGAGTTATTGGGTTGTCAACATTATATCGCCATAAAATTGTCTCTTTTTCGTTACAGGATATATCGAAAACCATGATGTTTTAGCGGCTGCATTGTCCTACCAAAAGAGCCGCCCCCATATCCAACAGCGCTTGAAACAGTGAGAAGTAGCGTGGACAAACTTTCAGAGTTTGAGCAAAGGCCTAACATTATCTCCGTCGACATAGGGCATGGGTCCTCTAGGGGGATGTGGTTGACTGATGGACCATGGCACTGATTATCACAAATAATGCTCATGATGGGCCACCATACTGTGAAGAAGATAGGTGATTGTCTCTTTGAACATTTGGGCCAGTTTTTTAGCTAAGTCAGCCTTGATAGCTTCATGCAAACTGTTCTGGGAAAAGGACATGCTGGTAAGCACATTGTTATTGCCGATATCTCCGACAAGGCCGGAGTGGGAGTAGGCAGTGACTCAACGTTTGCACTTGGCGTCATGCTGTCCAACGAAGTTAAAGACTATGCCATAGGTATGATATGGGACTATAAGGTGGTTAATATCGCTAGAAAAGCTGGTACAGGTGCAACCATAAAAGTTCGTCTGGGCGGCAATACTTCAGTGGATTCGTGACAACCGCTGGACTTGGAGGTACAAGTTACAGCCATTGTCAGGAATGTAATCCACCACTTTTCCACAGGAGAGTGTAGGTGATATCCCTGTACCTTGCTAAGATACTGTCTGCTTAGAGTGAAATGGCATTGCAATGATGGTTAACAGTATCGAGCCAAAGTTTTCACCCTTCAGTATTTACCTATGTTGGCATCGACATAAGTCACATGAAAGTGCTGTTGGTAAAATCAATTTTTTACTTCTATGCCTAGTTTACTTCAGTGGCAGTGAAAGTTCTGCTGATGGTAGTTCCAAGCTCATTGAACTAGGACTTTACTCAAGGACCATATGAAAAGGTTGACTGCCACAAATTCCCTTGGTTTGAAAACCATTTTCAATGACTTTTCATTAGTTCGTTTTTAGATTAACGAGATATTCGATTTTTTAAGAGGCCATGTAGTTTAAAATCCCTGATTTACCATGAGTTACAGCGTAAATATTGTAACGTGAGTTCGATGGTGAAAGACAGGGTAGTAGCCATAGCTACTTTGCTATCTTTTGGATACCAAACCAAGGATAACTAACTGGAGGCTCACGTGTCTATTGTCAGCGTATTCTGTGATGTGGATGATTTCTGCATAACATTGTAAATGACAATGGCATAGACAACTCATCTGTCATTCAAAAATTCCTCCAGTGATATTTATGTTATCGCTCAGTGACATAATGACCATCATCATCTATTTCCATTAGAGTGTCTGTTGCAATTTCAAGCACTATTATCAGAGACTGATCACAAAACATAAATCAAACTATTTCCCGAACCCAGTATTTTACAATAGCTTTGTAGAACTCATGAAACAAGCTTTGATATCACTGACTGGTTATCTAAAGTTTACGTGCATGTGGCAACCAACTGTCTTGTTACTCATTGATTCGATGTTTATCGTTGTCTGGGATAACCATAGGATCAATAGCACAAGGTCTTCAGTGCAGAGGCTAAACGGTGGGAAACGTCTACAGGGTTGTAGTTTGGTTTTAAGTTACACTTTATCATCAACCATTTTGGATAAATTCTATTATTTTGCCTGACAACGGCTAACATCAATGACCGGCAATCAGTACCATATCTCATCGAAGAGTTAACTGGTTGGATTTATGGAGATAATGGCTATGTCTCTGAGAAGTTGATAGCCTGATTGCAGGAGAAAGGCCTGAACTTGGTAACAAAAGTCAGGAAAATATGAAGCCAAAAGAGCTGAAGGCCTTTGATAAAGTGATGTTTCGGGAACGGGCAGTAATAGCAAGCGGAAATGATCAGAGGAAGAATATTCCGTAGATTGAACATACTCGACACCGTACACCATTTAACTTTGTTGTCAACCTGATGGCATGATGGATTGCCTATGCATGGCAGCAAAGAAAGCCATATATTGATGTTTCAGTACTAACAGGAGGTGTACCAATGGCTTTCTGAGCGTCGAACTCACGTTAGTTAAAAAAGCGCCTTCGATGTCATTGCAGCCTGTTAAAGGCCATGATGGTTATTACCTTGCTGAAGTATCTTCCTGTTATGGAGAGGTTGAGCAACGTTGGGTTCTGTTCCTGAATGATAATCATAGGCTCAGTGACCAAAAATGGTACAGGAAAAGTTACTGAAGGAGGCCGGTAATCTGGGCAAACTGGGCAAAAAGGCATTTCGCTGCGGTGATGATGCTTTGAAGGCATTTTCTCTCTGGCAAAAGCAATGTGAATACTGTCAAAGCTTAGAGGCAGAGGTTATCAGCAAGCCCTGCGATGTAAAAAAGGCTGGCCATTGATGGATAGTTAGCCTGACCATATGGAGTACCATGTACAAGCAGCCTGTTTCGTAGTATGCGAGAAGTCTTAGGATGCACAGGCTTCACTGGGTTGCTTTATTTTGGGCACGAATGCCCTGAGTTAGGACGATCTGAATGCAGGTGAATTGTTGTCTACCTATAAGTTGCAGCAACATGTTGAAAGAGGATTGGTGTGGTTCTTTTGATACGACAATGCAGCCGCTAAGACATCATGGTTCTCGATATATCCAGTAACGAAAAAGAGACAGCTTTATGGTGATATAACGTCGTCCAATCAATAAGTCCATAATACCGTCCCTTGTGAACGCATCCTACGCCAACACCATAGATTATTCATTCTTCTCACCAACGCGTGATAATTTGGACGCTATCATTCAGCACCTTGAATCCACTATCCAATAAGAGTATGGCACCATAGAGGAGATTCCAGACTGAAGGCAACGAAGTGTTGTGCCTTCTCCTCTCAGGGTATCTGTATACGCAAGCCAATGATGAGCCGCAGCAATCGTCGGTAACTGGTAGCGACGGTTAGCACAGACATCACGTCAGGAAAAATACCCCACGATAACTGATCAGCTTGTTTGGCTCTGTCGTAGTCAGGCATCGCAGTTACAGCCAACTGGAGCAATCCAGTGTGTTTCCGCTGGATGCTCAGTTAAACCTCAATACTGGCAAGTACTCGGGTGGTATGATGGGGAAAATTGTCAGCGATGTGATGGGTCGCTCTTATGATCGAACGAGTAAACAACATCGAGAGAGTTGCCACGGTACGTTTGGAAAACGACAGGCTATGCAACTGGTAGCGGATACGGCTCAAGACTTTGAGGCTTTTTACGAATAGCGCAAGGTTGGGATTGAACAAACAGAAGACCTGTAGATCCTCAGTTTTGACGGTAAGGGCTTGGTGGTGCACTAAGAATGGATGAGGGAAGCGACTAGGAAGAACTCGCAAGAGAGTCAGTAGAAGTTGCAAACTAGGCTCAGTCATGGAGATAAGAAAAATCGCAAACGAATGGCACTGGTAGTCATCGTTAATAAGGTAAAATAAAATCATTAAACGGATAAATCGGTCATGGATATAGATCGGAAGAGCGACAATATTGTTACATCCCGTCCTCAAGGAAAGAATAAGAGAGTGTGTGGCAGTGTAGAAAGAGAGGCGGAAGCCGTGATCGAAGAAGCTTTCGAGGAAGCTCTCAGGCTAGATCTGGAGCAGAAACGGCAGTTGGTCATTGTTATTGATGGGTACCGCTCATAAGCGGAAACTGATTACTTGGATTATGAAAAAGAAGGGAGTTAAGGCAATCACCATCATGGATTTTATTCATGTACTTGAATATCTGTGGAAAGCCGGTCACTGCTTACACGACAAGGTGGATGAGGCTATTGAAAGCTGGGTGACAGAACGGTCCCTGAAGATACTCAAGAGAGAGTCTGACAAGGTGGCCAGGGGAATCAGGCAAAGTGCGAGCAAGAGAGGGATGACAAAACTGTAGGCTATTGTTAGGTGTGCAGACTATCTTCAAAAAAAACGTCCCAAACTCTGCTATGATATGGCGCTGAATGTTGGCTATCCGATTGCTAGTGGAGTCATTGAGGGAGTTTGCCGCCATTTGATTAATGACCGTATGGATCTAGCTTGGGCAAAGTGGAGATTGGCAGGCGTATTAGAACTTCCATAAGGAATGCTCTCGCCTTCATAATCATGTAGAACTAATGAATGTGGCGTCGTAGCAAGGGAACTACCTCCATCAACTATAAAGTAATCAGCCAACACTCGCGGCTGGGCTATGATGGTTGCCAAGGCACCAACCTGACAGAATGGAACAGTAGTCAGAGACTTGGACTGAAGCATGACATATGGCAGTACGGCGTGCTATCCCCCAGAAACCAGCATATGAGTGTCCGTGGACTGGAGCCGGCTGCACTGGATACGTTTGGCCCAATTATGAGTTAGGATAACAGCTTGTGCAAAGAACTGTCTCCATTAACAGCTTATCTGGTCAGTAATCATGTTGCAACCACATTGGGCCGGCTGAAAAACCATTAAATTGCCGCTTGGCAGTAGCATCACGATAAGGATGTGCTTCCTCGATTGGAATGCCTGACAATGGATGTGCTTTACATAGTGGTGCTTCACATGCACAAAGTGCCAAATACTGACGGTAATGAGCCTCATGCCACCAAGTTTCTTGATCAACTGGAAGCCTGTCGTTCACTCAGCCATGAACGCCAGTAAGAATTAAGAAAAATCAAACTTATTCACTCTCCATCTGTCCTGACATCAGATGCATGGACTGCCAAAACACCACTTAAAACTCACCCGATGGGTTCAGAACATGAATTGATCGTGCGGAAAGGCCTTTATGTTGGTCCAGCTACTGCCATGCTCGTAGGGTTGTAGCATGCCCATGATGCCGCAGAATCTTTCTGGTAGAACCTTCTGGATGAAATACTCTAACAGTGCTTGGTTTACGCTCATCCATGGAAGGAAGGTGATATTGTCTTCTGGGATAACTCTCAGACCATGCACTGTGGCCAACCCCATGACTCTATGCACCAGAAACGAGGGGGGCTTCGCCTTGGTGTTATAGCCCGTGAGGATACAGTACTAAGGCAAAAGTAAAGCATCTTCAGGGTGATCAAAGTAGCAATTGCTATTACAATGCGTTTAGGAGAAAACTAGGACGTTATATGACTTACAATAACAATTTGCCACTGATCTTGGAGCCTGATGTACTGGAATCCGTCATAGCCTCTGATGAAAACATTTTCTTTAGAGAAAAGTCAATTATTATTGATTTGTGTAATCCACAGCTGTACCGTCAGGCTCATGTTCTTGGCGCCATTAACGTACAACCGCATTTGCTGGTCGCAGGAGCGCATCCTGCCCAAGGCAAGCTCCCTCCCATTAGCCAGCTGGAGTCACTGTTCTGCAAATTGGGTTTTACCGGTGAGGAGCATTTTATTGTCTATGACGACGAAGGTGGTGGCTGGGCAGGCCGATTTATCTGGACCCTCGACGTTATTGGGCACAAAAAATACTCTTATCTGAATGGGGGGATTCATGCATGGCTGAAGGAACGTCATCCCACTGAGTCTAAAGTCAACCAGAGAGCTTCCACAGCCGTATCTCTGACCATTGATGATAGTGTGATCGCAACTAGTGATTTCATACTGAACGTGCTGGATAACCCTGAGTTCACCATCTGGGATGCTAGGTCTCCAAAAGAGTATCTTGGAGAAAAAGTTATGGCTCAGAAGGCAGGGCATATTCCCGGTGCCATTAACTTTGAATGGACCAGAGCCATGGATTCACAGAATAATTACCGGATCAAAGAAGATTTGGCGTCAGAACTTGATTCTCTCGGGATCAGGAGAGACAAAGAAATAATTACCTACTGCCAAGCCCACCATCGCTCCGGGTTTACCTATCTGGTTGCTAAAGCACTTGGTTTTAAACATGTCAGAGCGTATGACGGCTCTTGGTCAGAATGGGGAAACCTGCCTCATACCCCGGTTGTTTAAGAAGTATGTTTAGTTGCGTAAGGTACGAGATGTTCAACTTTTTTAGAGACCCTGAAGGTTTAAAATCTCTGCCTTATCCATGGTGATAGCGTAAATAGTGTACGTTAGCTCAACATAATGGTGTTTAATCTCCCTGCTATCACCGTGTAGTTGGCGTTATTCTCGGTTTTCCAGAGTTTGATCATATGGTCGTATTAGCTGAAGCCATTGAAGATCATGGGATGTTCGATTTTTTGGAAAGTAAGGGGAATAGGATATCGCGTTTTAAGGTGCAGGCTGTTATGGCATAAATCACAATAACGAGTACTTGCATATTGCACAGGAACACAATCTTGAGCTTCATCAGCTTGCGTTCCAAATGAAGCTGACCCAACCTTTGGTGAGCGGTCTGAAGATACGTAAGTTCAACGCTTCAATTTTGGCTACAGTCCTTGGATTTTTAGGTCTTGAGGCGCAGTTGTGTTTTTTGGATTATGTCCAATGGCTCTTTCGGAGCCTTTGCCAGTCAATAAAGTACTTAAATCACTCGTTTTCTGTAACATAATATGTACAAAAAGGCTGAATAACATGTAGCGCAAGGGATTATCTAGTCGAACTCACGTTTGTTAGATGCCGTCCTCTCGGCAAGAATAAGAGAGTGGGAGCCAGTATAATATATGGGTGGAAGCCGTGTTAGAAAAGCTTGCTAGGCAGCGCTCAGGCGAGATCATGAGCAGAAACGGCAGGTGGTCATTGTTATTGATGGGCCCCATCATCAGCGGAAACTGATTACCGGGATTATGAAAAAGAAGGGCGTTAAGACAACCATCATCATGGACTTTATCCATGTACTTGAATAACGGTGGTTCGGTGCTTAAATATTGGCTACAGGCCTTGGATTTTAAGGGCTTGAGGAGTAGTATGTTTTTTTGAAAAGGGCTAATAGCTCATTCTGGGCATTTGCCAACCAATTAAAGTACTCAAATCACTTTTTTCCTGTAATATGAATATGTACAAAAAGGCCGAATCCTGTGTAGCGCAAGGGATTATCTCGTCGCACTCACGTTACATTAACCAAAGGATATTCCACCACTGTGCAAGAAAAACTGTTTGCAGCCATTCAATATGTGTTGCCCCATCATCTGATTTCTAGGATTGTACACTACTTTGTTGAATGTCAGATCCCATGGTTTAAGAATGGCCTGATCCGCTGGGCTGTTGATCACTATAGCGTCAATATGAGCGAGGCCAAGAGAGAAAAGGCTGAAGAGTACATTAATTTCAACGATTTCTTTACTAGGTCTCTAAAAGATGGTGCACGCCCTTTACCGGAAGACACGGCACTGATTGTCAGCCCAGCTGATGGTGTTATCAGTCAGATTGGTGACATAAAGAATGGCAGAATTTTCCAAGCTAAAGGCCATGACTACAGTCTGGTAGAGCTGCTGGGTGGTGACCTAGAGCTGGGACAAGAGTTCATGGGGGGGAAGTTTGCCACCATTTACCTTTCCCCAAGAGATTGCCACCGTGTCCATGTTCCTGCTGCCGGTGCATTGCACAGAATGATCCATGTCCCTGGGCGTCTTTTCTCTGTGAATCATGGTACTGTAGAGAACATACCCAACCTCTTTGCACGTAACGAACGAGTAATCAGTATTTTCGATACCCAGTATGGCCCCATGGTAGTGATCATGGTTGGTGCCATAAATGTAGCCAGTATTGAAACCGTTTGGGCAGGTGTGGTAACTCCACAGCGAGGACAGGTTTCTTCCGTAACCTATGGAGAAGCCAGCCAGTCTGTGGAACTGGGCCGTGGTGGCGAACTTGGCCGTTTCAAACTTGGTTCTACCGCCATTGTTCTTTTTAGTAAAGATCAGGTTGACTGGCTGGGGAACTGGCAGCCAGGACTTTCCATCCAAATGGGTGAAGCGATGGCTCGCAGCAAAGACATGAACACCCAAAAACCGCCTTCTGAAGACGCTATTGCGGAAAAGTAATCTGGGACACTGGAAATGAGCATCAAACTCGGCGTTGTGATGGACCATATTGCCTCCGTTAATTACAAGAAAGATAGTTCCATAGCCATGTTACTGGCCGCCAGTCAGAAGGGCTGGACACTGTTTTACATGGAGCAGGCTGACCTCTATCAGAAAGAAGGGATCGCCATGGGCAGCGTCCAGCCTTTGAAAGTTAAGTCTGACCCAAACGATTGGTTTGAGCTTGATACACGTAAGGAGATGCCACTGAATTGGCTTGATGTCATTCTGATGCGTAAGGACCCTCCATTTGACATGGAGTTCATCTACAGCACTTACCTTCTGGAGCAAGCCCAAGCTGCAGGCACGTTAATCGTCAACAACCCTCGCAGTATACGGGACTGCAACGAGAAGATGTTTGCCACACTGTTCCCTCAGTGCATGCCCCCAGTTATGGTGTCCCGTAGTCCAAGATTGCTTAAAGAGTTTGCAATAGAGCATGGAGATGTAGTGCTCAAGCCTCTTGGAGGTATGGGTGGCAGCTCTATTTTCCGTACCAGGCCTGATGACTACAACCTCAGTGTGATTATTGAAACGCTGACAGAGATGGGACAGCGTCAGGCCATGATTCAAAAGTTCATTCCAGATATCAAATTAGGGGACAAGCGTATTCTGATGATTGATGGAGAACCTGTTCCTTACTGCTTAGCACGAATTCCGGCAGCTGGAGAACTGAGAGGAAACTTGGCAGCAGGTGGCACAGGAGAAGGGCGACCATTAAGTGATCGGGATCTATGGATTGCTAATCAGGTAGGCCAAGTACTCCGCAAAAAGGGACTGATTTTTGTGGGGCTGGATGTTATTGGCGACTATCTCACAGAAATCAACGTTACTTCGCCCACCTGTATCCGTGAACTGGACAACCAGTTTAAACTCAATATCGCTGGGCAGCTCATGGATAAAATCAAAGAAAAGCTCTAGGCCAAGCATTGAGCAGACTATTATCCGTTAGACTGTTTTGCCCCAATGTGATCTTGCATATAGTCTTTAATATGAGGTTTGACTGGTAAGATGGAGCTTTCAGTTCAATGGATAACCATCAGTGAATCAATGGTTCTCACCGGTTCTGGTCAGGACGGCTCTACCACAGTGCTTTATCAAGGAAAGCAGTATTCAGAAAGCTATGACTCAGTCACCAAACGTATCATCTTCAGACCGTCTGGGCTTTACCTTGTTTATGGCTACTGCCATGCACGTTCTGATTGTGCTGGGAGTAACCTTCGGCTTTAAGGACAAACCAGCACCGCCACAGACTTTGGAAGTTACTCTGGCAATCTACCAAAGCAAGGGGAAACCAAAAGAAGCTGATTACCTTGCCCAGATTAACCAACAGGGTAGTGGAACACTGGATAAGAGAGCACTCCCATCAAGTGATCAGCAGGCGCAATTCCAAGAAGACAGTATTAAGGAAGTGCAGCCACAATCACAAACTGCGGCTCAGCCAGAGCAAACGGTCTTCCAGCAACGGCGCATTACCACTCAGGCAAAACGGGTTCAGAAAATTGCAGTAACTACTGACAATGACAAGCAGGAACCGGTTCTTGGTGAAAAGAATAAACCCCGCAAACACATTGATTTGAAGAATGAAATTGCCAGCCTTGAAGCCCAGTTCCACCAGCAACGGCAGGAGTACGCCAAGCGCCCGCGGATAAACAGGCTGACAGCCGCCTCTACTTTGCAGGAAGCCGGAGCATTTTACAAAGAATCATGGCGGAGAAAAGTCGAGAAAGTTGGTAATATTAACTATCCAGAAACGGCACGCAAGCATCAGCTATATGGTGAACTGCGTTTGATGGTAGCCATAAACCGAGATGGCACATTGTCGAATGTTGAGATTCTTGATTCTTCTGGCTATCAGGTTTTGGATGATGCGGCTGTTCGTATCGTTAAACTAGCTTCTCCATTTGCCCCCTTCGACGATACGCTAAAGAGCTACGATATGGTCGAAATCATACGTACATGGCGCTTTGAGCCAAGAGACCGGTTATTTAGCCAGTGAGGTTATTTAGGTTCTGTTGACATAAGGTTGCAGGTTTGGTGGCCAGATAACTCTGTGAACGGCATTTCCTGTTCATGGCTGCTTGGGAAACCAGCCATAAAAATATCAAGACTTGCCATAAATGATGTTTACCATAATACTGCCGTTATGAGCAGTGTTCCTTTCCAGAATCTTAAAAGCCACTTTCTAATTGCCATGCCCCGCATGGCTGATCGCTCTTTTTCTGCAACACTAACTCTCATATGTGAGCACAGCCCACAAGGTGCTGCGGGAATTGTTGTTAATCGACCAAGTACTCTGGCGTTGAGTGAAATTTTCCGCTACGTGGGTGTTGGCAACTACGACCAGACGGATGTCAGCCAACACACGGTATATTCTGGAGGGCCTGTATCCAAGGAAAGAGGATTTGTTCTCAACTCTGGAGAGTCCAACTGGGATGCAAGCTTGGATATTTGCTCCGGATTACAGATGGCCACCTCAATCGATGTTCTGGTTGCAATGGCGGAGGGCAAAGGCCCAAAACAGGCTTTGGTTGCTTTTGGCTATGCGGGCTGGGGTGCTGGCCAGCTGGAAAAGGAAATATCTGAGAATGTGTGGCTGACCTGTGAAGCAAATCCATCGATCGTATTCGATACACCCTACCACATGCGCCTGAGTGCTGCGGCCAATACTATGGGCGTTAATCTCAACCTGATTTCAGATCAGGTTGGTCATGCATAGAAAAAAGATGACTGAAAAAACATTAAAAACTGTACTAGGTTTTGACTTTGGTACCCGTAATATTGGCGTTGCATCAGGCCAAGTTTTTACCAAAACAGCCTCAGCTCTCCACTCACTTAAAGCAAAGGATGGGATCCCGGATTGGCATCAGATCGAAGCCCTGATTCAAGAGTGGAAACCAGACGCCATAATAGTTGGTATTCCACTGACTATGGATGGTTCGGAGTCAGAAATGTCCCGTCGGGCCAGAAAATTTGGTAAAAGACTTCACGGGCGCTTCAATCTGTCATTTTATGAGGCCGATGAACGACTCACGTCTTTCGAAGCTAAAGAGTGGGCAGGCAGGCTTGCACATAAATGGTATTATGGATCAATCCAAGTGGATGCCATGGCCGCACAGATTATACTGGAAGCTTGGCTGAATGATCCAAAGAATGAATATCTAATGAACAACGAAAGACATAATTAACGTGAGGTTGACAAGATAATCACTGTGCTACATAGGCTTCAGCCTTTTTGTACATATCCATATTGCAGGGAAAGTTGGATTGGAGTCCTTTATCGGCTGGAAAGGTCTCCTAAGGGGACATTATGCACTGTTCAACAAAACATCACTATGACTCAAGCCATTAAAATCCAAATGCTGTAGCCACAAGTGAATTTAAGCGTCGTACTCATGTTAATTAGCAAGCTAGCTGAGTTAACAGAAGGAGTTACATTTTGACTAGTTCGATCTCAGACTTCATCCATCTGCAATGTCAGCTTACGTGGTCTCTCTGTCAAATAGCCCCATCTGCTTCAGACCATAACGTAATCATCAAAAGAACTAATCTCAATCGCTTTGTAGAACTCATGAAACAGGCTTTGACACCACTGACTGTCTATCTAAAGTATAAGGGCATGGGGCAACCAACTGGCCTGTCATTTATTGATTAGACGCCTATCGTGTCTGTGACAACCATAGGATCAACAGTCACAAGGTCTTCAGTGAAGAGGCTAAACTGGGGAACACGTCTACAGGTTGGAAGTTTGATTGTAAGTTACACCTTATCATTAACCATCTTGGATAAATTCTATCATTTTGCATGACAACGGCTAACATTGATTGCCGTAAACTAGTCCCAGATCTCATATAAGAGTTAACGGTTGTATTTATGAAGATAAGGGTTACGTCTATTATGAAGTGGGCAGCCTAGTTTCAGGAGAAAGGCCTGAACTTGGTAACGAAAGTCAGGAAAAATATGAAGCCAAAAGAGCCGAAGGACTTTGACAAAGTGATGCTGCGTAAATGGGCAGTAATAGCAAGCGTAAATGGTTAGCTGAAGAATATTTCGCAGGTTTAACATACTCGACACCGTTCACCATGTAACTTACTTATTACTACTGTTTATCAGTCAGTTTAAGGGGCCTTACTGGCATGGGCCAAGTTCGTGCAGCCATATAACCAAGCCTTGAGACCATTGCTTTCAAATCAAAGTGTTGGTTGAATCTATAGTAATATGCCGAATGGTATCTTGGCAGATGCTTAGGGTTAGTATTGTGGTAACTGTCTTTCAGAGAATTTTTGACGTTCCCGATCATGGTGTTGACTCACGTAAACAATTCATTAGCCATCGATTCGTGACCACCACCTGTCACCACTGCTGTATGTTGGTGTCCGGCTTAGGCTATTCCTGTGCATGCACCGAGGCCATCACTGACAACTCAGCAGGGATGGTCACTGAGATGCTTTTGCACCCATAGTTCCAGTTTCTTTTTCTTGGAACTGGTGACTATGCTGAAACGCATATACATCTGGTAGTTTCCCTCGTTGGTTTGCACGGAGCCAACAAATTAGTGTTTGTTTTCAGAACCTCTTCCACGTTTGCCTCCATGTTTTTCACCAACCCAGTAGGAATCATCCACCTGAACATGTCCATGCAGAGGATGGCTGTCATCACGTTCTATCATTACCTGCAGAAGCTTGTGTTTCAAGCGCTAAGCTGCATTATAAGAGATTTACAGCTATCTCGAGAGCTACATGGCCGATATGTCATTCTTGGTCTGAGTCATTAAAAACATGCCTAGAGACCAAGTGGTAAAGGGCCGGGTGTTAGCTTCCAGAATGGTGCTACTGGTTAATGATGTCTGGTGACGGCAGTGATTGCACTGGTAGAGCTCACTGGTTTTTAGGGTGCAATACTCTCGACAACAACACAGAGGACATTCGAATCCATTCGGCCACAGGCATTTGAAAAACTGGTCATGGCATTGTTGTTCTTGGCCATATTGCTGAAATGACTCCATCAGGCTCATGCCTTTCTGAAACTGAATCTTGGCCATGATGCACATTCTACTTCGAGGAACAACGGTGTCGTAAGTTTAGATGAGAAGTAGACTTAGGTCAGACGGTAAACAGGTTTAACTTTGCTGTAAACCTGATGGCAGGATTGATTGCCTATGCACGCAGACAAGAAAGCTACATATTGATGTTAGGACTAACAGAAGGTGTCCAAATGGCTTTTTGAGCGTCGAACTCATGTTAACAACGTTGTCGCTTTTCCGGTCCCTACCTATAACTGATTGCCGTTCGAGTATTGAGTTTTACTGTATAAATAAACGGGGGCTACCTGCGCCATTTGTTTGCGATCTTTCTTTTCTCTAGGACTGATCCTAGTTTGCAGTTTCTGCTGACTCTTTTGTGCGTTCTTACTAGTTGCTTCCCTCAACCATACCTAGCTCATCACTAGGTCCTCACCGTCAAAACTTAGGATTTGCAGGTCTTCTGTTTGCTCAATCCCAACCTTGCGCTGTTTGTAAAAAGCTTCACAGTCTTTAGCTATATCTGCTACTTATTGCATAGTCTGTAGTTTTCCAACCATCCAAGGGCAACTCTCATGATGTCGTTTAATCGTCGATCATAAAAGCGACCCATTACATCGCTGACAATTTTCCCTCATCCCATCATAGTACTGGACAGCATTAAGGTTTAACTGTGTATACAGCGGAAACACGCTGGATTGCTGCCGCTGGCTGTAACTGCGATGTTTGACTACGACAGAACTAAACAAGCTGGTCAGTTGTTGGGAGGTATTGTCCCCGACGTAATTTCTCTGCTCACCGTCGCTACTAGTTACAGATGATTGTTGCGGCTAATTATGGGCCTGTTTATCAATATACCCTTGGAGGAGAAGGCTCAACACTTCATTGCTTTCAGTCTGGATATAGCTCTCTATGGTGCTATGCTCTTGTTGGAGAGTAGATTCAAGGTGCTGAATGATAGCGTCCAAATGATCACAAGCTGGTGAGAAGAATGAATAATAGAGGATATGGTGTATGGTGCGTTCACAAGAGACGGTGTTATTGAGTTATTGGTTTGGCGAGGTTATATCACAATAAAACCGTTTCTTTTTTGTTACCGGATATATCAAAACCCCTAGTGTTTTAGCTGCTGCATTGTTGTATCAAAAGAGACTCACCAAAATCTAAAAGTCACCTGAAAGCTTAAATGCGTCCATAGTCTTAGCTTTTTCACGGGGCACATCACTGGTGACAAGACCTGTTTTGACCAGATTCATCAGACACTGGTCCAGTGTCTGCATACTCAGACCACCACTCGTCTGAATAGCAGAATACATCTGAGCAACTTTATTTTCCCGAAATAGAGTGCGAATGCCTGCAGTACCAAACATAATCTCATGAGTAGCGATCCGTCCTCCACCGGTTTCTTTAAAAAGTGTTTGCGAGATCACAGCCTGAAGTGATTCAGAGAGCATGGTTCGAACCATGGATTTCTCTGCAGCAGGGGAAACACCCACAATACGGTCAAGGGTTTTCGTGGCTGATGTGGTGTGCAGAGTTTCAAAAACCAAGTGGCCAGTTTCAGTAGCGGTCATTGAAAGACGGGTAGCTTCCAAGTCCCGCATCTCACCAACGAGAATAATATCCTAGTCTTCACGAAGCGCTGATCGTAGCGCATTACTGAAATTGTGCGTATCCCTGTACACTTACCTCTGATTTATCAGGCATTTCCCCGTGGGGTGGATAAATTCAATAGGGTCTTCAATGGTCATAATATGGTGTACTTGGTCTCATTGATGTAATCAAGCATGGCAGTCAATGTCGTATTCTTACCTGAGCCTATTGGCCCGGTAACCAACACTAGCCACCTTGGCTTATCAGTAATGGTCTTAAACACTTGCCCATCCTCAGATCATCCATATTCAGTACTATACCGGGGATCGTACGAAATACCGCCCTATGCCCCGGTTATGGTTGCAGGCATTCACACGGAAACTAGCTACGTTTGGCACTGCAAAAGAGAAATCTGTCTCCAGATGCTCTTCAAAGTCTTTGCGCTGTTTGTCATTCATGATGTCGTAAATCAACCCATGAATTTTCTTCTGATCCATGGGAGGCAGATTGATACTACGGACATCACCATCCATGCGAATGATCGGTGGGAGTCCTGCTGGCAAATGCAGATCCGAAGTCCCATGTTTAAAGCTGGATGTCAACAGCTATGTAATATCCATTTAATATCCCCCTTACACCAAGAAGCAGGTAAAATAGTCGATCTATTCCCCCGGTAATGTACAACTTGATGACATTATTACAAAACCGATTTCAACTGGTTTATGACCGGATTCATCAAGCAGAGCAAGTCTGTAATCGCTATGGACAGGTTCAGCTACTGGCTGTAAGTAAAACCAAGCCTGCCTCTATGGTGCGTGAAGCATGGCACCTTGGTCAAAAACACTTTGGCGAAAGTTATCTTCAGGAAGCCCTATGCAAAATCTATGAACTCAATGAACTTCCAGACATTCACTGGCATTTCATCGGCTCGATTCAGTCAAACAAAACTCGTGATATCAGCAGTCGCTTTGATTGGGTGCACAGCATTGACTGCCTGAAAATTGCCCAGAGATTGAATTACCAACGGCCCGAAGAACTTTCCCCATTAAATATCTGTCTGCAAGTAAATATCAGTGAAGAAGCTTCAAAATCCGGGATCAATCTGGAAGACTTGCCGGCACTGGTTCAATCCATCGGTAGCCTGCCTAACCTTAAACTGCGTGGACTGATGGCTATTCCAGCGCCTGAAACTGATGTTGAAAAACAGCGTGAGCCATTTAAAAAACTGGCTCATATGCTAAATATCCTGAATGATGATCTTTCCTTAAGCATGGACACCCTGTCTATGGGTATGACAGATGACCTTGAAGCCGCTATTCAGGAAGGCGCAACAATGGTTCGTATAGGCACCGCTCTTTTTGGTTCTAAGTTCTTTAACGGATAACAAATAATGACCAAATCAACGATTGCTTTTATCGGAGCTGGCAACATGGCCTGCAGTATTATTGGCGGTCTGATCAATCATGGCTGGCCAACATACCAGTTGATTGCTACGGCACGCACTGAAGAAACTCTGACCACTGTTCAGGCACAGTTTGGTATAGAAACGACCATTGATAACCATCAGGCTGTCAGTCAGGCTGATGTCATCATGCTCTGTGTGAAGCCGCAAGTAATGAAACCGGTTCTAGTTGACCTAAATTCATCGATAAAATCAGATGCCCTGATTATCTCTATAGCTGCAGGTATTACTATGGAAAGCCTGCAAATATGGGGTGGAGAACATCTTTCCATTGTTCGCGGTATACCAAATACACCGTCCCTTCTGCAGTGTGGAGCCACTGGTTTGTTTGCTAACTCTAAAGTCAGTGCTGTTCAGAAATCACTGACAGATGAGATCTTCAATGCCATTGGTATCGCCAAGTGGGTCGATCAGGAGTCATTGATTGATGCAGTGATTGCCGTCTCCGGCAGTGGTCCTGCCTACTACTTGTTGTTGATGGAAATTATGGAGCGGGTGGGCACCAGCCTTGGACTTGATTCTCAGACGTCACAACAATTGACTCTGCAAACCGCCTTTGGTGCTGCCAGAATGGCTCAGGAAAGTGATGTTGATACTGCGGAGCTTCGCCGGCGTATTACTTCTACACATGGTACGACAGAACAAGCTTTAAAGACTTTTCAGGAAGGAGGGCTTGCAGAGCTGGTTGAAAAGGCCATGAATGCGGTGGTCAATCGGTCGATAGAACTGGCAGAAACACTGAAAGACTAATTCCCATCCAGTTGGCGTGTCATGGTAAGTCTTTATTGTATTATGCGTACAAATTGTTAACTTAAGCGTAATGGTTCTTATTACTTTACGCCTTTAAATGACGGGTATCCAATACGCTCTATGTCTGCACTTTCTTCGAGTCTCAGCTTTCTGATCCAAACCATGGGTGGTTTGTATATCATGGCTGTGTTGATTCGCTTTCTGCTCCAGTTGGTTCGGGCTGATTTTTATAACCCCATTTCTCAGGCTATTGTGAAAGCAACATCGCCGCTGCTGAATCCAATTCGCAAAATTATTCCAAGGTTTGGTGGTGTTGATGTGGCTTCTCTGGTACTGGCTTTAATACTGCAGATAGTATTGCTCTACGTGCTGCTATTTATTGGGAGCTACTCCATCGTATCTGTTCCCTTTCCCAGTGTTCTAATAAACAGTCTGGTTAAGCTTTGTATTGAGTTTTTGAATATCTACATGTTCAGTCTGATTATTATTGCCGTTGCTAGCTGGGTTGCTCCTAACAGCTATAACCACGGGTTGATGCTGCTCTTACAAATCACTGAGCCTCTCACCAGTCGTATCCGCAAAGTGATCCCTCCTCTTGGAGGTCTGGATTTCTCCCTGATGGTGCTGGTGATCGTTATTATTACCCTAAAAAACTTTCTTGCCGCCATGTCTTAAAAGCATATGGGGCTGCTCTTTTGATACGACAATGCAGCCGCTAAAACATCATGGTTTTCGATATATCCAGTAACGAAAAAGAGACGGTTTTATGGTGATATAACGTCGTCAAACCAATAAGTCTATAACCCCGGCTCTTGTGAACGCATCTTACGCCAACACCATCGATTATTCATTCTTCTCACCAGCTCGTGATAATTTGGACGCTATCATTAAGTACCTTGAATTCACTCTCCAACACGAGTATGGCACCATAGAGGAGATTCCAGACTGAAGGCAACGAAGTGTTGCACCTTCTCCTCCAAGGGTATCTGTATAAGCAAGCCATGATGAGCTGCAGCAATCGACGCTAACGGGTAGCGACGGTTAGCATAGACATCACGTCAGGGAAAATACCCTACGATAACTGACCAGCTTGTTTGGCTCTGTCGTAGTCAGGCATAGCAGTTATAGCCAGCGGAAGCAATCCAGTGTGTTTCCGCTGGATGCTCAGTTAAACCTCAATACTGATAAGTACTCGGATGGTATGATGGGGGAAATTGTCAGCGATGTGATGGATCGTTCTTATGATTGAACGATTAAACGACATCGTGATAGTTGCCACGGTACGTTTGGAAAACGATAGACTATGCAACTGGTAGCGGATACGGCTCAAGCCTTTGAGGCTTTTTACGAACAGCGCAAGGTTGGGGTTGAGCAAACAGAAGGCCTACAGATTCTCAGTTTTGACAGTAAGGGTTTGGTGATGTAGTCGGAAGGGTTGAGGGAAGCAACCAAGACGAATGCGCAAAAGAGTCAGAAGAAGCTGCAAACTAGGCTAAGTCCGTGATAGAAGAAAGATCGCAAATAAATGGCACCGGGTGTACGGTAAAATCAAATTATCGAACGCATAATTGGTCATGGATATGGATCGGAAGAGCGACAATGTTGTTAAATTCCGTCCTATAGCTAGGAATAAGAGAGTGTGGGCCAGTGTAGCAAGAGAGGCGTAAGCCGTGATAGAAGAAGCTTTCGAGGAAGTGTTCAGGCTAGATCAGGAGCAGAAACGGCAGTTGGTCATTGTTATTTATGGGCACCTCATCAGCGGAAACTGATTACCGGGATTATGAAAAAGAATGGAGTTAAGGTAACCATCATCATGGACTTTATCCATATACTTGAAGATTTGTGGAAAGCCGGTCACTGCCTACACGACAAAGGGGATTAGGCCATTAAAAGCTTGGTGGCAGAACGGTCCCTTAAGATACTCCGGTGAGAGTCTGACAAGGTGGCTAGGGGAATCAGGCAAAGTGCGGGCAAGTGAGGTTTGACAAACTGGAGGCCATTGATCAGTGTGCAGACTATCTTCAAAAAAACCGTCCCAAGCTCTGTCTGCTACGGCGAGGCGTTTGATTCTGGCTATCCGGTTGCCAGTGGGTCATTGAGTGAGCTTGCCTACATTTGGTCAATGACTGTATGGAGCTAATCGTGGCAAAATGGAGTTTGCAAGGGGCATAGGCTGCGTTGAAGCTACGCGTACTGGATTCAAGTGGAGATTGGCAGGCGTATTGGAACTCCCATAAGGAATGTTCTCGCCTGCGTAATCATGGAGCACTAATGGATGTGGCGTTGTAGAAAGGGAACCACTCCCAATCAAGATATGTTGATCTCTATTGAAGTCATTCTTTTCTTGATCTCAGATGTACGCTCTTACAACTTCTTCATCAAGCCCAACTGTTGAGGAAAAGTTGCCTCTTGCCAAGAAGTGCTCACCATTGAAGCTTCTTTGCTTGACTTTATAGTTCTTCGCAATCTCAATTGTGCACTTTTCCTTAAGGTAACCAACCTCTTGTGGAACTGGATATTTGGGAGTGATATCAATGCACATATGTACATTATCTGGCATCAAATGCCCCTCCAAAATCTTGCAACCTTGTCTTTGACCAAGTTCAGGGAAAATTTCTCCAAGATACTTACGGAGCATTCCGTAAATAACCTTACTCCGTCTTTTCGGAATAAAGACGGGGTGATACTTACAATACTATCTCGTATGGGCCACACTCTTGTAATCTCGCATTTGGTTCCTTCACGGCTTTTGATCGAAACATGAAGCTTAGCTACTGTAGCCACGGTAAAACTTATGCGAGTCCCCACGGGACAGCCGTGAGTATATCATATGTTAATTAACGTGAGTTCGACGCTTCAATTTTGGCTATAACTATTGGATTTTAAGGTATTGAGGCATAGTGATGTTTTTTTTGAACAGTGGCCAATGGTGCCTTCGTAGCCTTTGCCAAGCAATTAAAGTACTAAAATTACTCTTTTTCTGAAACATGAATATATACAAAAAGGATGAAGCCTATGTAGCGTAAGTGATTATCTTGTCGAACTCACGTTAATTATGCTTAATCCGCCGGCTAACGGCGTGTAAGTTGGGCGTTATTCTCGGTTTTCCAGAGTTTGATTATATGGCCGTATTGGTTGGAGCCATTGTAAATCATGAAATGTTCGACTTTTCGGGAAAGTAAGAAAAGTCGAACATTGAGTATTACCAGTAATTGTTTCTTAATGATTCTGGCAAGCCTATGGTTGATATGCATCAAACTTGTTGTTCTCTGCTACCAGAGCTGTCAGACACAGACATAGTGCGATTGGCAAAGATTTTGCAACTATTGGGTGATGCCAAGAGACTGCAATTGGTAATCGCCTGTCTGGAAGAACCTCAGCCGGTTTGTTGTTTGTCTGCGATATCTGGCATGTCCCAACCATTAACCAGTCACCACCTCAGCAGCCTGAGGGAGGCCAGAATCTTAAAGTCGACCCGCAAAGGTAAGCAGGTACTCTATGAGCTGGATGACTATCATATCAGTCTTGTCATCCTTGATCTGGCCAATCATGTTCAGGAATAGGATTGATACGAGATGTTTGACTTTTTTAGAGGCCATGACGTTTTAAATCCATGACTTACTAATGGTTACAGCGTAATATAGTGTACGTTAGCGAAATATAATTATTCTTAATCTGGTGGCTATCAACATGTAAGTGGGGCGTTATTCTCTGGGTTCCATAGCTTGGACATATTGGCTGAACCATTGAAAATCACGGAATGTTTGACTTTTCTGGAAAGTAAGAAAAGTCGAACACCGCATGATTGATTAACTTGGTGAGCAGTCAGATGCTGCTGTATAGATAATCGTAGAACCAAAAGAACAATAAATGATCAAGCCATGCCAATGCCTACAGATGTCGGTGTGATAGACTTGATGCTAAGCATGCTTGGAGAAGATAACAGTCAGTGGTATGAGTACATGAACCACATGCTGCTGGATGAGGAAAGGCGACATCTGTTCAAAATGCCAGCGCAGTATATGTTCAAAGATATTCCGGCAGAAGATACCCACGACTACATTGCCTATACCCGCGCACAGGATAAGCACAATGTTGAGCTGGTGATGTTTGGCTTGGTGAAGTGGTTATAGTTATCCGGACACACAGACTTGGGTAGTATCCAAGCCCCTTAAGGGGTGTCCAGATGTCAGGAAAGGAAGTTAAAATCTACCTGATTACCATCTGTCATAAGCTTTCTTCTCGTCTAAATTTACTACCAAGTTTACCTAGAAGTAAGAGGGTGCGTCATGGTCAAGAATAAAATTCAGTGGCAGAAAGACATGAGCATTGTGGAGTTCTTTCAGCAATATGACCAAGAACAACAATGCCGTGATCAGTTTTTCAAATTGCGGAGGCCTAATGGGTTTTGGTGTAGTTCCCTTGTTACGACGCCACATTCATTAGTTCTCCATGATTACGAAGGTGAGAGCATTCCTTATTAAAGTTCCAATACGCTTGACAATCTTCAGTTGAATCCAGTGAGCGTAGCTTCAACACAGCCTATGCCCCTTGTAAACTCCACTTTGCCAAGGTTAGATCTATAGGGTCATTGATCAAATGGCGGCAAGCTTCCTCAATGACTCCACTGACAATAGGATAGCCAGCACCTTGTCATAGCAGAGCTTGGGCCGGTTTTTTTGAAGACAGTCTGCACACTGATCAATGGCCTCCAATTTTGTCAAACCTCATTTTCGCGCACTTTGCCTAATTCCTAGGGCCACCTTGTCAGACTCTCACCGGAGTATCTAAAGGGACCGTTTTGCCACCAAGCTTTCAATAGCCTCATCCCTTTGTCGTGTAAGCAATGATCGGCTTTCCACAAATCTTCAAGTATATGGATAAAGTTCATGATGATGGTTGCCTTAACTCCCTTCTTTTTCATAATCCAGGTGGTGAGTTTCCACTGATGATGGAGCCCATCAATAACAATGACCAACTGTCGTTTCTGCTCCGGATCTAGCCTGAGCGCTTACTCGAAAGCTTCTTCTATCACGTCTTCCGCCTCTCTTGCTACACTGGC
This sequence comes from Borostomias antarcticus, assembly GCF_949987555.1. Taxonomy (NCBI): domain Eukaryota; kingdom Metazoa; phylum Chordata; class Actinopteri; order Stomiiformes; family Stomiidae; genus Borostomias; species Borostomias antarcticus. Next base: position 40,969 of record NW_028176795.1, read on the forward strand.
CAACACTCTCTTATTCTTGGCTGGAGGACGGAATTTAACAACGTTGTAGCTCGTCCGATTTATATCCATGACCGATGCTGCCGTTTAGGATTGAGTTTTACCGTATAACTGTAGGCTATCTGTGCCATTCGTTTGTGATCTTTTCTCTCTCTAGGACTGAGCTTGGTTTGCAGCTTCTGCTGACTCTTTTGCGCGTTCTTCCTAGTTGCTTTCCTCAACCCTTCAGGGCGCATACTAGGGCCTTACCGTCAAAACTGAGGATCTGCAGGTCTTCTGTTTGCTCCATCACAATCTTGTGCTGTCCGTAAAAATACTCAAAGTCTTGAGCCGTATCACTACCAGTTACATAGTCTGTTGTTTTCCAACCATCCCGTGGCAACTTCCACGATGTCGTTTAATCGTTCGATCATAAGAGCGAGCCATCATACCGCTAACAATTTTTTCCTCATGCTATCAGAGTACTTGTCAGTATTAAGGTTTAACTGAGCATCCAGCAGAAACACGCTGATTGCTTCCGTTGTCTGTAACTGCGATGCCTGACTACGAAAGAACCAAACAAGCTGATCAGTTGTTGGGAGGTATTTTTCCTAACGTGATTCCTCTGCTCACCGACGCTACTAGTTACCGATGATTGCTGCTGCTCATCATTGGTCTGTTTATCTAGATACCATTGGAGGAGAAGGCGCAACACGGTGTTGCTTCAGTAAGGATATAGCTCTACTATGTTGCCATGTTCTTGTTGGATAGTGGATTCAAGGTGCTGAATGACAGCGTCCAAATGACCACGAGCTGGTGAGAAGGATGAATAATCGATGGTGTTGGCGTAGTATGCGTTCACAATAGGCGGTGTTATGTAATTATTGGGTTGACGACGTTATGTAACCATAAAACAGTGTCTTTTGCGTTACCGGATATATCTAAAACCATGATGTTTTAGCGGCTGCATTGTCGTATCAAAAGAACCGGGGCAAACTATTTTTGAACGAAAGGCCTGAAATCACTGGTTTACTATCTTTTCAGACTCATTTTAGAATTGGGGAATACTAACTTGACGTAATGTACGACTTTTTTAGAGACCATTAAAGTTTAAAATCCCTGACTTACCAATGGTTACAGCGTAAATAACGTGAGTTAGACGAGATAATCCCTTGCGCTACATAGGCTTCAGCCTGTTTGCACATATCTATGTTACAGGTGGCAAGTTATGTTAGTACTTTATTGGCTGGCAAAGGCTCCGAAGGAGCCATTGGGCACTTTTAAAAAACATCACCATGCCTCAAACCCTTAAAAACCAATGGCTGTAGCTATGATTTAAGAGTCGAACTCACGTTACAGAGTGTACGTTAGCGCAATATAGTTAATTGATCTCTGCCGTAGCCTGAGGCTTATTTTATTACGCCATCTAAGGGCTTTGATTGCGACCAAGGGCTCTCCTACCAATGAAGATGATGCTAATCTCTAAAGGCTGCGGCTTTTTTGAAGTCATTATTTCCTTGATCTCGGATGTCCGCTCTAACAACTTCTTCATCAAACCCAACTGTAGAGACAAAGTAGTTTCTTAGTAGGCAAGAAGTGCTAACCATTGAAGTTTCTTTGCTTACCTTTAAAGTTCTTCGCAATCTCAATTGCGCACTTTCCATTCAGGTAACCAACTTCTTGTGAAATTGGACATTTCTGATGGATCCATATGCACATGATCTGGCATCAAATGCCACTCCAAAATCTTGCGACTTTGTCTTTGAGCAAGTCCATGGGGAATTTCTCCAAGATACTCTAGGAGCATTCCGTAAATAACCTTACGTCGTCTCTTTGGAATAAAGACAAAGTGATACTTACAATACCATCGTGTATGGACCAAACTATCGCAATCGCGTATCCAGTTTCCTTCACGGGTCTTGGTCGAAACACGAAGATTAGCTACCGTCGCCACCGTCAAACTTGTGCGAGTCATCACAGCATGGTCTGTGGTTTATCAGATGCTGATTATGCTTAATCTGGCGGCTATAGACGTGTAAGTTGGGCGTTATTCTCTGGTTCCCAGAGTGTGGTCATATGGTCGTATTGACTGAGCCCTTGAAAATAAGGGGATGTTCGACTTTTCTGGGAAGTAAGAAAAGTCGAACATCGCGGTGGAATTACTACCACCATCGTCTGTGAGACTGTCACCAAAAAACGACTCGTGTGGTAGCTGTGTTTGTTTGTGGTGCTGCTCTTTTGTGTGACAAAAAAGTACCTGATTACCGCTGTGTCTCAGGTAGCTTGAGGATCCTTCCTAGCATGGGCAAGTTCGCGCAGCCATGTAACCAAGCCTTGATACCATTGTTTTCAAATCAAAGTGCCGGTTGCATCGATAACAATATTCAGCAAGGTATCTTGGCAGATGCTTCTGGTTAATATTGTGGTAATTGCCATTCAGAGAATTTTTGACGTTCCAAATCATGGTGTTGACCCACGTTAACAACTCATTAGGCATTGATTAGTGACCACCACCTAGCACCACTTTTGTATATAGGTGTCCGGAGTCGGCTATTCCTGTGGGTGTCCGTAGGTCATCTCTGACAACACAGTAAGTACGATCACCGAGATACTTTTGCGCGCAGAGTTCCAGCTCATTTTCACTGAAATTGGTGACCATGCTGAAACGCATATACAGCTGGTGGTTTTTCTAGTTGGGTTGCATGGCGGCAACAAAGGGGGTGTTTGTTTTCAGAACCTCTTCCCCGGTTGTTTCCATATTTTTCACCACCACAGTTAGGAATCATCCATCTGCATATGTTCTTGCAGGGGACTGTTGTCATACCGTTCTTCCATTACCTGCATAATCTTGTGCTTCAAGCACAAAGCAGTATCATAAGATGTTCTAAGTTGTCTCGAGAGCTCCAGTCCCGATATGCCATTTTTGGTCTGAGTCATTAAAAACATGGCTAGAAACCAAGTGGTAAAGGGCTGTTTGCTAGCTCTCAGAATGGTGCCACTGATCAATGATGTCCGGTGGCGCCAGCGATTGTATTGGTATATCTCACGGGTTTTTAGGGTGCAATACTCTAGGCAACAACACAGAGGACATTCAACCACATTCGGCCACCACCATTTAAAAAACTGGTTCCAGCATTGTTGTTCCTAACAATATGCTGAAAGAACTCCACAAGGCTCATGCCTTTCTGGAACTGAATTTTGTTCTTGGTCATTATGCTCCTCCTATTTCTAGGGAACCTAGTGTCGTAAGTTTAGATGAGAAGGATGCTTAGGTCAGATGGTAATCAGGACAAAGTATTCTGGGGGAATAGCAGTTAGAGAATGGGCGATTGGCTGAGCTTCAGCAAAGCTGTTGGAGGTAGACAAATAAATGTTGTAACCACAAGCATCACAAATAACTTTTTTATGGTGCATCTCAGATCAAAGTCTAGATGGCTTTTCCCCAACTGTGGAATTCACTTCAGGAAACGCTCAACACAGAGGCCATGCTTAACAGGGACAATTGGCTACAGTGCTTGAGGATGAAGTGCAAGCGCTCTACTTTTGATTCTTAGCGAAGTAGGTGGCCGCCAGTTTGAAGAACATGTAAAGATTCTAATACAAAAGGCATTGTTAGAATTTTAGATGATAGAAGACGTCTATACTGTGACTTTCTGGTTTAATTAAAATTGCTGCTAACTATGAAGAATCTGAGCTCAGTTTAAGGTGATACTGGGAGAGTTATGAAAAGTCTTCTACAAACCATTTTTTCTAGTTGCGGGCTTTGTTTCGGCTGTGTCTAGCTGTGCTAAAGGAAATAATTTGTGGAGAAGATTATCCGCAAAGATTCAAAAAGAAAACCACCATTGGTATTTATACCCAATGGGTTTGAAGTTTCTACGCGTTGTAAAGGCAGCGAATCCAGCAACGTAGCAACTTCAAAGGCGATGGGTATAGATTCTTAATACTGGATTGTAGTTAAAAGAGAATCATGATGAGTAAAGTGACGTTAGTGACTGGAGGTACTCGAGGTATTGGTGAAGCTATTAGCACTCACCTTAAAGACCAAGGCTATACAGTTGTAGCGAACTACGGTAGAAATGATCAGACTGCTCAATCCTTTATGAAACGTACTGGAATTTCTGCTATCAAGTTTGATGTAGGCGACTTTGCAGCCACACAAAAGGGTATCGCGCAAATCGAAGCAGATTTCGGGCCCATCGAAATCCTCATCAACAACGCTGGCATTACCCGAGACAGCACCATGCACCGAATGGACTTTGAACAGTGGGATGCCGTCATACAAACCAATCTTGCTTCTTGTTTTAACACCTGCAAGTCGGTAATCGTGGGCATGCGCGTCAGAGGCTTTGGTCGCATAGTTAATATCGGTTCGGTCAATGGTCAAGCAGGCCAATACGGTCAAGTCAATTACGCTTCTGCCAAGTCCGGCATACAGGGATTTACAAAGGCATTGGCGCTTGAGAGTGCTGCCAAGGGTATTACAGTGAACACCATCACCCCTGGTTATGTAGATACCGATATGGTTCGCGCTCTACCTGAAGCAGTCTTGGCAAAAATCACCGATAGCATTCCCGTTGGCCGACTTGGTATACCAAAAGATATTGCACGTGCAGTGTCCTTTTTAGTCAGTGAGGACGCAGGTTTTATTACAGGTTCTACGCTCTCCGTAAACGGTGGCCAACACATGTATTAACCAGTAATAATTCTGGTCTATGTGTCGAAGATCCATGTACCTCAAAACTTTTGAGGATAAACGAGACAGGTAAGGGAGAGTTACGGTGGTGAACCAGAGTGATCACTTAGAGCAGCCATATAACAGCCCATATATAAAAGAAATAGCTAAAATTTTCTCAAATCTTCTAGATAATAGTGTCACCCAAACTATTCAAGATAACCAGCAGGACCGATTCAACCCCAAGACTATTCTGGAAATTCTGAGCAAACAGTGGCAGGAACAGGCCGTAAAGATGGATACTGCCAAGTTGATTCAGCATCAGCTTGAATTTATGGAGAAACAGTGGCAGCTTTGGCAACAAGTCAGTCAGGCTTTTGTGGAAAAACGGGCACTGTTGCAATTTGCCGATGGGGACGAGCGCGACCCTCGGTTTCAAGATGGCGAGTGGAACACAGAACCTGTGTTTTACTTTTTAAAGCAGGCGTATCTGTTAAACGCGAAAATGCTGGAAGATCTTGTCGACCACCTTGAATTTAAAGATGACAAATGTAAGCAACAAACTAAGTTCTTCACCCGTCAGTTTGTCAGTGCTCTTTCGCCTGCTAACTTCCCATACAGTAACCCTGAAGTTTGCCGCGAAATGCTTAAAAGCGGTGGCACCAATTTACTAAAGGGCATGGAGAATTTAGTTCGCGATCTAAAGCAAAGCCCGGCTTATGCTCTGAATATTTTGCAGACGGACCTAGACGCTTTTGAATTGGGTACTAATCTCGCTGCCACACCTGGTAAAGTGGTTTACCAAAACGAATTGATGCAGTTAATTCAATACACCACGACTACGGAAAAGTGCCTTCAGCATCCACTGTTGTTTGTCCCACCATTTATCAACAAGTACTATATTCTTGATCTCGGTTATAAGAAATCTATGGTCCGTTGGCTTGTTGACCATGGTGTCACCGTATTTATGATTTCTTGGGTAAACCCAGTGGCACCCTTGGCTGAGAAACGATTTGATGATTACTTGTTGCAAGGCCCAGTGGCTGCACTTGATACCATTGAGGCAATTACGGGAGAACACAAGATCAACACGGTTGGCTATTGCATAGGTGGTATGCTGCTGGCCACAACGCAATCCTACCTGCAAAGTCGTGGGGATAGTCGCATCAACAGCATGACCTTTTTCACCACCCTGTTCGATTTTGAAGATCCTGGCGAAATCGGGAACTTTGTCTCTGAGCAAATATTCTTACATTTAAAAAAAGAGACCGAGACGTGCGGCGTTCTGGATGGTCGTACTCTGGGCATGAGCTTCAGCCTTTTGCGTGAAAACAGCCTCTTCTGGCCATTTTATATCAATAACTATCTCAAAGGGGAAATGCCTTCAGCATTCGACATTCTTTATTGGAACAGCGATGCAACCAATCTGCCTGCGAGCACCTTTAACTTCTATATTCGCAATACTTATCTCGACAACTGTTTTGTTGAGCCTGGGAAAGTGATTCTTAATGATGTCCCCATTAATCTATCGATGATAAATTTACCAACTTACTTTGTAGCTCCAAGATCTGATCACATTATCCTTTGGGAGAGTGCTTATAAAAGCGCCCGCCGTCTTGGTGCAGGGGTCAAACATCACGCAGCCAAAAAGCGCTTTATTCTGGCAGGCTCTGGCCATATAGCTGGCATTATCAACCCAGCTGAATATGGTAAGTACCCACACTGGGTCTGCAACAGCAGTGTCGGTAATGAAGGTTTACCGGAAAATCCACAAGCTTGGCTGAATGAGGCTACCAAGGTGGTTGGCTCTTGGTGGCACGACTGGCACCATTGGCTGAAGGAACAATCTGGTCATAAAATCAATGTGCGACAAGTTGGAGTACATCCTGATTTTCCAGTACTGGAGACTGCTCCTGGCAGTTATGTAAAAGTAAGGATTTAAAACAACACCGGTAACCGATATGGCAAGGATTTTCTGGACACTTTTTTACGCTGTCCTAGCAAGTTTTTGGTCATACACTAACGGTGCTAGGTAGCCATTGGTAGAGTGCTCTCTCTGTAGATTATAAAACACTTCGATATATTCAAAAATTACCTGCTTTGCCTCTTCCCTCGCTAGGAAGTCCTCATGATGACTCAGTTTTATCTTCAGTGTGTGAAAGAAGCTCTCGGCTACAGCATTATCCCAGCAGTTACCTTTGTGGCTCATGTCGCGTACATAGCCATTGTAGTTAAGTAACTGCTGATAGCGATCAGAGACATATTGACTACCATGATCACTGTGAACCAAAAGACCTTTCTGTGGCCTGCGCTTCCAGCGAGTCAGTGACCAGTGGTGCTGTCATTCTGTAGCCCATAGACCAACCTTCAGCTCCTTGGAGCATACGTCGAGGAAGACAGACAGGTACAGTCAGCTATCGTTAGTGGGCACATGCGTAATTGTCACCAGCATACGCATAATTGGGCTGTGTTAGCTGAAAATCTCTATCTAACACATTTTCTGCCACTGGTTTGTTATGCTAGAAATTTGTGGTTGCTTTAAACTTCCGTTTGGTTTTGCAGACGATGTTGTCTCCATCCATCAAGTGACAAATCTTCTGCCGACTGACATGTTTGCCCATATCAGCCAGATCGTATTTTGGTGTGGTTCTTTTAATACGAAATGCAGCCGCTAAAGCATCAGAGTTTTTGATATATCAGGTACGAAAAAGGGACGCTTTTATGGTGATATAATGTTGTCAAACCAATAGCCACATAGCACCATGTTGTGAACGTATCCTAGGCTAATACCATCGATTATTCATTCTTCTCATCAACTTGTGATCCTTTGTACGCTATCATGCAGCACCTTGCATCCACTTTTGGTGTGGTTCCCTTGCTACGACGCCACATTCATTAGTTCTCCATGATTACGAAGGAGAGAGCATTCCTTATGCAAGTTCCAATACGCCCTCCAATCTCCACTTGAATCAAGTGAACGTAGCTTCAATACAGCCTATGCCTCTTGCACACTCCACTTTGCCACGGTTAGATCCATCCGGTCATTGATCAAATGGCGGTAAGCTTCATCAATGACTCCACTGTCAATCGGATAGCCAGCATTCAGCGCCTTGTCATCGAGAGCATGGGACGGTTTTTTGAAGATAGTTTGCACACTTATCAATGGTCTCCAGTTTGGTCATACCTCGCTTGCTAGCACTTTGCCTTATTCCTAGGACCACCTTGTCAGACTTTCACCTGAGTATTTTCATGGAGCGTTCTGCCACCCAGCTTTCAATATCCTCATCCCATTGGTCGTGTAAGCAGTGACCGGTTTTCCTCAGATATTCAAGTACATGGATAACGTCCATGATGATGGTTGTCTTAATTCCCTTCTTGTTCATAATCCAAGTAATCAGTTTCCGCTTATGTTGGTTCCCATCAATAACAATGACTAACTGCTGTTTCTACTCCGGATCTCACCTTAGCGCTTCCTCGAAAGCTTCTTATATCACGGCTTACGCCTCTCTTTCTGCACTGGACTACACTCTCTTATTCTTAGCGGGGGGACGGAATTTAACAATGTTGTCGCTCTTTCGATCCATATCCATGACCGATTCTGCCGTTGGAGGATTGGGTTTTACCGTATAAGCGGTGGCTGCCTGTGCTATTTGTTTGCGATCTTTCTTCTCTTCCTGACTGGGCCTAGTTTGCAGCTTATGCTGACTTTTTTTTTGTGTTCTTCCTAGTTGCTTCCCTCAATCCTTCCGGGCGTATCACTAGGCCATTACTGTCAAAACTGAGGATCTACAGGTCTTCTGTTTGCTCAATTCCAACCTAGATGTTCGTAAAAAACTTCAAAGTCTTGAGCCGTATCCGCTACCAGTTGCATAGTCTGTCATTTTCCAACCATATCGTGGCAATTCTTACGATAACGTTTAATTGTTCTACCATAAGAGCGATCCATTATATCGATGACAATTTTTTTCCTAATGTTATCAGAGTACTGGTCAGTATTGAGGTTTAACTTAGCATCTAGCAGCAACATGCTGGATTGTTTACGCTGGCTGTAACTGTGACGCCTGACTACGACAGAACCAAACAAATTGGTCAGTTGTTGGGAAGTATTTTTCTAACGTGATTCCTCTGCTCACCGTCGCTCCTCGTTATCAACAATTGCTGCGGCTCATCATCGGCCTGTTTATCCAGATACCCTTGGAGGAGAAGGCGCAACACTGCGTTGTCTTCAGTCTGGATATAGCTATCTATGGTGCCATGCTTTTGTTGGAGAGTGGATTCGGGGTGCTGAATAATCGTGTTAAAATGATCAAGAGCTGGTGAAAAGAATGAATAATCTAGGGTATTGACGCGGGATGCGGCTACAAGAGACGGTGTTATGTAATTATTGGTTTTACGGCGTTATATCACCATACAACTTCTCTTTTTCGTTACCTGATATATCGAAAACCCTGCTGTTTATCGGTTGCATTGTCGTATAAAAAGAGCTGCACACAAATGGTTTGTGTACCTCCTAGGTAAGGGATAATTTCCATCCATGGATGGTCAGTTATCATTGTATGAAAGCAAAGCGTCTTTTTGTAGCCGCTTTGTTGTACCTGTATGCAATGATGTGAAATGACAATCTTTCATAATGAGTAGTATTGTGACTGGTATTATCTGATGATGAAAAGGTAGATACTGAAATTACAGTGGCTGGGGGGAGCTATGAAGTCCATTGCAGTATTCGGTGGTGCTAGAAACGGCCGGCAGGAGGCCTATCGTCAGGTGACTGAAATACTGGTAGAAAGTGGGTGTGACTATTGTCTATGTCGTGGGCAATGTTGGCTTGATGGGGGCTATTGCTGATTGTGCTATTGCCTGTGCGGCAAGGTGGTTGGCGTTATTCCCCATGCGCTTGTTGAAAAAGAATAGGCTCATGAAGGTTTGAGTGAGCTGATCCATGTTAATGACATGCATGAGCGTAAACAGGAAATGAGTGAACTTGCTGATGGCTTCATTACCGTGTTTGGCTGGGCTGGCAGTATGGCTGAACTATTTCAGGGAATCGCTCATCGGCAAGGTAGCTACCACGCTAAACCATGTGCCATTCTGAATACGGCTGGCTATTATGATAACTCGTTGGCTTGGCTGGGAAATGCCGTGAATGAAGGCTTTATTACTCAATAGTGGTATGACAGCTGGTTATTGACCAGTCTCCAGTTGCACTTGTGAATAGATTGATGGGAACCAGACTATGAAATCTCTGCTGTTTTACCTCCATGGTTAGAACAGGTCCTCCCAGTCCGGGGAGGCAATACAGGCGACAGAGTATGTGCAAAATCGGCGGTTGGATGTTGAGCTCTGGATGCCTGACTTACCAGTATGCTCATCTGATATCGTTCAGTGTTTGCAGAGACCCCTTAAAAAGGCTATCAACCAGCGGTATATATACATTATTGGGAGCTCACTAGGAGGCTTTCTTGGTACTTGGTTATTGGATGGGCTGTTGAATAATAGACTCCAGCAAAAGGCTCGGCTCGTGTTGATCAACCCTACAGTCGTTTCCCATGAGTGATTTGAGGAGTTTCTTGGTCCTCAGAAAAACTACCATACCGGTGCTGATTGGGTCATGTCGGAAGAGTACGTTGAGCAACTGTTACTTCTGGAAGAGACCCACCACCTGCACCTAGGAATACTTTGCTGCTGGTTCAAACTGGTGATGAAATGCTGGATTACAGATTGGCTGTGGAAAAGTACAAAGAATGCAGATCTATCGTATATGAAGGAGGTAGTCATGCCTTTGATCATTTTGAGGATATTCTGCCTGAAGTATTTGATTTTCTGACATCCGTTTGAACAAGTCCATGTGCATTCGTTACACTTCCTCAATTAAGCGATCAGTCAGCAAGGACTCATGGTAAAGAACAACTACAATGCCGAGGCGATTGAAGTACTCAGTGGCCTTGACCCAGTGCGCAAACGCCCAGGAATGTATACCGATACTACCCGACCAAACCATCTTGCGCAGGAAATTATCGACAACAGTGTGGATGAGGCGCTAGCAGGCTTTGCGTCCTATATTAAAGTTACCATGCACAAAGACCAGTCTCTGGAAGTGGTGGATGATGGGCGTGGTATGCCGACAGATATCCACCCTAGATATGGAATTTCTGGTATAGAGCTGATTCTGACCAAGTTGCATGCTGGGGGTAAATTCTCTAACAAGAATTACCAGTTCTCTGGAGGGTTGCACGGGGTTGGCGTTTCTGTAGTTAATGCGCTTTCAAGCCGGTTGGAAGTGACTGTGCGCCGTGGTGGAGTGGTTTCATCCATTAGCTTTAAAGATGGCTATAAGGATGAAGACATTCATGAGATTGGGACCTGTGGGCGTCGTAATACCGGAACAAAGGTGCATTTCTGGCCAGACGGCAGTTACTTCGACTCCCCACGTTTTTCAGTACCACGACTGATGCATATTCTCCGTGCCAAGGCGGTCCTTTGCCCTGGTTTGCGGGTTGAATTTAATGACAAGATTTCCGACGACGTTACCGAGTGGTACTATGAAGGTGGCTTAAATGATTACCTCAAGAGTGCATCCAGAGGTTTCAGTACGCTTCCTGCGGAACCTTTTACTGGCTCTTTGAAAGGTGAAAGTAAAGCGGTGGACTGGGCCGTCCAATGGTTGCCTGAAGGTGGTGAGCTGCTTACTGAAAGCTATGTAAACCTGATCCCTACGCCTCTTGGTGGTACCCATGTAAATGGCCTTCGGACAGGTTTGCTGGAAGCGATCAGAGAATTTTGTGAATTCCGTAACCTCCTGCCTCGTGGCGTTAAGCTGGGGCCTGATGACCTCTGGGAAAACTGTGCTTATGTTTTGTCCACGAAGCTGGCTGATCCACAGTTCACTGGACAGACCAAGGAGCGTCTTTCTTCCAGAGAGTGTGCCGGTTTTGTTTCAGGTGTGGCAAAAGACGCTTTCAGTCTCTGGTTGAACCAGCATACGGCAGATGGCGAGTTGCTGGCAGAGCTTTGTATTAACAACGCTCAGAAGCGGATGCGTAAATCCAAAAAGGTTGCCCGTAAAAAAGTCACCCAAGGGCCAGCACTGCCTGGCAAGCTGGCGGATTGCTCTAGCTTGGACCTGAACATGACAGAGCTTTTCTTGGTAGAGGGTGATTCGGCAGGTGGCTCTGCCAAACAGGCCCGGGATCGTGAATACCAAGCTATCATGCCCCTGCGAGGGAAGATTCTGAACAGCTGGGAAGTCGACTCATCTGAAGTATTGGCTTCTCAGGAAATACATGATATTTCAGTAGCACTGGGTGTTGATCCGGCTTCAGATGATCTTAGTGGGCTGCGTTATGGTAAGGTCTGTATTCTGGCTGATGCGGATTCCGATGGCTTGCACATTGCTACCTTACTTTGCGCTTTGTTTGTTCAACACTTTCGTCCACTGGTTAAGCAAGGTCATGTTTATGTGGCAATGCCTCCACTGTATCGGATTGATGTGGCTAAAGACGTGTTTTATGCCCTAGATGAGGCTGAAAAAGAAGGTGTTCTTGAACGTATTCGTGCTGAGAAAAAGAAAGGAAAGGTTAATGTTCAGCGCTTCAAGGGGCTGGGTGAAATGAATCCTCTGCAGCTGCGTGAAACTACCATGTCTGCTGATACTCGGCGTTTGGTTCAATTGACTCTGGATGATGAGGAGGAAACCACTCAACGCATGGATATGCTTCTGGCCAAGAAGCGTAGTGGTGACCGAAAGTCTTGGTTGGAGTCAAAAGGGAATTTGGTGGAAATAGCATGATGATGTTGGTTGCTTAACAAAAGTTTGTCATAAATCCTATTTCTCTTCTATAAAAATAGATACGATGTTTCTGTATCTGTTTGTAGGAGCTGAAATTCAAGACTCTACTGCTTGAGCAGTATAGATACCTACCTGATTATCGCTGCTCCCAACAATATTCAGCAAGGTATCTGACAGATGCTTCGGGTTAATGTTGTGGTGACCGCCTTTCAGAGAATTTTTGAAGTTCCAGATCATGGTGTTGACACACGTGAACAGCTCATTAACGTGAGTTCGCCGAGATAATCCCTTGCGCTAAACAGGATTCAGCCTTCTTGTACATATCCATGTTACAAAACAAGAGTTATTTGAGTACTTTTCAAAAAAACACTACTATGCCTAAAGCCCTTAAAATCCAAAGGATGTAGTCAAAATTGAAGCGTCGAACTCACGTTCATTAGCCATCGATTCGTGACCCACACCTGTCGTCATCACTGCTGTATGTGCGTGTCCCGCGTCGGCTATTCCTGTGAATGCACTGAGTCCATCACTGACAACACCTCAGGTATGATCACCGAGATGCTTTTGCGCCCAGAGTTCCAGTTCCTTTTCCCGGAAACTGGTGACCATGCTGAAACGCACATACAGTGAGTGGTTTTACTAGTTGGTTTACACGGTGGCAACAAATGGGTGGTTGTTTTCAGAACCTTTTCCCCGTTTGCCTCCATGTTTTTCACCATCCCCAGTAGTAATCACCAATCTGCACATGTCCCTGCATGGACAGCTGTCATTTCGTTTTTCCATTACTTGCATAAGCTTGTGCTTCAAGCGCCAAGCAGCATTATAAGAGATGCCAGCTGTCTCGAGAGCTCCATGGCCGATATGTAATTCTTGGTCTGAGTTATTAAAAACATGCCTAGAAACCAAGAGGTAAATGGTAGTTTGCTAGCTTCCAGAATGGTGCGGCTGGTCAATGATGTCTGGCGGCGGCAGTGGTTGCACTGGTAGAGCTCACGGGGTTTTAGGGCACAATACTCTCGGCAACAACACTGAAGACATTCAAACCCATTCGGCCACCGCTATTTGAAAAACTGGTACCGGCATTGATGTTCTTGGCCATATTGCTGAAAGAACTCCATAAGGCTCATGCTTGCTTTTCACCACCACAGTTGATAGTTTCCTGAATTTCATTGCCCAAACGGTAAAAGACATTCAGGAAAATCATGATACATCCCTGCAGTACCAGATTAAGAGCTGGATCACCTTGGCTGCCGCAACATGCCGGGAGCTAAAGATGGCTGAATATATTTATGCTCGCATAACCAATGACTCCGATGCACGGGATGTCGCTATCGGACAGGCAGGTGTAACAATGATTATTAATGGCCTTGGTTTTACCGGTCAAACGTTGTATATGGTTCCAAGATTTTTCGAAAACAAGCCTGTTGATCGGCTGGTTGGAGAAGGCATTCAGCCAGAACATTAAAACGATAAGATTTTTGGACGGACTCTTGATGACTTGTATGACGCTGGCGTCATCTGGTTGTCTCTGAACCTTGCCATCAAGGTCGTCACTCATCTGGAACTGTCTTACAGGGCATTGAATCTGGACGGTACCAAGCTTGCGTGTTGATGGTGATTACAACAGCGATGAAAATCCAGATAACTTAAGCTGCATTCATGTCTGCCTTGCCTATAGCCGTGATAACCGTCCTGACTTGAATCAGGTGATCTTGCAGTTAATGACTGAAAATCAGTCTGGTATTCTTCTATTAATGGCTCCATGTCGTGGTAATATAAACGACAACGCCTGTTTTAATGAGGTGATCAAAAAACACTGGCCCTGCTTCAAAGAGTCCTTTAATAATCGCTAGCTGGTAGCGGATGCGGCACTGTATGTTGCCGAAACCATTTAGTCTCTAGATCAGCAAAAACAGCTGTTTATCTCGCGGGTTTCCCTGAATATCAAGGAGGCAAAGGAGTTAGTTTAAAAAGCACCCTCGATGTCATTGCAGCCTGTTGAAGGCTATAAGGATTATTACTCTGCTGAAGTATCTTCCTGTTATGGAGAGGTTGAGCAACGTGTGGTTCTGTTCCGGAATTATAATCGCAGGCTCAGTGACCAGGAAGCTCTGACTAAAAGGGTACAGGAAAAGTCATTGAATGAGGCCGGTAATCTGGGGGAACTGGGCAAAAAGGCATGTTGCTGTCGTGATGATGCTTTGAAGGCATTTTCTCTCTGGCAAAAGCTATGTGAATACTGTCAAAGCTCAGAGCCAGAGGTTATCAGCAAGCCCTACTATGGGGGAAAAGGCCGTGCATCGACGGATAGTGAGCCTAGCATATGTAATACCATGTACAAGCAACTGGTTTCGTAGCATGTGAAAAGTACAGGATGCACAGGATTTACCTAGTTGCTTTATTATGGGCATGAATGACCTGAATCAGGACGATCTGAATGCAGGTGAATTGTTGCCTACCTATCAGTCGCTGCAATATGTTGAAAGAGGATTTCGATTTCTGTAGAGTCATGATTTCTTGGTGTCATCCCTTCACCTAAAAAAGCTTGAACGCATTGAAGCGCTGCTGATGGTAATGACACTCTGCTTGATGGGCTATGCTGTTCTACAGCACAGAATTACAACATGAGCTGAAAAGACAAAGGGTGTGGTTCCCTTGCTACGACGCCACATTCATTAGTTCTCCATGATTACGAAGGCGAGAGCATTACTTATAGAAGTTCCAATACGCTTGGCAATCTCCATTTGATCCAGTGAGCGTAGCGTTAACACAGCCTCTGCCTCTTGCAAACTCCACGTTGCCTAGGTTAGATCCATACGGTCATTGATAAAATGGAGGCAAGCTCCATCAATGGCTTACTGGCAATATGATAGGCAGCATCGAGCGCCGTGTCATAGCAGGCTAGGGGCGGTTTTTTTGAAGATAGTCCTCACCTTTATCAATGGCTCACGTTTTGTCAGACCTCTCTTGCTCGCACTTTGGCTGATTGCCCAGAGCACCTTGTTAGACTCTACCCTGAGTACCTTCAGGGACTGTTCTGCCTCCCAGCTTTCAATAGCCTCATCCCCCTTGTCGTGTAAGCAGTGACCGGCTTTTCGCCGAGATTCAAGTACATGGATAAAGTCCATGATGATGGGTGCCTTAACTCCCTTTTTTTTCATAATTCCGGTAATCAGTTTCCGGTGATGATGGTGTCAATCAATAACAATGATCCACTGCTGTTTCTGCTCCGGATCTATCCTGAGCGCTTCCTCGGAAGCTTCTTCTATCACGGTGTACACTTCTCTTTCTACACCGGCCCGCACTCTCTTATTTTTAGCTGGAGGACGGATTTAACAACGTTGTAGCTCTTCCGATCCATACCCATGACTGATTATGCCGTTCTAAGATTGGGTTTTACCGTATAAACGGTGGCTACCTGTGCCATTGGTTTACGATCTTTCTTCTCTCTCGGACTGAGCTTGGGCTGCAGCTGACTCTTTTGCGCGTTCTTCTTGGTTGCTGCCATAAACCATTCTTGGCGCCTTCCCGTCAAAACTGAGGATCTGTAGGTCTTCTGTTTGCTCAATCCCAACCTTGTGCTATTCGTAAAAAGCTTCAAAGTCTTGAGGCGTATACGCTACCAGTTACATAGCATGTTGTTTCCCAACCATACTTGGGCAACAGCTCACGATGTTGTTTAATCATTCGATCATAAGAGCGATTCATGACATCACTGACAATTTGTTTCCTCATTTCATCAGAGTACTTGTCAGTATTGAGGTTTAATTGAGCATCCAGTGTAAACACGCTTGATTGCTCCTGCTGGCTGTAACTGTTACACCTAACTACGACAGAACCAAACAAGCTGGTCAGTTGTTGGGAGGTATTTTTTCTAACGTGTTTTCTCTGCTCACCGTCGCTACTCGTTACCGACGATTGCTGCGCCTCATCATTGGCCTGTTTATCCAGATACCCTTGGAGGATAAGGCGCAACACTTCTGAACTTTCAGTTCGGATATAGCTCTCTATGGTGCCATGCTCTTGTTGAATAGTGGGTTCAAGGTGCGGAATGATAGCGTCCAAATGATTACGAGCTGTTGAGAAGAATGAATAATCGATGGTATTGGCGTAGGATGCGTTCACAATAGACGGTGTTATGTAGTTATTGGTTTGACAACGTTATATCATCATAGAATCGTTTCTTTTTCGTCACCGTATATATCGA
This sequence comes from Borostomias antarcticus, assembly GCF_949987555.1. Classification (NCBI taxonomy): domain Eukaryota; kingdom Metazoa; phylum Chordata; class Actinopteri; order Stomiiformes; family Stomiidae; genus Borostomias; species Borostomias antarcticus. Next base: position 57,613 of record NW_028176795.1, read on the forward strand.
AACTATGATTTTTAGCGGTTGCATTGTCGTCTCAAAAGAGCCGCTGGCATCTGCATTGTATCATCGCGAGCATACTTATGAATAATGGCTTACCAGAGTCTCTCTATACAGCAGATCAGGTTCGACAGCTGGATCATGTGGCTATCCATCGAGAAGGTATTTTAGGCTTTGAGTTGATGACTAGAGCTGCTCTGGCTGTCATGGCTGCTATTGTCCGTCACTGGCCAGAGGCTAAAACCATGCTGGTGCTGTGTGGGGCTGGTAATAATGGTGGGGATGGCTATCTGGTTGCCAAACAGGCAAAAGAAAATGGCTGGAGAGTCTCGGTGATTGCCTTTAAGGATCCGAGTCAGCTCTCTGGAGATGCCATGACTGCTTGGCAGGCCTGCTCTGAGGCTGGAGTTGTGATTCGATCCTACGATAGTAAGCAGTCGCTGTGCGCTGATGTGGTTGTGGATGCCATGCTTGGTACCGGGCTATCTGGGGATATTCGTGGAGATTATAAAGAAGCGGTAAAACGCCTTAATCATCTTGAAAGCCCTGTGTGTGCTGTGGATATCCCTTCCGGCCTCTGCTCAGACACCGGGGCTCCACTGGGAGGTGCTGTTAAGGCAGCGCTGACGGTCTCTTTTATTGGCCTGAAACAAGGGTTAATGATGGGGCAAGGCCATGAGTATTGCGGAGAGCTGATATTTAATAATCTCAGAGTACCTGAGCCGGTTTATCAATCGGTTCCTTCCCATTGCCAGCGAATTACACCGGGGCAGTTTCATGGATGGCTTTCCCCAAGAAGCAGAGCGGCGCATAAAGGGGACTTTGGGCATGTGTTGTGTATTGGGGGTAACAAGGGGATGCCAGGGGCGATTATCATGACGGCTGAATCGGCAATTCATTGTGGAGCAGGTAGTGTCACTGTCGTCACAAGGAAACGGCACCTGACGGCATTGGCAGTTCGCTGTCCAGAGGTAATGGGAACTTCGATAAAAAGTCGCTCAGGCCTTGGTTCTCTTACTGAAGGAAAGAATGTCATTGTTATTGGACCAGGCCTAGGCAGGGATGATTGGGGACTAAAACTCTTGAAGGATGCACTGGCTGCAGAGTGCCCCGTGGTGCTTGATGCTGATGCCCTGAATATTTTATCTGATCATCCACAATTGCTAAGGGGACGAAAGTATCCGATGATTTTCACACCCCATCTTGGGGAGTTGGCTCGGTTATCCGGGTTTGATATACCAAAGATTAAGAAAGATCGATTTGCGGCGCTGGCAGGCAGTCATGAACAATTGACCACTCTTATCGGAGAGAGGCGGTCTGATCACCAGACGGATATTGTTCTGTTATTAAAAGGGCCAGGTACTCTGATTTTTGATGGCCAAAATACAGCGCTGTGCTCTGAGGGGAATCCTGGTATGGCAGTGGCAGGGATGGGGGACGTGCTCAGTGGTGTTATTGGTGGACTGATTGCACAAGGGCTGGAACCTTTCAAAGCTGGCCAAATGGCGGTTTGGCTGCATGCCTCGGCGGCAGATGAGGTGGTTGCCGGCCAAGGCGAAACTGGTTTACGGGCAACCGAGCTGATCCAGGTCATTAGACAGCTACTGAATGTTATAATTGGTTAATTTATGATCAGGGTTATGTAACTGACTACGACTGGAAGGCTTATGCAAGGCAGATATGAACTGCTGATAGAAAATGAAGAGGCCATGTTGGCGCTTGGAGGGCATCTGGCAGAAGCTCTGGGTGACCATGGTGTTGTTTTTTTGAACGGTGATCTTGGGGCGGGGAAAACCACGTTCTGTCGTGGTGTGCTTCGAAACCTAGGGTATCAGGGGGCAGTGAAAAGTCCTACTTATACACTGGTAGAACCTTACGAAGTGAATGGCCATAAGGTCTATCATTTCGACCTTTATCGTCTCGTTGATCCAGTAGAAATGGAGTTTATTGGCGGTCGTGATTACTTCAGTGAAGCGGCACTATGTCTGGTTGAGTGGCCATCCCGTGGACAGGGAGAGCTACCGAAAGCCGATCTGGAAATCACCTTTGACTATGATCTGTCTAGAAGGAAAGCTACTATCGTCGCAGGTACTGAAGCAGGGATTAATGCGCTTAAAAAAATAAGAGCTCTGCAGGAGGGTGGATGAGCCAGAGGACATGGATTGTTCGTTTAATTCTGAAAACACTATCAGCAATATTTACCGGTAAGAATGCCTCCCAAGTATTTCAAGAAGAGCAAGGCAGCGTTGAACCAGTATTTGCAGATAACAGGCGGCGATTTGTAAAACAGCTCGGTATCCTAATGGTAGGTCTTTCAGTTCTCAAGGCCCATGTTGCTGAAGCAGTCTATAAACTGATTAAAAATATCAGGCTCTGGCGGTCGCCTGATAAAACACGGTTGGTGTTTGATGTTTCTGGGGAGGTCGAACATAACAAGTTCCATCTGAGTAATCCCAGTCGGCTGGTTATTGACGTCGATGGCGCAAGGCTCAGTGGTACGTTTAGCGGTTTGCAGCTGAAAGGAACACCGATTCAAGAAATCCGGCATGGTTCCCGTAACCAGAATGATCTGCGTATTGTGCTGGACCTCAGCGAGAAAGTCGCCAGTGAAAGCTTTCTGTTAAAGCCCAATGCGACTTATGGCCACCGTCTGGTGGTTGACCTGTTTGATGATGAGGGTAGAACGACGAAGCCTGTTGTACAACAAAAGCCAGTTGGTTTTCGTGATATTGTCGTGGCTATTGATGCTGGTCACGGTGGTGAAGATCCTGGAGCCATTGCTTATGGTGGAGGTTACGAGAAACATGTGACGCTGGCGATTGCCAAAGAGATGGCAGCACTGCTAAGCAGGGAGAAAGGTTTTAGACCGGTATTGGTTCGTACCGGTGACTATTATATTGATCTGCGCCGACGTACCAAGATTGCCAGAGACAGTAAAGCTGATCTGTTTATCTCCATTCATGCGGATGGATTTACAGATCGCAGGGCTAATGGCGCCTCTGTATTTGCCCTGTCACGCAGTGGTGCAACTTCGGAAACTGCCCGCTGGCTGGCCCAGAAGGAAAATGCATCGGATCATATTGGTGGTGAAGGTGGTATTTCCTTGGGAGATAAAGACGATGTGTTGGCAGGGGTACTGTTGGATCTGTCGATGACCTCAACGCTTGCGTCCAGTATTGAGGTTGGCAACAAAGTTCTTGACAAGATGGGTGGTATTAGCCAGTTGCATAAAAAACAGGTGGAGCAGGCAGGTTTTGTAGTGTTGAAATCACCGGATATCCCTTCCATTCTGGTGGAGACCGGATTTATTACCAACCCTGAAGAAGCTCGAAAGTTGAAAAGTCGCAGCCACCAGAAAATAGTAGCTAAAGCAATTTTTAATGGCGCCAAAAGATGGTTTTACAAAAAGCCTCCACCAGACACACTGGTTGCCAAGTGGAAACAGGGTGGTACCCATGAAGCCCATCCATCTCGTTATGTTATTAAGCCAGGTGATACCCTGTCAGAGATTGCGTATCAGTTTGATATCAGTATGAATGATCTTAGGCGTGTTAATAGGCTATCCAGTGCCAACAATATCCGTGTTGGTCAGGTGCTGGTGATTCCCAATTAATACTAAAAAGGCTTTGCTACAGAGTAACAAAACGTTATGAAACCCATTCGCCTCCTTGATAATAGACTGGCTAACCAGATTGCTGCCGGGGAGGTGGTGGAGCGTCCTGCCTCTGTAGTTAAGGAGCTGTTGGAAAACAGTATTGATGCTGGAGCGAAACGTTTGACCGTGGAGGTGGAAAGTGGTGGAATTAAACTGATTCGTATCCGCGACGATGGTTATGGCATTCCTAAGGATGAGTTGGCGCTGGCGCTTTCCCGCCATGCAACAAGCAAGATATCTGAGCTGGAAGATCTGGAGGGTGTTGCCACTCTTGGGTTTCGAGGTGAGGCGCTGGCTTCTATCAGTTCAGTTTCTAGACTTACGTTGACGTCTAATATTAAAGGCCAGGAGTCTGGTTGGCAGGCAAGGGTTGAAGGCCGTGATATGGAGGCTCAGATGATGCCGGCTCCTCATTCAGTAGGTACAACCATAGAAGTTAAAGATTTGTTCTTTAATACCCCAGCTAGGCGCAAGTTCCTTCGTACCGAAAAGACTGAATTTTCTCACCTCGAAGAAGTGGTTAAGCGTCTGGCGCTATCCAGCTTCGATGTTGGTTTAACTCTGCGCCATAACCAGCGAAGTATTCATCAGTTGCGCCTCGCGTCGACCCAGACAGAGAAAGACCGACGAGTTGCAGCACTGTGTGGGTCCAAATTCATTGAAAATGCGGTGATCATAGATGTCGAGGTCTCTGGTTTAAAACTTTATGGCTGGGTAGGGCTGCCAACCTTTTCTAGGGCCAGTGCAGACCTGCAGTATTTTTTTGTTAATGGTCGTGTCATTCGTGATAAATTGGTGGGACATGCGGTTCGTCAGGCTTATCGTGACGTGCTGTATGGGGGGCGGCATCCAACGTTTGTTCTCTATTTGGAACTTGACACAACGCTGGTGGACGTCAATGTTCACCCAACCAAGCATGAAGTTCGCTTTCGTGATGGCAGAACCGTTCATAACTTTCTGTTCAGTGCGCTGAATCGCGCGCTCGGTGAAGTGCGCCCCGAAGATCAGCTTCTTCACACGACTCGGCTTCATCCTCCACAACTTCAGACCTTCGGTATTGGTGTTGGTGAGTTTCAGGGGCAGGAAACCATTAAACTATCAGTATCACCGGCTAGCTCTGGAAGCTTTTCTGGCGGACATGCTGGTTATGGTTCTAGTGATAGGAGCTCCTCTTTCGCCGAAGTTACGTCACCTAGTCAGGTTAAACTCCAGATAGAAGCCTATAGTCAGTTGTATGCAACAGCGGCCGAGCCTGTTGTGTCTGGAAATAGTATTGTTTCAACGGGGGGTGATAATGCTGTTCAGGAAATGGTGGTTCCATTTTCTGCTCAACTGGCTCCAGAGAATCTCTCTGAGAATGATTCACAGGCACCGCCGTTAGGTTATGCCATTGCTCAACTAAAAGGGGTTTATATTCTGTCAGAAAATGACCATGGCATGATTCTTGTGGATATGCATGCGGCCCATGAGCGGATTACCTATGAGCGCATGAAGCAGTCCTACCAGGAACAGGGAGTTCGTGCCCAGCCGTTACTGGTGCCTAAATCTGTATCGGTCAGTGAACGAGAGGCTGATTGTGCAGAAGAGAACACTGAGTACTTCTCTCGTTTAGGTCTGACATTGGAAATAATGGGGCCGGAAACACTGCTGGTACGTCAGATTCCAGTGATGTTACAGAATGCAGACGTAGCTAAGTTGCTGAGAGATGTGCTCTCTGATTTGATGCAGCATGGAACCAGCGACCGTATTGAAGCACATATAAATGAAATACTGGTAACCATGGCCTGTCATGGTTCAGTGCGAGCTAACAGAAAGCTTTCCATTGAAGAGATGAATGCCCTGCTTCGTGATATGGAGCATACTGAGCGTAGCGGGCAATGTAACCATGGCCGTCCAACTTGGGCCATGCTGACAATGGATCAACTAGATAAGTTTTTTTTGAGGGGGCGTTAAATAATTGACAACTTTAGGATTTATGATGAGCTTTATGCTTTTATGAGGGCAGTTTTTTAAATATGGAATGTTATGCCTATCTGCTTTTCACCAAACCAATTGATATTTGCCTTAATCCCACTGTATAAATGGTAAAAGACATGGGTCTGGCTCTTTTGATACGACAATGCAGCCGTTAAAAAATAAGGGTTTTCGATGTATCCGGTAACGAAAAAGAGACGGTTTATGGTGGTATAATGTCGTCAAGCCAATAACTACATAACACTGTCTTTTGTGAACGCATCCTACGGCAATACTCTCGATTATTAATTCTTCTCGCCAGCTCGTGACCATTTGGACGCTGTCATACAGCACCTTGAATCCACTATCCAACAAGAGCATGGCGCCATAGAGAGCTATCTCCGTACTGAAGGCAATAAAGTGTTGCGCCTTCTCCTCCAATGGTATCTGGATAAACAGGACAATGATGAGGCGCATCAATCGTCGGTAACGAGTAGCGACGGTGAGCAGAGGAATCACGTTAGGGAAAATGCCTCCAGATAACTGATCAGCTTGTTTGGTGCTGTCGTAGGCAGGCGTATCAGTTACAGCCAGCTGAAGCAATCCAGCGTGTTTCCGCTGGATGCTCAGTTAAACCTCAATACTTACAAGTATTCTGATGGCATGAGGGGAAAAATTGTCAGTGATGTGATGGCTAGTTCTTATGATCGAGCGATTAAATGACATCGTGAGAGTTGCCATGGTATGGTGGGAACACGACAGGCTATGCAACTGGTAGCTGATACAGCTAAAGACTTTGAGGTTTTTTACGGACAGCACAAGGTTGGGATTGAGCCAACAGAAGGCCCGCATGTCCTCAGTTTTGACGGTAAGGGCTTGGTTATGCGCTAGGAATGGTTGAGGGAAGCAACCCGGAAGAACGCGCAAAAGAATCAGCAGAAGCTCCAAAACAGGCTCAGTTCAGGAGAGAAGACAGATCGCAAACGACTGGTACAGGTGCCACCGGTTATACGGTAAAACTCAATCCTCGAACGGCAGCATTGGTGATGGATATGAATCGGAAGAGAGACAACGTTGTGAAATGCTGTTCTCCTGTCAAGAATAAGAGAGTGTGGGTCAGTGTAGGAAGAGGGACCTAAGCCGTGATAGAAGAAGCTTTCGAGGAAGCGCTCAGGCGAGATCAGGAGCAGAAACGGAGGTTGTTCATTGTTATTTGGTAGGGTTCTGTTGATACGACGATGCAGCTACTAAAACATCATGGTTGTCGATATATCAGGTAACGAAAAAGAGACGGTTTTATGGTGATATAACGTCGTTAAACCCATAACTACATTACGTGAGTTTGACGAGATAATCCCTTGCACTACATAGGCTTCAGCCTTTTTGTACATATTCATGTTGCAGGGAAGGAGTGATTTGAGTACTTTATTGTCTGGCAAAGGCTACGAAGGAGCCATTGCGCACTTTTCAAAAAAAACATTACCATGACGCACCCATTGTGATTGATGAGCACCCTCATCAGCTGAAACTAATTACTGAGATTATGAAAAAGAAGGGAGTTAAGGCAACCATCATCATGGACTTTATCCATGTGCTTTAATATATGGGAAAATCAGGTTACTGCTTACACGACAAGGGGATGAGGCTGTTGAAAGTTAGGTGGTAGAACGGCACCTGCAGATACTCAGGAGAGAGTCTGACAAGGGGGCCCGGGGAATTCGGCAAAGTGCGAGCAAGAAAGGGCCTCAAAAACTGGAGGCCATTGATAAGTGTGTAGATTATCTTCAAGAAAACTGTCCTAGACTCTGCTATGACAAGGCGCCATATGCTGGCTATCAGATTGCCAGTGGAGTCATTGAGAGAGCTGGCCGTCATTTTATACATGACCGTATGGATCTAACCGGGGCAAAGTGTAGTTTGCAAGGGACAGAGGTTGTGTTGAAGCTACGCTAACTGGATTCAAGTGTATATTGGCAGGCGTATTGGAACTCTCATAAGAAATGCTCTTGCCTGCGTAATCATGGAGAACTAATTAATGGGACGTCGGAGCAAGGGAACCACCCCATTCTTCTATCTCGCCTGCCGCCTCTCTTTTAACACTGGACCGCACTCTTTTGTTTCTAGCTGGAGGACGGAATTTAACAGCGTTGTAACTATTCCGATCCATATACATGACCGATTCTGCCGTTCTAGGATTGGGTTTTACCGTATAAACGGTGCTACCTGTGCCATGAGGGGGTTATCTTTTTTCTCTACCGGACTAAACTGGGTTTGCAGCTTCTGCTGACTATGTTGCGCGTTCTTCTTGGTTGCTTCATTCAACCCTTCCTAGCGCATCACCAAGCTCCTACCGTCAAAACTTTGGATCTGCTGGTCTTCTGTTTGCTCAATCACAACCTTGCGCTGTTCGTAAAAAACCTCAAAGTTTTGAGCTGTACCAGCTACCAGTTGCATAGCCTGTAGTTTTCCAACCATCCTATGGTAACTCTCATGATGCCGGTTAATCGTTCGACCATAAGAGCGATCCATCATATCGCTGACAATTTTTCCCTTATGCTATCAGAGTACTTGTCAGTATTGAGGTTTAACTGAGCATCCAGCGTGAACACGCTGGATTGCTTCCGCTGGCTGTAACTACGACAGAACCAAACAAACTGGTCAGTTGTCGTGGGGTATTTTTTCTGACGTGATTTCTCTGCCCACCGTCGCTACCAGTTACCAACGATTGCTGCGGCTCATCATTGTTCTGCTTATCCAGATACCTTTGGAGGAGAAGGCGCAACATTTCGTTTCATTCAGTCTGGATATAGCTCTCTATGGTGCCATGCTCTTGTTGAAGGGTGGATTCAAGGTGCTGAATGATAACGAACTGGTGAGAAGAATGAATAATCGATAGTATCGGCGTAGGATGCGTTACAATAGACGGTATCATGTAGTTGTTGATTTGACGACATTATATCACCATAAACCAGTCTCTTTTTCGTTACCTGATATTATAGAAAACCATTATGTTTTAGCGGCTGCATTGTCGAATCAAAAAGCCGCCCCAAATGCCATTTCCACTGTTTCTAGGTATTAATTCTTCTATGTCCTTGCATGAGGAAAAGCGGCTTCCTACCGCTGTATTTTTGATGGGGCCAACTGCATCTGGCAAAACTGACCTAGCGGTAGCGCTCAGCAAAGAACTTCCTTTTGAGATCATCAGTGTTGATTCGGCTATGATCTATAGAGGGATGGATATTGGTACTGCAAAGCCAGCCCCAGAGGTACTGCTGGAAGCCCCACACCACTTGATTGATATCCTAGACCCTGCGGAATCTTATTCTGCTGCAGATTTTCGCCGGGATGCGCTGTCGTTGATGGCTGATATTACTGTTCGTGAGCGTATTCCCATGTTGGTTGGTGGTACGATGATGTACTTCAAGATGCTCATGGATGGTATGGCGACTATGCCTGCAGCTGACGCCGTGGTACGTCAACGCTTGTTGGATAGTGCTCATGAAAATGGCTGGGTATTTTTGCATCGACGGCTTTCTGAAATCGATTCTGAGGGTGCGCAACGAATAAACCCATCAGATACCCAGAGACTGCTGCGTGCTATGGAGGTTTATGAATTAACCGGCAAACCTCTGTCTCAATGGCACCGGGAGCAGGAAGAACAGAGTTTACCTTATCGTTTAGTCAGTCTGGCTGTGGCTCCGGAAGATCGGACGGTACTCCATGAGCGTATAGCCCTTCGTTTCAGGCTGATGTTGGAGAATGGTTTTATTGAAGAGGCAAGATGTCTCTATCAACGGGAAGACTTGAATGTATCCATGCCATCCGTTCGATCTGTCGGTTATCGCCAGGCTTGGTCTTATCTGGATGGGGAACTAAGCTACGATGAGATGGTCAGAAGAGGCATTATAGCAACCCGCCAGTTGGCCAAAAGACAGCTAACTTGGTTAAGAAGCTGGCCAGATGTTCACTGGCTCGATATGGTATCCGAGAACTTATCTGGTGATGCCTTGAAAGTCTTGGGGCGCGAGGTCAAATAGATTTTGTGTATTTTATGGTACTTTAGAACCTGTAATTGTTCCTGCAGGACTCTCGGGAATGGCTAGTATTACTTATTGAGCGCGGTGTGGGGTTAGCTTAATGTGAGCCGGCATTTCATAGGCTGTGCAAATATTGAAATTAGTACTGGCACAGCCGGTCTAGCGGATAGTCCTCCCCGAAGTGAAACAAGGCTATTCAAAAACCAGAGAATTAAAAGGAGTACAGAAATGTCAAAAGGGCATTCTCTACAAGACCCTTACCTGAATGTGCTGCGTAAAGAACGCGTGCCGGTTTCTATCTACCTAGTTAATGGTATTAAGCTTCAGGGGCAGATTGAGTCTTTCGATCAGTTCGTTATTCTTCTCAAGAATACAGTGAGCCAGATGGTATACAAGCATGCTGTATCTACAGTTGTTCCAAGCCGACCGGTTCGCCTGCCAATGCAGGGTACCGAGCAATCAGAGCTTGAGTAGTTCTGTCTAATGCGTTTTGAGGGCGCTTAAGGCGCCTTTGAATGCTACTAGTTAGTTATTTTAAAATGAGCCATGTGTCGCTGTCTTATTTTCATATTGCTGCGAGCTGGTTTCCAGCTGTTATACGTGTGGCTAGTGGCTGTTTAGGAGCTTTATTTGTTTTTTGACCGGCATGAGGGTGGTGAAACTGCAGTTTTGGTCCATCTTGAGTTGAATTATGAACGAGAGCGGGAGAACCGCCAAGAATTCGTGGAGCTGGTACGCGCCGCAGGCGTTAAGTCTGCCGTCTTTATTACTGTAGGCTGTAAGCATCCTACTCCACGGTTCTTTGTCGGCCTAGGCAAAGTCGAAGAAATCCGTCAATTGGTTGCATTGCATGGTGTCGATGTTGTGCTGTTTAACCACGCTCTTTCTCCGAGTCAGGAGCGGAATCTCGAAAAAGAACTGCAATGCAGAGTAATTGATCGTACAGGACTTATTCTGGATATCTTTGCTCAGCGAGCGCGAACCTTTGAAGGTAAGCTTCAGGTTGAGCTGGCTCAGTTGCAGCATATGCGGACCCGCTTGATACGTGGATGGACACACTTGGAAAGGCAGAAAGGGGGGATTGGTCTCCGTGGGCCAGGTGAAACCCAGTTGGAAACTGACCGGCGCCTTCTAATGGTTCGCATCAAAAATATTACTAGGCGTTTGGGAAAAGTGCGCAAGCAACGGGAACAGGGAAGGCGCTCAAGGCAGCGGGCAGAGGTACCTCAGATTGCTCTGGTAGGTTACACCAATGCAGGCAAGTCTACGCTGTTCAATCGTGTGACCGGATCAGTAGTTTATGCGTCCGACCAGTTGTTTGCCACTGTTGACCCAACACTTCGTCGTATAGACCTGTTTGGCGTAGGTACAGTTGTGCTTGCTGATACGGTAGGGTTTATCCGGCACCTACCTCACAAGTTGGTTGAATCGTTTCGAGCAACCTTGGAAGAAACCCGCCAAGCAGACTTACTATTGCATGTGATCGACAGTCATGACCCAGAACGTCTTGAGAATATTGATCAGGTGCATTCGGTACTGAAAGAGATCAATGCTGATGAGGTTCCACAGCTGGAGGTTTATAATAAAATTGATCTTCTGCATGGTGTAGAGCCGGAAATTCAGCGTGATGATGATGGGCGACCTGTTAAGGTCTTGGTTTCAGCTGCTACCGGGGATGGTATAGTCCTGTTGCAAGAAGCTATTAAAGAGTTGCTTTCTGATGATATGCTACAGGGGCAATTAATTCTAAAACCTAGACAGGGTCGCATTCTGGCACGTCTTTACAGGCTTGGCGCGATTCAATCAGAGGCTTATTCTGAAAGAGGTGATATTGTTCTTGATATTAGGCTGTCAAAATCTGATTTTGAGCGTCTTTCTAAACAAGAGGGCCTTAGTGATAGCGACTTTAGTTCTTCTGTTTGATTTTATTGTGCCTTATACGTATTGATCTTGGTCAATATAGGTTGGCTCCTTTCTCGTCAAAATTACCTTCCTAGCTGGCAGTTATGCTCGATATTCATTGGGAGGTTCTTTTAATACGACAATGCAACCGCTAACACATCATGGTTTCCTATATATCCGGTAACGAAAAAGAGCTTGGTTTATGGTTATATGACGGCGTTAAACCAATAACTAGCGTGAGTTCGGCGCTTTAGTTTTGGCTACAGAACTTAGATTTTAATGGCTTGAGTCATAGTGATGTTTTTTAAAAGTGATCAATGGCTGCTTCTTAGCCTTTGGCAGACAATTAAAGTACTAAAATCACTCTTGTTCTGGAATATGAATATGCACAAAAAGGCCGAAGTATATGTAGCGCGAGGGATTATCTCGTCGAACTCATGTTAAGATCTTATCTTTTCCGTTACCGGATATATCGAAAACCATGATGCTTTAGCGGCTTTATTGTCGTATCAAAAGAACCACATCCAATTCCGCCATCCTGCTAGGAATAAGGGGGGGTGGGCCAGTGTAGAAAGAGAGGCGGAAGCTGTGATAGAAGAAGCTTTCGAGGGAGCGCTCAGGCTAGATCCGAAGCAGAAACGGCAGTGGGCCATTGTTATGGATGGGCACCCTCATCAGAGGAAACTGATTATTTGGATTATGAAAAAGAAGGAGTTAAGCCAACTATCATCATGAACTTTATCCGTGTATTTGAATATCTGTGGAAAGCCGGTCACTACTTACATAACAAGGGGATGTGGCTGTTGAAAGCTGGGTGGCAGAACGGTCCCTGAAGATACTCAGGGGGAAGTATGACAAGGTTACTTAGGAATCCGGCAAAGTGCGATCAAGATAGGTCCTACAAAACTGGAGGTCATTGAGAAGTGTACAGATTATCTTCAAAAAACCGTCCCAAGTTCCGTTATGGCAAGGCGCTGGATGCTGGCTATCATATTGCCAATGGAGCCATTGAGGAAGCGTGCCGCTATTTGATCAATGACCGTATGGATCTAACCGTGGCAAAGTGGAGTTTGCAAGAGTATGGGTTGTGTTGAAGCTACGCTCACTGGATTCAAGTGGAGATTGGCAGGCGTATTGGAACTCCCATAAGGAATGCTTTCGCCTTCGTAATCATGGAGAACTAATGAATGGGGCGTTGTAGCAAGGGAACCACTCCAGATTGCTTCTGCTGGCTGTAACTGCGACTCCTGACTACGACAGAACCAAACAAGCTGTCAGCAGTCGTGAGGTATTTTTCTGACGTGATTTATCTGCTCACCGGTGCTACCAGTTACCGATGATTGCTGCTGCTCATCATTGGCCTGCTTATCTAGGTACCCTTTGGGGAGAAGGCGCAACACTTCGTTGCCTTCAGCTAGGATATAGCCCTCTATGGTGCCATACTCTTGTTGGATAGTGGATTTAAGGTGTTGAATGATAGCGTCCAAATGATCACGAGCTGGTGATAAGAATGAATAATCGAGAGTATTGGCGTAGGATGTGTTAACAATAGATTGTGTTATATAGTTATTGGTTTGACGACGTTATATAATCATAAACCAGTCCCTTTTTCGTTACCGATATATCGAAAACCATGATGTTTTAGCTGCTGTATTGTCGTATTAAAATAGCCACACCCAATTCATTTGTTTTCTGCTGATTCATAGCAGTAGGCTTTTTATTGTTACCATATTGGTTGAGTGTTGGGTACATAGAAACCATCATACTTTGTATGGCACTTTATTATCAAAACTAGTGCAACCAGTTGGGCCAGTCACTGGTAAGTCTTCTGGCAGAGAGTAACATACTCCTTTTGAAAGTTGATTGCAGTGATGCTTAATGTTGACAGTGCTGCACTAGAATAATCATTCAAAAGAGTTATTCCCATGGTCAGATAAGTTGTGTTGGCATTAAAGAGATTAATGCTCAGTACCGTGTTCTTGTGTATCTACTGAATTAATTAACGTGAGTTCGACGAGATAATCCCTTGCGCTACATAGGATTCAGCCTTTTTGTGCATATTCATGTTACAGGGAAAGAGTGATTTGAGTACTTTATTGTCTGCCAAAGGTTCAGAAGGAGCCATTGAGCACTTTTCAAAAAACATCACTATGACTCAAGCTATTAAAATCCAAGGGCAGTAGCCAAAACTGAAGTGTCGAACTCACGTTAGTTATTGGTTTGACGATGTTATATCACCATAAAACCGTCTCTTTTTCGTTACCTGATATATCGATAATCATGATGTTTTAGCGGGTGCATTGTCGTATCAAAAGAACCACCAAAAGCCAATTGGTGACAAAATAAATGATGCCAAATGGATAAACCTTCGTGGCAATTTGCTAAGAAGAGCGTTTCAGTATGTGGGTGAAAGGTTCATAGAAACACTGGGCTTTATGCCTACCAATGCAAGCGTAAGCTATGCAATTAACCTGCGTGCATCCATATTACATGATATTAAAATTGGCAATTTTGATTATGTAAAGCGATTTCCAGACAGTAAAAATGCCTTGGAATTAGGTTCTGGGGAAAAACTGGATTAGTTAGGGTAGGTGAGCGTGCAGAAAAGTATGCTTGATTGTCACTGTTCATCAGCCAGCGTAAGTAGCCTTGCTGGCATGGGGAAAGTCCGCGCAGCCATGTAACCAAGCCTTGACCATTGCTTTCAAATCAAAGTGCCGGTTGAATCTATAGCAATATTCAGCAAGGTATCTTGGCAGATGCTGCGGGTTAGTATTGTGGTAACTGCCTTTCAGAGAATTTTCGACGTACCCTATAATGGTGTTGACCGCGTAAAAACTTATTAGCCATCGGGTTGTGGCCACCACCTGTCACTACTGCTGTATGTTGGTGTTCGGCGTCGGCTATTCCTGTGAATGCACCGAGGCCATCACTGACAACACCTCAGGTATGATCACCGAGATGCTTTTGCGCTCAGAGTTCCAGCCCCCTTTCCCGGGAACTGGTGACCATGCTGAAATGCATATACAGTGGGTAGTTTTCCTCTGTGGTTTGCACGGCGCCAACAAATGTGGGTGTGTTTTCAGAACCACTTCCACGTTTGCCTCCATGTTTTTCACCACCACAGTAGGAATCATCCATTTGAACATGTGCCTGCAGAGGACGGCTGTCATCACGTTCTTTCATTATCTGCATAAGCTTGTGCTTCAAGCGCCAAGCAGCATGATAAGAGATTCCCTGCTGTCTCGAGAGCTCTAGGGACGATATGCCATTCTTGGTCTGAGTTATTAAAAATATGCCTAGAAACCAAGTGGTAAGGGCAGTTTGCTAGCTTCCAGAATGATGCCACTGGTCCATGATGTCTGGTAACGACAGCGATGGCACTGGTAGAGCTCACGGGTTTTTAGGGTGCAATACTCCCGACAACAACACAGAGGACATTCAAACCCATTCGGCCCCGCCGTTTGAAAAACTGGGCACGGCATTGTTGTTTCTGGCCATATTGCTGAAATAACTCCACAAGGCTCATGCCTTTTTGAAACTGAATTTTGTTCTTGGCCATAATGCACTTTCTACTTTGAGGAAAAGCAGTGTCGTAAGTTTAGACGATAAGGAGGCTTAGGTCAGAGGGTCATAAGGAAAGTATTTGAGTATGAAAGAGACTGACATTGGCATTCAGTAGGTCCGTACTTATCAAAAATTAATCACTCAATGTATATTGGTCTTAGGAAGGATAAAAACTTCAGTTCGTTATCTGGAGAGGATATTTTATTTAATGAGGAATGCTTTGCTGGAAACGAGGAAGGCCAGAACTGTTAATAATTAACGTGAGTTAGACGCTCGGAAAGCCATTGGTACACCTTCTATTAGTATAGGAACATCAATATGTGGTTTTCTGAGCTGTCGTGCTTATGCAACCAATCCTGCTATCAGGTTTACAGCAAGTTTAATGGGTGCGGCTCTATTTGTACGACAATGCAGCCGCTAAAACATCATGGTTCCCGATATATCAGGTACGAAACAGAGGCTGTTTTATGGTGATATAATGTCGTCAAATCAATAACTACATAACACCGGTTATTGTAACGCATCCTACGGCAATACCTTCGATTATTCATTTTGCTCACCAGCTTGTGATCATTTGGACTCTATCATTTAGCACATTGAATCCATTATTCAACAAGAGAATGGCACCATAGATAGCTATATCCGGACTGAAGGAAACGAAGTATTGCATCTTCTCCTCCAATGGTATCTGGATAAACAGGCCAATTATGAGCCTAAGCAATCGTCGGTAACTAGTAGCGACGGTGAGCAGAGGAATCGCGTTAGGCAAAATACCTCTCGACACTGACCAGCTTGTTTGGTTCTGTCGTAGTCAGGCTTAGCAGTTACAGCTAGCAGAAGCAATCAAGCGTGTTTCCGTGGGATGCTCAGTTAAACTTCAATACTGACAAGCACTCTGATGGCATGAGGGGGAAAATTGTCAGCGATGTGATGGATCGCGCTTATGGTCGAACGATTAAACGGCATTGTGAGAGTTGCCAAAGTATGGTTGGGAAATGACAACCTATGTAACTGGTAGCGTATACGGCTAAAGCCTTTTAGGTTGTTTTACAAATAGCGCTAGGTTGGGATTGAGCAAACAAAAGATCGACAGATCCTCATTTGTGACGGTAAGTGCCTGCGATGCGCCCGGAAGGGTTGAGGGAAGCAACTAGGAAGAACACGCAAAAGAGTCAGCAGAAGCTGTAAACTAGGCTCAGTCCGGGAGAGAAGAAAGATCGCAAACGAATGGCCTAGGTAGCCATCGGTTACACGGTAAACCCCCATCCTCGAACGACATCATCGGTCATGGATCGGAAGAGCGATAACGTTGTTAAATTCCGTCCCAATCCAAGAATAAGAGAGTGTGGGTCAGTATAGCAAGAGAGGCGTAAGCCGTGATAGAAGAAGCTTTCGAGGAAGCGCTCAGGCTAGATCATGAGCAGAAACGGCAGTTGGTAATTGTTATTGATGGCACCCTCATCAGCGGAAACTTATTACCTAGATTATTAAAAAGAAGGGTAATTAAGGCATCCATCATCATGGATTTTATCCATGTACGTTGAATAACGTGAGTTCGACGAGATAATCCCTTGCGCTAGGTATGCTTCAGCCATTTTGTATATATTCATGTCACGTGGAAAGAATGATTTGAGTACTTTATTGTCTGGCAAAGGCTCCTAAGGTGGCTTTGGGCACTTTTCAAAAAAACATCCTGATTGCCATCTGACCTAAGCTTCCTTCTCGTCTAAACTTACGACACTGCTGTTCCTCGAAGTAGAAGGTGCATAATGGCCAAGAATAAAATTCAGTTTCAGAAAGGTATGAGCCTTGTGGAGTTCTTTCAGAAATGTGGCTAGGAACAACAATGACGTGCCCAGTTTTTCAAATGCTTGGGGCCTAATGGGTTCGAATGTCCCCTGTGTTGTTGTCTGGGGTATTGCACCATAAAACCACGTTGGCTTACCAGTGCAACCGCTGCCGTCACCAGACATCATTGACTAGGGGCACCATTCTGGAAGCCAGCAAACTGCCCTTTACCATTTGGTTTCTAGGCATGTTTTTAATGACTCAGACCAAGAATGGCATATCGTCCCTAGAGCTTTCTAGATAGCTGGGAATCTCTTATAATGCTGCTTGGCGCTTGAAGCACAAACTTATGTGGGTAACGAAAAACGTGATGATAGCTGTCCTTTACAGGGACATGTTCAGATGGATGATTCCTACTGGAGAGGTGAAAAACATGAAGGTAAACGTGGAGGAGGTTCTGAAAACAAACACTAATTTGTTGCCACCGTGCCAACCAACTAGGAAAACTATCCGCTGTATATGCGTTTCAACATGGTCACTAGTTTCAGTAAAAAAGAGCTGGAACTATGGGCGCAACAGCATCTCGGTATTATCCCTGTCGTGTTGTTAGTGATGGCCTTGGTGCACTCACAGGAATATCCGACGCCTGGCCACCACATACAACAGTGGTGACAGGTGGTGGTCACTAATTGATGGCTAATGAGTTGTTTATGATGGTCAACACCATGATAGGGGACGTCAAAAATTCTCTGAAAGGCAGTTACCATAATAGTAAACCGAGCATCTACGTAAGATACGTTGCTGAATATTGCTATCGATTCAACCGGCGCTTTGATTTGAAAGCAATGGTGTCAAGGCTTGGTTACATGGCTGCGCGAACTTGCCATATGTCAGTACGGCTCCTTAAACTGGCTGATGAACAGTGACAATAAGGGAAAACATTACTATGCCTAGAGTCCTTAAATCCAAGGGCTGTAGCCAAACTTGAAGCGTCTAACTAACGTTGCATATCTGTGGAAAGCCGGGCACGGCTTACACGACAAGGGGACGAGGCCATTGAAAGCTTGGTGGCAGAACGGTCTCGGAAGATACTCATGGGGAGTCTGACAAAGTGGCCATGGGAATCCGACCAAGTGCGAGTCGGAGAGGTCTACACAACTGGAGGCTATTGGTAAGTGTGCAGACTATCTTCAAAAAAACCGTCCTAGGCTCTGCTATAACAAGGTGCGGGACGCTGGCTATCCGAGTGCCAGTGTAGTCATTGATGGAGCTTGCCGTTATTTGATCGATGACCGTATGGATCTAGCCTAGGCAAAGTGGAATTTGCAAGAGGCAGAGGCTGTGTTGAAGCTACGTTCACTGGATTCGAGTGAGCTATTGGAAGGCGTATTGGAACTACTATAAGGAACGCTCTCGCCTTCGTAATCATGGAGAACTGATGTAATGCGGCGTCGTAGCAAGGGAACCACACCCAAAGTCTTTAATGCTATGGCTGTAGTATACGGATTATGAAGAGCACAAACAACATCACACACAGTTGATTGAACAGGTAAATAATCCTCACGAGATGTTCGACTTTTCTTATTTTCCCGAAAAGTTGAACACGCCCTGATTTTCAAAGGCTTCAGCAAACACAACCATATGACCAAATTTTGGAAAACGGAGAATAACGCCCAATTTACACGTCGATAGCCTAGAGATTAAGCATGATAGCCGGCAGATTAAGCATAATTAACATCTGATAAATCTACGGCTATTATGCTGTGGTGACCTGCATATGTTTTACCGTGGCTACAGTAGCTAATCTGTGTGTTTTGACCAAAAAACGTAAAGGAAACCGCATGCGAGATTACAATAGTTTGGCCCATACGTGATGGTATTGTTAAGTATAACCTTGTCTTTATTTTGAAGAGACGGAGTAAGATTATTTACGGAATGCTCCGTAAGTATCTTGGAGAGATTTTACATGAACTTGCTAGAAACGAGGGTGAAAGATTTTGGAGTGGAATTTGATGCCAGATTATGTACATATGTGCATTAGTATCTATCCGAAATATTCAGTTCAATAAGTGGTTGGTTATCTTAATGGAAGGGGCGCAATTGAGATTGGGAAGAACTTTAGAGGTAAGTAAAGAAACTCCAATGGTGAGCACTTCTGGGCAATAGACTACTTTGTCTTGACAGTTGGGTTTCATGAAGAAGTTGTGAGAGCGTACATCCGAGATCAAGAAAAGAATGACTTCAATAAAGATCAGGTTCATCTTGATTGGTAGGAGCGCCATTGCGCGCAATCAAAGGCCTTAAAGAGCGTAACCAAAATAAGCCTCAAGCTATGGCGTAGGCCAGTTAACTATGTTGTGCTAACGTACGCTTTGGCGCTGTAACCCTTGGGAAGTCAGGTATTTGAAACTTTCAAGGTCTTGAGAAAAGTCGAACATCGCGTGTCTCCATAAGAAAGTTATTCAGTGGTAGTAGGTCAGGGTTGAGGTGCTTTATTTTTTATAAGGGTTTGGTTGACCAAACATATATAATGGAGAAAGATCTGGAGTATGTCCCATTTGTACTTTCAAAATGTGTTACTGCGAAGTAAATTATAAGAAGTGTTCCTAGCTGGACCGAATATTTAATCATGAATGTTGGATGAATTTTGGGTGAAACGGCTCTAATTCATAGTTTGTAAAGCAAATCAGTTGTGGTATTTACCAATTCTGCTTGCGCTATTCGCTATCTAAACTCTACAATCTGGCTCAGGGGCTACTTGTAACTTGTTCATTTATCATACTGTGACAAGGTAGTGTTAGGATATTGGACAGTAATGGCTCGTTGCATTTTTTGCCACTCTGTGGTGGAGTAGCAGACGGAGTTAATGTTTATAGCTGGTCCGGAAATTTATCCTGCAAGGTGATGTCATGCCTGTCAGGCCTTTTGAGCCAGAAGGTGACTATGGGTGCATATCCTTTGATGGACCGGTATTGATTTAATAGCCAGTCGTCCCTAGGAGTTTGTCTGACTTAAGTATCCTTAACAGGACTGTTTTGAGTCCGACAATCTCCTGATAATAGGGATGCTCAAACCAAAACTCAATTTGAAGCTGACTCTACGGAGATATATATGGCTTGGAACGAGCCGGGTGGAAATAACCAAGATCCATGGGGCGGTGGTAACAAAGGTGATAAGCAAGGACCACCGGACCTAGACGATGCTTTTCGCAAATTTCAGGAAAAGCTGAATTCCATGTTTGGGGGTGGCCGAAAAGGTGGCTCCGGTGGAGGTGTCCGATCAAGCTCTACATCCGGGATGTTTATTGGTATTTTGATTCTGGCGGTTGTCGCTTATGCTTGGAATGCTGTCTATACCGTTGATGAAAAAGAGCAGGCGGTTATTCTCAGGTTTGGTGAGTATGCAGAGACAGTAGGGGCAGGTCTGCATATGTACTTCCCTCCTATCGATACCAAATATCAGGAACGTGTTACCGAGCTTCGTACTTATAACCTACGCCAGCAGATGTTGACTGAAGATGAAAATATCGTAGAAGTGGCCATGTCGGTTCAGTACAACATTGGTGATATAAAAAACTATGTCCTTAATGTGGCCAGACCCTTGGTGAGTCTTGAAGAAGCGACACAAAGTGCACTGCGTCACGTCGTGGGGGGCTCCGAGATGTACCAAGTGCTGACGGAAGGTCGTGAAGTAATGGGGATAGAGGTTCGTGATCGTCTTCAGGCATATCTCAATAGCTATGGAACAGGCCTCAATGTAGCGAAGGTAAACATTGAAAGCGCCCAGCCACCAAAAGAAGTGCAGGCAGCATTTGACGACGTTATCCGTGCTCGTGAGGACGAAGAAAGAGCCAAGAACAAGGCGCAGGTGTATGCCAATAAAATCGTTCCAGAAGCTCGCGGTCAGGCTCAGAGGACTATTGAAAATGCCACTGGTTACCGTGATGAGGTGGTGGCCAAAGCGGAAGGTGAGGCTGATCGTTTCGTGAAGCTGATGGGTGAATACAAGCAGGCGCCTGGAGTAACCCGTGAGCGGCTGTACATTGAAACCATTGAAGAAGTGTTCAGTAAGTCCAACAAGGTGCTTGTGGATGTTGAAGGTGGTAATAACATGATGTATTTGCCACTCGATAAGCTGACACAGTCCCATGGTAGCAGTAGTATGCCTTCTAGGCAGTTATCTCCGCAGGAATTAAACGAGATTACTACCCAAGTAACAGAAGAATTGAATAGGCGAGTCAATAGCGCGCGAGTCAGTGGAGGGAGGGTAAGTCGATGAGTCAAAAAGCCTCCATTGGACTGATTATTTGCTTGGTTGCTGTGATACTGGCGTGGGGTAGTCTCTTTGTCATCTCCGAGCGGGAGAGTGCGGTTCAACTGCGTTTCGGTCAGGTAGTGCGGGACAGCATTCCCCCTGGTCTTCATGTGAAAATCCCGGTCATTGATAAGGTTAAGGTGTTTGATGGTCGTCTGCAGACACTAGATGTTCCATCCGAGCGTTTCCTGACTCTTGAGCAGAAGGCCGTTATTGTGGATTCCTACATAAAGTGGCGAATTCATGATGTGTATGACTTCTACCGGGCAACGGCTGGTGATGTGTTCCGTGCCAGTAACCTGCTGGCCCAGCGTGCTGAGTCCAGCATGCGTAACCAGTTTGGTAACCTCACCCTGAACGAAGTGGTTTCAGGTCAGCGAGATGAGATGATTGAAGTCTTGACCAAGTCCTTGAATGACGTTGCTCAGAAAGAGCTTGGCGTTAGTGTCATGGATGTGCGTATCAAGCGAATTGACTTGCCTCCACAGGTAAGTGACTCTGTGTTCGAGCGGATGGCATCTGAGCGTGAAAAAGAAGCTCAGGACTATCGTTCAAGAGGTTATGAGATGGCAGAAGGTATTATGGCGAATGCTGATCGTGAGAAGCGTGTAGTCTTGGCAGATGCATACCGTCAGTCTGAAATGATTCGTGGGGATGGTGATGCTAGGTCAGCAGATATTTATGCCAAGGCTTACCAGCAGGACCATGAGTTTTATTCTTTCTATCGGAGCCTTCAGGCCTACAGAGAGAGCTTTGGAGAGTCTGGGGATATCATGTTGATTGAGCCAAAGGGTGACTTCTTCCGTTACTTTAACCATGATAAGCAAGGCAGATAATGGACTCTTGCGAATAGAGTGTAATATTATCGAAACCGGGCTTTGCCCGGTTTTTTCGTGAGTGGGATACGTAAACTGTAACCTATGCCATGCTGAGGTATTGGACAACGGAGAGAGTAATGGACTTTGGGCAGCAATTACTGGTTGCGTTCAGCCTGATGCTGGTGCTTGAGGGCATGGTGCCATTTCTTTACCCTCAGCTTTGGCGAAAGTTAGTGAGTCGGTTGGCTGAAATTAATGACCGACAATTGAGAGTGGCCGGCCTTGTCAGCATGTTGGGTGGTGTGGCTTTGCTTTACCTGATCAATGGATAGAAGTCTTGCCAAGAGTCGGCGGCCATAACTTCTGGCGTAGCTCTTGGAAAGACTTCCGACCACTTCGCTCCGGGTATTTATTCGATGTATGAAAGGCAAAAACAAAGCTACCGCAGTAACAATAAGAGAGGTTGCTATGATCATCGCTGATCGCTGGCTTTAGCCTGATGTAATTGAGGAAATTTTGCTTGGTATAGCCAGGGGTGCTGAAAAGTTAAGGAGCGAGATACTCGATCTGTTCGATTGCTGGGGGTATCAGCTGGTAATTCCTCCTCATCTGGAGTTTATGGCATGACTTACGGCAGGAGTCGGTCATGACCTTGACCTGCAAACTTTTAAAGTTACCGATCAGCTGACTGGTATAACCATGTGGCTGAGGCAGATACAACGCCTACGGAGACAAGAATTGATGCCCATACTTTGAAGGTGGATGGGCCTGCCAGACTTTGCTATGTCGATAGCGTATTTCATGCCCGCCAGGCATCTAGTGGAGCTTCAATGGCACCAAATCAAATTGGTGCAGAGCTTTATGGCCACTCTGGCGTTGAAAGTGATTGACCTGATGCTGGAAACGTTTGCTGAGGTGGATGCAAATTCGGTTAGACTTGATCTTGGGCATGTACGGATATACCGATTACTGGCAGCATAGGCTGGGTTGTCAGGTGTTCAGGAGCTTGAGCTGTTTGATGCCCTGCAATGCAAGGTCATTACTAAAGTAGGGCAGTTGCTGAGCCAGTGGGATCTTAATGAGGCCTCTGGTAGGATGTTCAGGGTTTTGCCTCATCTGGCAGGGGGGGCATGAAAGACTAGAACGGGCTATGGTGAGTTTGTAGATGCACCATATGTGTGGCGATTGCGTTGAATGAACTTGAAGTTATTGCCAAAGAAAGTACCAGCCTCTACCACGGAACCTAGTGTTACTTCAATTTTGGTGAGTTGAGGGGCTACAACTATCATACTGGTGTAGTTTTTGCAGTATACCTACCTGATCATGGGCATGCAGTCGCTAAAGGTGGGCGGTATGATGGGATTAGTGAAGCATTTGGACGATCACGACCAGCAACAGATTTCAACTGATCTGAAGGCGTTGGTGGAACTGAAGGCGGAAGTACAGAAGGTGCGACCATTTTTGCACCTGTTGATGCTGATGCTTCCACTGTGTAGTTCCTGCGTCTGGCATGGGTTGCAACCGTTAGCTTATCTGCGTGACGGCGAATGGTTGGTTTAACCTTGTATAAGAACCTGTTTGCGATATTTCGCAAAAGATCATGAACAGGCTCTGAGATGGCATCAAGACTGGTTGAACCGGGAAGTATGGGCGCAGCAGCATTTGCCGTTCTGGTCGGCACCAGGTTGTCGTATTCTGTCCGTAGATAATCTGCGGATTTTAAGTTAAATATGCAGTCTTTGGGCTGTATGGCATTGAAACTAAGAGACCGATTCCATGGGTAAGGCTGTTGTCGTACTTGGCACCCAGTGGGGTGATGAAGGTAAAGGCAAGATTGTCGATCTGCTGACAGAGCAGGCTGAGGTGGTGGTTCGCTTTCAGGGCGGCCATAATGCCGGACATACCCTCGTTATTAATGGTGAAAAAACCGTTCTGCACCTGATTCCTTCCGGCATTTTGCGTGAAGGTGTTGTTTGCTACATTGGTAATGGGGTTGTGCTCTCTCCTGAAGCACTGCTGAAAGAGATGAAGCAACTCGAAGAGACAGGGGTGCCTGTTCGTGAGCGATTGAAGCTTAGCCCTTCCTGCCCACTGATTTTGCCTTACCATATTGCACTGGATCAGGCCCGTGAACTGGCTCGTGGTGAAGCCAAAATTGGTACTACTGGCCGTGGCATTGGTCCAGCCTATGAAGATAAAGTGGCTCGCAGAGGTCTGCGCGTTGCTGACTTGCTCCATTCTGAGCGCTTCGAAAGGAAGTTGAAAGAGGTAATGGACTATCACAACTTCGCTCTGCAGAACTACTACAAGGTAGAGGCTGTGGACTATCATACGGTGTTAGATAACACTCTGGCAATGGCTGAAGAGCTGATTCCGATGATCGATCGTGTTTCTGATCGTATGCACGAGCACTATGAACGTGGTGACCATATCCTGTTCGAAGGTGCCCAAGGTTCTCTGCTGGATATCGATCATGGTACGTATCCTTTTGTAACTTCCTCCAATACCACTGCAGGTGGCGCATCAACCGGTACTGGCTTTGGCCCTTTGTATTTGGATTATGTTTTGGGTATCACCAAGGCCTATACGACACGTGTTGGCTCTGGACCTTTTCCGACTGAGCTTGATGATGAAAATGGGCGCCATCTTGCCAAGGTAGGTAATGAGTTTGGTGCAACTACAGGCCGACCTCGTCGTTGTGGCTGGTTTGATGCCGTTGCTTTGAGACAGGCTATTCAGATCAACTCTGTCAGTGGGCTGTGCCTGACCAAACTGGATGTTCTTGATGGACTTGAAATCATTCGTATCTGTGTGGATTATAAAAATGCAGATGGCGAATCTATCACTACACCTGTGGATGTGGAAGAGTACGAAGCGGTTCAGCCTGTTTATGAAGAGATGCCTGGTTGGACTGAGTCTACTTTTGGTGTAAATAGCATAGATGAGCTGCCTGACAATGCGTTGGCTTACATCAAGTGTATTGAGGAAATAACTGGTGCGCCTATCGATATTATTTCTACCGGTCCTGATCGTGTAGAAACCATCGTACTGCGTCAGCCATTTGTCTGATCATCAGGTGTTATTTTCTTGAGAAAAAATGCCCGGTTTATCATTTGATGAATCGGCTATGCTTTTAGCAGCGTCTAAATTTTTGAATGCTTTCCTGAGAACATCTTTACATTGACTGTCCTATACATGTACTAATACAGGATGGATTCAATGTTTATTTTCACCACCTGTCTGAGATCTACATTATATTGTCATTACGGTCAGCCATCCATGAGCCGGAGTTCCGGGCCATCGAAAATAATGCCGCACCAGAACTGCAAAGCTGGGAATTACCATGTAGGCGGCATTTTCATAGTAAGCCACCTGAGCTGAATAATAGAGGTGCGATAACCACATGTCAAAATGGTGGAAAAGTCAGGATAGTCAAGCTTCCTGTGAGGCAAAACGATATGAGAACCCCATTCCCAGTCGTTTATATATCATAGAATTTCTTGAAAAGCATGGTGCACCGGTCAGTCATCGGGCTTTGTGCCGTGAAATGGGCATCACTGATGAGGAACAGAAAGAAGCATTGATGTTTCGCCTTAAAGCAATGATCCGTGATGGCCAGTTGTTGCAAAATCGTAAGAATGCTTTTGCCTTGATCAGTAAGCTGAATCTGATTAAGGGTGTTATACAGGGAAATAAAGAAGGGTTTGGATTTCTGATTCCTGATGGTGATGGTGATGATCTGTACCTTTCCCCACGGGAAATGCGACAGCTTTTTGATGGTGACCGGGCGGTTGTGCGTGAGTCTGGTGTTGATCATCGGGGGCGCATAGAAGGTCAGTTGGTTGAGGTTCTTGCGCGAAATACAACACAGGTTGTTGGTCGCTATTATACCGAGTCTGGTGCGGCTTTTATGGTGCCAGAGAATCCTCGTATCAGCCGGGAAATTATTGTTCAACCTAGTTTCTTGATGCCTACTGAAGGTCAATACGTTCTTCTGGAGATTACCCAGCAGCCAGGGCGTCGTAATATGCCAATGGGAATTGTGAAGGAGATTCTTGGGGGCAGAGCCGATGCAGGCATGGAAGTTGAAGTAGCGGTTCGCACTCACAACATTCCACATACTTGGCCTGAAGACGTAGAGAATCAGTGTAAAGGATTTATGTCAGAAGTCTCGGAGTCTGATAAAGCCTTCAGGGTTGATTTACGTGAAACTCCTTTCGTAACCATTGACGGTGAAGATGCTCGTGATTTTGATGATGCTGTCTATTGTGAGCCCAAACAAGGTGGAGGCTGGCGACTTTTCGTTGCGATTGCTGATGTCTCTAATTATGTGAAGCTGGGCTCTGCTTTAGATAAGGAAGCGGTTACCCGGGGAACGTCAGTCTATTTCCCCGGTCATGTTATTCCCATGCTGCCTGAAGTGCTTTCCAATGGTCTATGCTCCATGAATCAGGATGTGGATCGTCTGGCCATGGTCTGTGAAATGACCATCAGTGCCACAGGCAAACTGTCAGGGTACAAATTTTATGAAAGTATTATTCGATCCCGTGCCCGGCTGACTTACAACAAAGTCTGGGCAATGCTATCAGATCCCCTGAGTGACGAAGGCCAAACATTACGCAGCGAGTATAGTTTACTGACCCTGCATATTGATCAGTTGTACTCTCTGTACAAAACATTGATTTCTGTTCGAGGTGAACGTGGAACCATTGATTTTGATACGGTGGAGACACAAATTATCTTTGGGCAACATCGGAAAATTGAGCAAATTGTACCAACAGTACGAAATGATGCTCATAAACTGATTGAAGAGTGCATGTTATGTGCCAACGTTTGTGCTGCTAAGTTTCTGGATAAGCATAACATACCTGGGCTCTATCGAGTGCATGAAGGGCCAACGCTGGAGAAGAAACTTAACCTGAACAGTTTCCTCGGCAGTCTTGCGTTGTCGGTACCTTCCGGGAAGGTGACGCCAAGAGATATTCAGGCTCTGCTGCTTAAGGTAAAAGATCGCCCTGATTTTCACGTCATCCAGACTGTGATTCTGCGCTCAATGAGTCAGGCGGTATATACTGGTAATAATCATGGGCATTTTGGGTTGGCATTCAAAGCTTATACTCATTTTACTTCGCCAATCCGTCGTTATCCGGACCTGCTGGTTCACCGCGCTATTCGGCATATTATCCGTTCAGAGATTACTTCACGACATGTGATGCGAGTGGGTGCTCAGTCGATTCACGGGAAAAGTATTTACCCTTACAACGCAGCAGATATTCAGTCATTAGGTGAGCATTGTTCTGCTACGGAGCGACGAGCCGACCTAGCAACCCGTGATGCGATGGATTGGCTGAAGTGTGACTATATGCATCAGCATATTGGGCAGACCTTCACAGGTATTGTTTCTGCAGTAACTGGCTTTGGTCTGTTTGTTGAGTTGAAGGATGTCTTTGTGGAGGGATTGGTCCATGTGACCAGCCTTCCGGATGACTATTATATTTACGACAATGTCCATCACTGTATGAAAGGTGAGCGAACTGGGCGTCGCTTTGGTCTTGGTGATGAGCTTGAAGTGATGGTCAGTAAAGTCAACCTTGATGACAAGAAGATAGACTTTGAACTGCTATCAATGTTGAGTAATCCGGAGCGGAGAAAGTTTTCTGGTAAATTAGGCTCTTTTAAAAAGTCTCGTTCTGCTGGTAAATCTGCTGGCAGTGCTGAATTGAGAAGTCGGTTTAAGTCTGTTGCAGCTAAGGCAAAATTATTACGGGAGGCGAAGGCTGCAGAAGAGGTGGCTAAAAAAGGTGAAGGGTCATCAGGCGAGCGTAAACCTTCAGGCAGAAAATCAACAGGAAAGAAATCGGCGGAAGTCTCGGGCAAAAAGCGTAAGCTTGGCAGTATCGAAAAAAGAAGGTAGTGGGCAAGGAAAAAATGGGGGGTGGAAAAGTCTGGTCAGTCTGAATCTCCCAAGCCTTCAGGCAGGCAGTCACGAAAGCGGAAGGTAAGCTAGTAGAGTACGGCTGCATTGTCGTATCAAAAGAGCCACACCCTACGTAGCTATTGGTTTGACGACGTTATATCATCATAAACCAGCCTCTTTTTAGTCACCGGATATAGCGAAAACCATGATGTTTTAGCTGCTGCATTGTTGTATCAAAAGAACCACCTACATGTAATTTTACTGTAAACTTGATGGCAGGATTGATTGCCTATGCACGGAAGCTCAGGAAGTCACATATCTATGTTTCGGCACTAACAGCAGGTGTGTCAGTGGCATTCTGAGCGTCGAACTAACGTTATTTAACTGTCTTTCACCACCTCTATCAGGAATATACCTACTCGTAAAAAACACCTACAATGTGGATTATCGTCCATTGTCTTTCTTTCAAGCCAACCACATGCCGCTCTTGATTAGTGATCGTTAACTCATTAATTCCATGGAAACAGAATAATACCCATCTGCCATCTGGAGGTGTGGTTTTGGCAGGCTTTTTCTTCTGATTTGGACAGAATCGGCTTTGTCTTTGGGTGCGGCTATTGTGACACTACAATGCAGCCGCTAAAACATCATGGTTTTCGATATATCAGGTAACGGAAAATATACGGTTTTAACGTTAGTCCTACTAGATAATCCCTTGCGCTACATAGGCTTCAGTCTTTTTGTGTATATTCATGTTACAGGGGAAGAGTGATTTTAGTACTTTATTGGCTGGCAAATGCTCCGAAAGAGCCATTGAGCACTTTTCAAAAACATCATTATGACTAAAGCCATTAAAATCCAAGGGCTGTAGCCAAAACTGAAGCGTCGAACTCACGTTAGTTATTGGTGTGATGATGTTATATACCCATAAACCAGTCTCTTTTTCGTTACCGGATATACTGAAAACCATGATGTTTTAGCGGTTGCATTGTCGTATCAAAAGAACCACCATCCTATGATTTCAGGAAAAAATCATGGCCTGTGAAAGTTGATGTAAGGTGTCAGATAGGTTTTATTAAACTTGTTAACTTTTTTAGCATGCTGTTGCAGTATATGGGCATAGCCAAACATCTTCCTGATAATTGCACCATTTGTTGATTCAACCAGGGCATTGTAATTTGTTTTGCGTGATTTTGATGTTGTGAACTTTATGTGAAGACTGTCCGGTAAATCAGTTACGCGATAGTTGATGTACTAAGCCATTGTATGAGTGCAAACCATGTAATTTGAAGGGAAAAGCCGCCAGTAACTATCCAAGTACAGGTATCAGAAAAGCTTCATTGCTTTGTTCTACTGAACAGGCCATCGGGAACTTGGTTACCTCATACACTGCATTGACATGGTACAACTCTTTGACCTTATCAACTTGATGAATAGTATAAA